>NC_092349.1:79046721-79365945 GCF_963676685.1 Mytilus edulis
TCTATCTTTTTTTATTAATGCATCACTTCCTACTGTCCTAATCTATTATTCTATATATTCTGTGTTTCCATCCAGATTCTCGTGTATACAATGAGGGTCCGGATTGGGGGTGTTGTTTATTTCTATATTCTTTAAATTGTCTGTTACTACATTTTATTTTATCTTACTCATTGTCATTTCTTTATTCTTTATATATTCTATCATCCCAATATATTTTACTTAGTGATGTTTAATTACATTACGACGTTTATCTCTGATTTATATACTGGTTAATACCAATTTAGATACAAATTAGTGTCATTCATGACAACCTAAACAGAATCCACATGATATATGCGACCATTCTTGGATGAAATCAATATGTATAGATTATAACATGCCCTTTTCTATATTAGCCCTGGTATCATCCCGAGACTCCCATATCGGCCTCGAGGCTTTAGCCGAGGGCCGATATGGGTCGAGGGATGATACCAGGGCAAATATGGAAAAACATGTTATAATCTTTAAGCTACATGTATTTATCACATATTTAAGTGTTGCAGAAAAGAGGGGAAAAAGTTCAATTATAACAATTTAATAAAACATAACAGGTAAATCTTAAAAATTTATCCGTATCCGTAACAAATATGTGATAAGATATAAATAACACATAGCTGAGAGGGTGATAGAGCAGATTGGGTCCCGAGAAAACATTGTCAACCGCGGCGAAGCCAAGGTTGACAATGTTTTTTCGGGGGATACCTATCTGCTCTATCACCCTCTCAGCTATGTGATATTTGATTTATTATAATGAATGCCCTATCATCATTTTCTTTAACAGATGAGTTTTATTATAAAGTATTTTCTATGTAGTCACGTACTTGACAGCGTAACGGGTATTTGAAAAATCATCAGAAGTGAAGTAAATAGACAATAGTAGTGCATTGACTTGACATATGAACGATACAAGGATTAGGCCCGAAACGGGAAAAAAGCTCTGCTATCAAGAAAAAAATTATTTTCAATTGTTGTTATTTTGTTATTGTTATTTATTTTATTTAAATTTTGGGTAAATACCCCTTTCAAAAGGCCTCATATCTGGCTGAGAAATATACATCACAATGAACATGAAATGTACATCACCAGTTGAAACCCATCGATGGTGAACGAATGCGTTTAATATCAACAATAAGCATAACACACAATGATTTATAGGTTTTAAAGTAAAAATATTAACAAGTGAAATACGTTTTTCCAACAATTGTAAAAGAAATAAGTTTGAGTCGTTCCACGCTTCGTTGTATAGTAAATTAGAACTTTAATCATTGTCTATAAAATAACTTGATGTAGATTCAATTCATTGTCGTTTAAACTGCCGATTTTTGATTGGTCTAGCCGAGAGGGTGACATTCCAAAAAAATGTCACCCGCTCAGCCATGTGATAGAGTAAATTAACACTTTCGTATTAGGCAATCAAAATATGGCATTTTAACATGATGTATAATAATACTTTAATATTACACTTTTTTATATCAGTTTTCAATATTCATGGCCTAAATTCATTGTTCATGTCAGTGTTTCCGTATATCATGTTTCATTGCTCATGTGTTGTTTCCGTATATTTTAGCCACTCTTCTTGAGCCTAACCCATTTGATCCGATAACACCCCATACAGCAATAAAATTATACTTTTATTGCCATTCATAACTCTTAACAGACCAATTAACAGACCGGGTTTTATACATCCGACCCATTAACAGACCAGGTTTTAAATAAAGATTGACTTATGTCACCAAAATACAGATTAATGAGTAGATTTTTCACACAATGATATCAATTTGGTTGACAAACATAATGGCTGTCTTTGTTCGATGTTCAAAATATCGCATGCAAGTAAATTCAACCAACGTGTCTTTTTGTGTACATTTTGTGTGTGTAAAATGTGTATAAATTTATTGATGAGTAACACGCCTTTTCATTTTATAGATCGTACATCGAAGCTAGAAAAATAATAATTACACCACTGGATTCAGTACATTGAATTGTTCTGTTAGACATGAATAATTTTTATGATAAACATATATTTAAAAAGTTATACAATGAAACATGCAGAATTTCTAATGATTTCCTCGATAACACCTGATTAACAGACTTTAGCCAACCCGATTAACAGACCCACCGCCGATATAGCCACATACTCAATATAGATTAACCGACCAATCTCTCGGTTAGCCGAGTGTCGGCCGTGAATTAGGCATAGTTTATAAGTCTGGTTTACTTGTGTGCATATACATATATATTCTCTTTTCTCGTTTTTGTACATAGAAGACTGTTGGGTTTTCCGTTTGAATAGTTTAACACTTGTAATTTTGGGACTCTTTATAGCTTGCTGTTCGGTGTGAACCAAGGCTCCGTTTCGAAGGCCGTACCTTGACCTACAATTGTTTACTTTTATAAATTGTTACTTGGATTGAGAGTTGTCTCATTTGCCACATCTTTCTTTATCTATATAACTTCTATTGATTTATGTTCTTTTGGGTTAAAAATATTTAATGTTGATTAACTATTCAAATAGATAGAAATATGAGTTTATACTCTGTGTTGAAGACCACCGTACTAAGACATGTATAGTTTACTTTTACAAATTGTGACTTAGATGGAGAGGTGTCCCATGGGCACTCATATCACATATACTTATATCTATATATGTGAGTAAGAATTTTCTTTCTTGATTGCTATAAAGAATTTTAAAGCCAGGTATGTTTAAAGAATCGAAATAATATTCGACGTATAATTGCAGAAGTGATCAATACATACTTTTGATTTTTGTGAAATCATGTTACGTATCTAAACAACGATTTTGTTATAACAAAATGTAACAATCTTCTTAGATATTTTCTTGGTGTGAATTATAATTTTATATAACGATTTCTTACATCCGGGGCTAATGGACCGCTATGTCGACTGTTCAATGCATCATCGTTGGCGGTTTTAGAACATAATAAATCATTGGAATGAGGTGAACTCTCTGTGATAGGTTGGGTCCTTGTAACCAATGTAGTGTCGGGTCCACTGATGACCCCTCTCTGCTGTGATATCTGTTGTGTTAGATTTTCACTTAATCTATTCATTTCATCACGGAGTGACTGTATTTCTTTGTTATTCTCAATAATTTCACTAGAAGCGACATCGTGTTTGCCACCGCTCGCTTCTACTTCTTCCTCCAGCAGTTTCTAGAAAGTAAAGTAATTCTTATTATACATCTGTATGTATTTGCATGTCCAGTGGCACATATTTCATGCATACTTATATGAAGTGATAACAGTTAACAAGTTATTACAAATGGTTAAATGTTATTCAAATACCTGATTTGGGATGTATTCATCGCTCCTATCTTCAAACATTCTTAAGCGTTCATTGCACTCTTGAATTTGATTTCTCAGTTTCTGCATCTTTCTCTGTCGTTTTCTCTCTGCCTTCTCCGAGTCTTCTGTAGTTTTATTGATTTCTTCTTTAAATTCATTGCTTTGTTGGGCCATTTTTTCTGTAATATCATGTTGAAAGGTCATAACCTCTTCTCGTACTTGGTTTATATTATTGTTTGTATGCTCAGTTAAGTCTCTTCTCATTTCACTCATTTTACCATGCATGAAGGTTTCCACTATGGCTTGGTTGATATTCTAGAAAACAAATATGGAATTGAAAAGCATATAATTCGATTAACACCACGGTTTAATTAGAAAATAAATCCAGCATCAGCGTGGATTATTGGTAATCTTACTTTTTACACATTTCTAGGAACAGTATCAGTTAAAAAGTAGACCCTGTATATTTCATGTAGGGTTATAGTTGGCGTAGCTTATTCTAGTTACTAGTAGTAGTGGTGTTGCGTCCCTTAATAGTGAAGACAATCTAGCTGTTTATAAAAAAGGTAAAGGTCAGTCGTATACCAATGGTTTTCTACTAAGTCACATAGGCTAGGATGAAATTTGAAAAAAATAGGCAGGACAGGAGTTTTGAGTAAAAAAAAGGCAGGATGAGACACATACAAAAAAAAAAGTCAGGACGACAATTTAGGTAAAAAAAAGTCAGGATAAACTGAAAAAAAGGCAGGACCAAACAGAGTGAAAAATAAAAAGGCAGGACAGAGATTACAGCTAAAAAATAAATGCAGGACAAAATTTTTCATCCTAGCCCCCCCCCCCCTCCCATAAAAATCAAATGGTAGCTCCCTAAACGAGGTTGAGGGGTCGATTGATCTCTCACAAACATTTGATTTTGTAGATGTCCAAAATCAGTAGCCTGGCATTAAGTAGTTGCCGTTCGTTGCTGCTTCTCATCTATGTTTTTTTTTTATTTGAACTGTGTCATATTTTGTCAAGTCAGGGCCGGTTATAGTGAATCCGGGTCCGTTCGCGCCCATTCACGTTCGCACCCACTCATGTTCGCCCCCTTTCACTTTCACACCCTACATGTTCGCGCCCAATTTTAATTGGTTTTGTGTTTAATAACTTTGTAATCAAGTGTTGGCAAGTGAATTCTTATAAGTATATTTGTTGTCATTGTTTCAAAATAAAGTGAGACAGCATTAATTTAAATTTAAAATAGTAATAATTATGGTTTGGTTTGCTCATTGTTGAAAGTGTTATGTTATCTATAGTTGCATTAATAACCTTCATTTAGACTCTGTGGTCACCAGCCCATGCAGTACTTAGTCAGCACTTCTGTGTTGACATGGATTAGTATGGAACGCCATAGCTGTCTTATGTGTCTTTTTTATTATAATAAGGTGGGTTTTTATTATACGAAGGTGCTTTTCTATTATACGAAGGTGGTTTTTTATTATACGAAGGTGGTTTTCTATTATACGTTGGTGGTTTTCTATTATACGAAGGAGGTTTTCTATTACACGATGGTGGTTTTCTATTATACGATGGTGGTTTTCTATTATACGATGGTGGTTTTCTATTATACGATGGGGGTTTTCTATTATACGAAGGTGCTTTTCTATTATGTGGATGAGCTTTTTAACCGGATTTTTGTGACAAAAATGTCGGTTATTGATTTGGGGATGTACGGCGGGCGGGCGGGCGGGCGGGCGGCAATCAAATGTTGTCCGTGCATTAACTCATGAACTGTTCAACCAAAGCTTTTAAAATTTTAATATGTTGTTACTGACAACTAAATGAAGGTCAAGTTCAATAATGGCGATTTTGACTTTTACCGTTCAGGAGTTATGGTTCTTGAAAGATTGAAAAATGGAGTTGTCCGTGCATTTACGCATGAACTGTTCTACCAAAGCTTCCCAAATTTTAATATGTTGTTACTAATGAAAGAATGGAGGTCAAGTTCAATAATGACGAATTTGACTTTTACCGTTCAGGAGTTATGGTTCTTGAAAGATTGAAAAATGGAGTTTCCAGTCGTGTCCGTGCATTTATGCATGAACTGTTCTACCAAAGCTTCCGAAATTTTAATATGCTGTTACTGATGACAAAATGGAGGTCAAGTTCAATAATGACGATTTTGACTTTTACCGTTCAGGAGTTATGGTTCTTGAAAGATTGAAAAATGGTTTTTCCCGTCGTGTCCGTGCATTTTCTCATGAACCATTCAACCAAAGCTTTTGAAATTTTAATATGTTGTTACTGATGACAAAATAGAGGTCAAGTTCAATAATGACGATTTTGAATTTTACCGTTCAGGAGTTATGGTTCTTGAAAGATCGTAAAATGGCGTTTCCATTCAGGTTGTTGCATTTACTCATGAACCATTCAATCTAAGCTTTTCAAATTTTAATATGTTGATACTGATGACAAAATGGAGGTCAAATTTGATATTGACGATTTTCACTTTCACCATTCATCAGTAATGGTTCTTGTGATATTGCCAGGACACAAATAAATGTTAATAAATCCGGTTTGCTGTCGTTGTGACAGCCTCTTGTCTAATATGTGGATGTGGTTCCCGTAATTAACCGGAAGTGTGGCGTGTCACATGATTTGAAAACAGGGACGGGTCAATTGCTAAATTGCTTAGATAAACCATGAACAATAATTTGCTTTCTCAAGACAGATTGGTTCGTACGCTATGTATCAGTTTTAATTAATAGTAATAATTGATAGATATTTTCTTTACATATTCTGATTACCTCTATGTCATTTTTTGAGATTTCTTGATGACTTGAGATTTCTTCACCATTAAATTGTGCTTTAAGAGTAATGTCACCATTGTCTGTAACAGAAATATGTTAGAGGATACAAATAAATTAGAGGATACACTGAAATTAATCAAATATTTTTTTTAGTTTTTCTAGTTGTCTATTTCGCATTGTTCTCATATTTGAAATTTAATGCTGTATACTACAGATGGAAAAAAAATCACGATTTTTTTGTAATTGTTGTCTTATGAATATTTTTGCTCATAAGGTAAGAGTTGCCAGAAACAGATAATCAATTTGTTAAATATAATAACATGGTGACTATTTATTTCATTGTTTTTTATCTTACCAGAAGAAGGGACATCATTTCCTGATACATCATGTGAGTTTATCATAGCTCCATTCTTTTTAACTTCATTACTTGTACCGATGTCTTCGTCTTCAATTGATTTGCATGACTGAATGTCTGCATTATGACTGTTTGACTTAGAATTTGAATCTATTTCTTGATTATCATTCTTCTGGTTGTCTACAGAAGAACTGATTGATACTTCATCTGACTTTCTTGTATTCTGTTCTTCATTTTCGTTAGACAGTTCTGCATCACTATTTTCATCATCTGGTGTATAGCCGTCATTTTGGTCATTTTCAATTTCATTTTTCTTACTGGCATCACATGCTTCATTTTCTATATGAAGATTTACTTTATTGTGTTGTAGACAATTGGCATAGTCCGTACTAAAATGTCTGTCTTCTCCTTCTGTATACTCATTCTCAATGTAGTTCTTATCATCTTCCGCTGGTGTAGTTTTTGTCTTTCGATTGCTTAACAGATGAAGAAAGGAAAATTTCCTTTTGTTATTTAACATTTCCCATTGAATTAATTATGCGAGTTAAATTTATTATTATCCTTATTTGATAATTTGAAAGTTTGTCACTTTATTAATTTTGTTTTGGTTAACGTTTATATTGCTTAATATTGAAAATAAATGATGAATACATCATACTAAAACGGTAGCTACTAAATTGCCACAGTCTTTACAATATTTTTATATGTACTACATATATCAATTTGAAGAAAGGTTGGAGATTTCCAAATACAAATGCACCTACTAGGGATTTATATTTTCTGTAGTCCCATTTGTTTTGGTGTTCACAGTATTATGTATATTTTTCTTTTCAAACTAAGGATAATAACCGTAAATTAATTTTGGTCATACAGTTCTATGCTTGTTTCGGTACTTGTACATCATTGGCGTCTCAAATATCTGGATTTGTGCGTTCCTGATGAGGAGAATACAACAAATACACTTCGGACGGATACATTTTATAAAGTATAATTTTCAATCTGTTACGACAATATAAATACACAAGTACATTTAATTGACATCATATATTTATATTTTGTACTTTGTTATCAGTGTTGTACTAAGATGTTTGTTAGCTACTTACTGTTTTCTATAACATATGAATATCAATATCAGCACAATCACAATCATAAAAACACTAACTACTGATATCACGATTACAGTTATGGTCTGGTTGCCATCACTTGCTGGATTGTCAGAATGTCTAAAGTTGCTTGTCTGAAAACCAGATGAGAAATAATTGTTCTTTATAATACAAAGTATCTAAAACATGTTTAGTTCTTTATCTATTTTGATGCCATTATACATATACATAATATGTTCCTTATTTATTTTTAACAAGTTAACTAAGGACACCTTTTAGTGTTTTGTGTGTTAAATATACCAATTATACTACATCAAACGCGCAAACATGTATCAACCGTCAAAATAGCTTCTCTTATGACCGAGGACAATGTATTTGAATATAGAAAGAAGTTCAGGCGCTGATTGAGCATGAAAAAACTAAAAATTGGCAAACAACTCAGGCAAAAGTTAATAAACGATGTTCAAATTTCATCGATAACAAAAGTACCAGTTGAGGTAGAAACAACCAAATATAAAAAACACATGATATTGAAGTTGTGTAACCATACAAGACGGATAAACATGAAAGTTATGATGAAGATCAACACTAAATGTGTAATCTTGTGGCAAATCTTAAGTCTACAAAAAAAATCCGAAAGAAAAAGTAGTATTGTTACAAGTGATAAAAAAGTAGATCTCCATGTGAAACACAGTCTAAAAAAAAATATCAAAATGCTCGACGAATATAATGAAACATTTTTTAATTTTCTAACAATAGTTAATGATTAATTCGATCTCTATCAGTTAAGAAAATAGAAACAACAGCTTTATCTAGTAACCTAAATTATTTACATAAACTCATCACAGATTTTAGAACTGAAATTAATAATTTGTTCCAAGCGCGCGTTTCGTCTACAAAAGACTTATCAGTGACGCTTGAATAAATAAGAGTTAAAAAAAAATTAAAGTACGAAGTTGAGGGGCTTTGAGGACCAATAAATCATAAACGTTTTGCCAAATACATCTAAGGTAATCTATTCATGAGTAAGAACAGCCTTAGTATTTAAAAAAATTAAAGTTTTGCAAACAGTTAATTTATAATTTGGACCACATCAATGATAATTCATGTTAACACATAAGTGCTGACTACTAGTAGTTACTTACAGACTTATTAAAACTAGTTGTAGTTCTTTCGTTTGTTACAGTGGATAATAAGAAGGACGTCGAATATAATGTAGATAATGTTGTTGGTGAACTGCTACTCATAATAGACGTTGAGACCGTTTCAGTGGGTACAGTGGTCGTATTAATCGACGTGGAGACCGTTTCAGTGGGTTCAATGGTTGAGAGTCCTATTAAAATATTTATTTCAGGTTAAAACAAACAGTAATCAAAACAAATTATCAAATTTTGTCCATTTATTGTTTTTCGATGCGTTCTCTCTTGCTCTAATTACAGAGTATTCTATCTCAATTTCGAGTATTGTTTTTAAATAGATTTACGAAATATAACGTATGGTTAATAACTTTTGTCTCTAAGATCTAATTTACTATCGGTATGCTGAAAATATTTTATATTATCTGTTTTATTGTTTTGAGTATTTAAAGTAAACTATAATTTTTGACATCTACTTCTTTTAATCTTTCAACTGAATAGTTGACTCTATACACAAGAGCTCTATTTATTCATGATCATGATTGTCTTCTAATATGTTCGCCTATTCAAAGATATTCAATAAATCATGGAAATACCGAAACTCTTGCTTTAGATCGATGTTATAATATGTCATTTTTAGATAATATCAAAAATTCGTTAGTATATATCTCAACAGTGTCATTTATAAAATATTTGTTACCATGGTGATGAACACAATTCTTGTTTTTTTTTTTAGCTTTAACTTACCACAGAACTCGCAGCTTTGACCGTTACATGTTGATGTTGTACATTCTACTTCAATTAAAATTTCAAATCTGTAAATAAAACAATTTAGATGATCGTTATAAGTACACGTTACGATACATATCCTGGGTGTGTAAGAATCATTTCGTCAAAGTGCTATGCAATATCTATTTCTGTAATGGCCGGTTAAGATTCTCAATCTGCTTTACATTTTTAAAACACAAATATGTTTTAATGAATTTCAGACCATGTCAAGAAACAAAGATATTTTTGGAATTGAAAATAGTTCATTGGTTAAAGTAATAATAACAGTTGAAAAATCGATTAGTCTGTATTTTTGGTCAGCAGCTGTTGTCTGGCCCAATTACCAAACTGTTGTCCCGAGCTTTCCACATGGTTTACAAATATATCAATTTTAGTTCTGATAATGGTTAATGCCAACATGATTTTTGATTTATTTTCATATATTGTATTTCATTTACTAATCGGTTTTGAATCATTGATTTTTAACCATAAAATATCCTTACTTGTAAATTCCATCAGCGCTGTTTGTATTTACTTTCAAACCATTTGTTGTGTTGCTTCTTGCGGTTTCACATGAAGTTGCCATTGGATAAAGTTTAGTTTCTGGTGTTGATGTGACTCCGACTTTAATATCTTTAATGTGTGACATCTGTGAATATACATTTTATTAATTTTTACATTTGTAAATGCATCTGTCCATAAAATATCAGAATAGTTCTCATGTTTTTATGTATGTATATCTAGGAGCTTATAATAAGGTAGACAAGGTATGACAATAAATCAATGACCAACTAGTTTTATTTTTCTTTCTTTTTTTTTGAGGTTAGGTAAAAATAAAATATCTAAAATACCGAACTCCGAGGAAAATTTTAAACGGAAAGACCGTAATCAAATGGCAAAATCAGACGCTCAAACACATTTCAGGAATGGATAACAACTGTCATATTTCTGACTTAGAACAGGGGTTAGCTTAGGCCACGGCAATTGAAAAGAATTCCATGAATTCGTCAAATCGTTAGTTTTAGAACAAAATAAATGTACTAAAACCTAAGATTGCATTCTTTTCAAGGAAAATAATCTGCGACGGTTTATGTGCTCTATTTATGCTTTTTTTTTATGGTTAGAATGTTCTGATAAACGTCAATGATGATTTCTAGAAAAAACACGTCGCCAGCAACTCAAGCATCACTTGATATAACCATCATACTTTTATATTTTATGTGTAGTTATAAATGGAAAATTTGGGAAATAGACATTGGATATTGAGCTCGCGTATTTATTAATAATTAAAGTGTTAGATTTCGGCAAGATATTTGGGTATGTGTTTTACTATCTTAGATTATAAAGGTCGACTGAACTAATTTGCTGTCCATGTTGAATGTGTTGTATATAGTGTAGATATCAGTACAAACTCTTTGTTCTTTGTATTGGACAACGGCCTTATTATTGCCAATTTAAAGGTCAAAGTTCAACAAGATAAAAATACATATAGATACATATTTGAATAATCTAATAATGTTACAAGTCATTTCCTCATGCAGGCAAAGATATAAATCTGTAATTTTTCTTTCTTTTTTTCTTTTTTTTTATTGTAATGATTCAACTATATTATCTTAAAAAAGAAAATTAGCGAGATAAACATTTAACTGCAAAATTAAATCATAAACAAATGAATTGATTTATCTTTTTTTTTTTTTTAATTTTGCTTGTATTTTTTTATACTTTAAACTTTTTACATTACAATAAGATACCTCTTCAGCAAACTCATATCTTAATTTGCTTCCGCCAATTGCTTTCAAATCAGTTTTCTTAATGTTATGGTCAGTCGGTTCAAAACAAGCTAAAGCCATTCTACTGCTACATCCTATGTCGTCGAATCTTTTTAAAAACAAATGTTAAGAACGTAAACACCATGTTAAATGAGTAAGTAAATAATACAGATAAGTATATGCGTGATGTATTTATCATTATGAATCGAACTAACTACCCTAATAACAGAGTTTGTTTTTGAAGACATTTGTTCACATTAAGCACCGAATTGCAACTGAATTTCCTAAAGGAAGTATTTCAATGACTAAGTTTCGCGTTAGCTATTTTGTTTCTCATACAATTTAAAATTATGAGCACACAGATCGAGAAAGCTACAGCAAAAGCATGTTGCAGCAGATCATTTTCATTGTTTTATTTAAATGATCCAATGACTGACAGGTTTTACCCTCCTACACAAATGTATATTACATTGACAAAATGAAAAAAAAACACCATGTAGCCCATTTTACAATACTTACTTATTATTATAGCAAATTTGAAGGTATTTATCTATACATTTATTTCCACCATTTTCAGTACAATTTGATTTCAAAACTTCAACAACAACATTCTTAATGTTACCCTGTGAACAAACGTCCTTCACCTGAAAATGCAAGATTTAAAATGTAAATGATTACTATTTAATTGAATGTTACAAACTTTGTATATTTCAATTGCAAACAGTGTTGTGTAACATAAATTGGAATACAAATGATATTCGCTGCTGAAAATGGAAATATATTTGTTTGGGCATAAATGAATTGTGTATTTCATTGCAAAAAAAATTAATATAAGAAATCTTATCATTCACTAGGCTTATACACACACAACCCGCGTGTCGTCTACTTATGACTTATCAGTGATGATCGAGTCAGAACAGTTGCACATCCAAATCAATTACGCAATTGAAGATCATCATAACGTAGCAAAGTCCTAAGCAATTATAAATTTATCTTGCACTTTTATCTTTCCACTATACGAATACAGATTGAAAGGAACACGATGTAATAATAAAATTGCGAAAGGAAATGGTGAATGTGTCAAAGCGACAACCACCCGACCATAGAGCAGACAACAGCCGAAGGAAATCAATGGGTCTTCAAAGTAGCGAGAATTCCCGCACCCGTAGGTGTCCTTCAGCTGGCCCCTAAAAATATGCATACTAGTACAGTGATAATGGACGTCATACTAAACTCCGAATTATACACAAGAAACTAAAATTAAAAATCATACAATACTAACAAAGGCCAGAGGCTCCTGACTTGGGACAGGCGCAAAATTGCGGCGGGGTTAAACATGTTTATGATATCTCAACCCTCCCCCTATACCTCTAGCCAATGTAGAAAAGTAAACGCATAACAATACGCACATTAAAATTCAGTTCAAGAGAAGTCCGAGTCCGATGTCAAAAGATGTAACAAAAGAAAATAAATAAAATGACAATAATACATAAATAACAACAGACTACTAGCAGTTAAATGACATGCCAGCTCCAGACCTCAATTAAACTGATTGAAAGATTATGTCTTCATCATATGAATATGGGGCACACTCCCTCCCGTTAGGGGTTTAGTATCATACTATCATAAAATATATGAGAAGAACATAACCCGTGTCATGCCAACAACTGTTTTTTAGAAATAAATGTGTTTAGTTGCGATGCAAAGACCCTATAAGTGAATCAATATTGACGCCAAAATATGCAATCTTTAATGACCTGTCAACAGTATCGTAACTATATCCCTTTTTAATAAGTCTATTTAAAGGTTTTGTTAGTTTCTGAGGAGAAGACTGACATTTTTGTGCTTTATAAAGAATATTTCCATGAAAAATTGAATGTGAAAATACCTGAACGTATAAGATGTCTGCATGTTGAGTTATATTTACGAACTATTTCCTTATACCGGTGATAAAATTTAGTAAATGTTTTGACCAGTTTGTGATATCGAAAACCCGGGTGTAATAATTTTTCAGTAATACATAAATTTCTTTCGCTAAAATCTAATACGCTGTTACATACACGAGAGAATCGTACAAGTTGAGATATATAAACACCACTAGAACACACCCGTGATATCGCGGGTCCGTGACTAAATTTAAGTATATAACTATGCGCAAGCCTTATTTTAGTATTATTTTTTATCTGATAAAGTCATGCCGATAATAAGATACACAGTTTTCTCTGCTTTCAAATCTTTCTGTTTGAACCCGTCGAACTGGAACTTATCAATTATTGGTAATATTAATTATTTGGATCACAAAAGGTCCTGGAATGGAGTAATTTTTAATCAACAGCATTGTCCTATGTTAGTTATAAATAAAGTTGAATTATTTGATTCACTGTTTTATGCCATGCCCGCTAACAAATTGAAAACGGTTCCTATATACACCTTATTTTTAGTCCAGATTTTTAGTATTCATATTGTTATCTTAGAAAGTCTTTAGTTACTGATTAAAATACTACAATAGGTAACAATTTGACAATGATTAAATTTAGTAGTGTCAACCCTGTGATTATGATCCGTGTATATAGCATAATCCTAAATACACCGTTTGGTGGTGCACCTGTTAGATGCGGAACGTACAGATAAGGTAATAGGTAACAGGTGAATATACTATTGGTATCGGTATCGGACTCGACCGAACTTCTTAATTATTGGCAATATTAATTACGTGGAAAATAAAAGGGCCTGGAGTGGTGTAATTTTTAATCTAAACCTTTGTACTATATTAGTTATATATAAAGCTGAATTCTTTGATTCGTCGTTTTTACGTGATGACGGCTGACAAATTGGACCTCGTAATTTTAGTATTATAGGTAAGATGGTGACAAGGGGACGTCACCATCTAAAAATGGATAATTAACAATAGGAAACGAAAAATCATCTCTTTTATCATAAATTTTTGTATTAAGCTTAAGAATAAACCTATATTGTACTTATAAGTCTCCAGGTATCTTGCTTTTACTGTATTCGAACGGTTATAATGAGAGTGTACATGCACAAATGATGCAGTTGAGTGTTTTGACCTCATCGCAGTCCGCGTTTTAGTCAAATGGCGATACATTAAAAAAAAATTGAACGATACAAAAACCTACATGGTCAATTGTAAATTGCTCGACGAGCCTCGCCTTTCTCTCAATTTCTAAAGTTCGTCAAATAAAATTTTCGTTTTACTTTACTGTAAGAATATTGTATAAGTATGTTCGGTCGCATTTGAGCTATAATAATTTGAGAGAGTATTTTTGTATATCAATTGTAATCATGAATACTTGTGTACAGGTTTAGTGAACCGTGCAATTGAAATCGAAATCATAGTTTGACGTGTAATTTCAAAAGTACCCCTCACTGTTGCTAAGTTTCAAGTTCATGTTACCAAAACTTCATGATAATCTACAACAACCAAAATATTCAACCTGTTACAGGACGGACTTAGTCTAATGGAACGGAACGTTCTATAAAGGAACCTTCTTTATGAATATGTAATATTGTATACTGTTAGATCTCATTGAACTGTATACGCATCTACATCTGAATATTCATGGAACAATTATAACGTCTAGATAAACAAGCAATTATCAAATCCTAGAAAAGATATATAAATATACTTAATAGACGGGGAAAAAAGAAGCGAACATTGTTTTTTAAGCAAAATTTCATACACAGAATTAAAAAAACACACTTCTGTTTAGTATGCCATAAGGAGAGGTTAAATAACAAAAATGTTAAACTCCAAGGAATATTTGAAACTAAATGTCCGTAAACAAACCGCAAAATCTAAAGATTGTACTTTGGTAACTAAGTCAGATGATATCAAACTTATCAATATGTGTGATAATATCAGGAAAATAGACTTACTAAAACGTATAAGAGAAGCTGCAGTAGATAACAGAAAGTAGTCAGATGTGTCATGGTAACGGTGACAATGTCATCATCACACGTCTTCAACTAATTGACAAGACGACATTATCTGAAATATAAGCAAGGAGTATTTTGTATGAACATCTTTTATTAATGGACATGTCGAATTTAATAATATAGCAAGTAATGTCTAGCAAAATTAACAGATATCGGATACTGGTAATAAAAATAACAATCACCCAGCAATTGTATATGCATAGGAAATAATCGAGTTTTACCAAATTCAAATATAAGTTCGAAAGTTTAGTTTTCAAATAGTTATTCTTACTTACCACATGGCAAAATGTAATTGTTTACACTATGTATGTACGTGTAATGAGTTATATATGTCGAAGTTGGATTTTTACAATAAAAAACCCGTCTTTTTACTACAATGAATGCTTCAGGATAATATAAAAAGTGCCACGTAAACTTGATCATAAAAAGACTCTCTCTTTGAATACCTTTCGTCACTACACAAACGCAATTTTAAATTCATGAAATATCCATTAAAAAAATGAGAAGAGAAGACATATTGCTATTCATTAAATTCATGTGAAGACTAAAACCTGAGTAATCACTAGAAGAATATATTATAAAAGAAATGGACAATCTTCTTTAAAAAAAAACAACGTTAAACTAATTGCGACAGTATGTTTACTATTATTTTTACATCTTCAAAAGTGGGAACACAATTTTGTTAATTCTTAGTAATTGCGCCATAGGCGAATAAAATAACTAGAGTATAGCTTACCATATCATTTATGTTATCCATTGGTATCCCGCTCGAAACATAGGAATATACATGCTCACATATTACCATAAAAACCGTAATCACTATGTAAATTTATACACAAAATTATTTTGCAACTGGTATTCAAATTAATTATTAGGATAAAGTCAAATTGATAAAAGTATAATGTTTTTCACCTTATCTGGGTTATTTCCAAAAACTAAGCGCCTCAATTTACCTATTCGGTATGTATAAAGGGTGTGTACGTACTGTTATATTAATTATTCCATTTGATCCGCATACAGGAAATACAATAAACAAAAGATTCTTTAAAAAAGAAATCGTCCAAGATGTTTTCAATTTTGATATGCGTTGATCGTTTTTGTGTTACCAACTACTCTCTCATAGACTTTACGAATTGCTTTTGTTGGTTTTTCAAACAGGGTATGCGTTGTTTGCCGATCAGACATAATTCCAATCGTTGCCTGAAAGTTGATCAATAATTTATAAAATTGGTCTTTCCAAAGATTTGTGTTTATTAACTTTAAACAAGAATTCTTTAAACCAAAAATATCAGGAATATAGTGATACTGTACGAACTAACTGTTTGGTAACTAATATTTAGGTCTTTCCACTTTTCTGTGGAAAGACCTATTGTTTTTCTTCTGATTATTTTTTTTTCTTCAGCCTAATTTTGTTCTTGCGATAAATATTTGTTTCGCAATATGTCGCTTAGGTATTTGGTATATGATATCGAACAGTTTATGCGCTTTTGAAATTTACCCTGCGTAACCGAATACTTTTCTTTGTAGGAGTTATCTCCCCAAACACTGTTTTCCTTGTGTCCACGACTCCTTCGCAACCGTAAAAGATTACGACAAATTTATTTTATAAAATTGCTTGTTATATCCTTCGCATGATTTGTCCTATTTTGACCGAAGCATTATGAACACTCCATATAAGATTTATTTCCCCTTATGCATTTGATATAAGTGATATGCATTTCTATCTTGTAAAGTGATAAAGAACTAAAATCTTTGAAAAACAACCGGAAGTGACCTTGTGTAAACCGGAAGTAGCTATTATTGGTACTTTATTAATATAAAAGTATAAAGAACCAGATATTTGTGGAATCAGTGTCAAGTAAATATTTAAATATTATTGGAAGTAACATTTTTCAAACCGGAAGTAACACATCATCTCCCTTATTTTAAAAAAAATGTATAGAAACCATATATTTTTGGAATCAGCGTACAATAAGCTATCATTTAACGATTGAAATGACATTTTAAACTTAATTTTACAACTTTCATATTAAAACACATTGTTTTTGGTGGAAAGACCTTCAATTGTTCTCTGAACAATTGGTTTTTAATTTCTCTTGATTTTCTTTTCTGTTGATACTATAATCGCCGACACCTTATTACTAATCATTACACAAGAAAGATGTTTATAGACTAATTGAGGTATCTTTCGTCCCTCATTGAATAGTTCACATATTGAAGATGCATTTACCGTATGGTCAAATAAACAGATATGCACCAATTGACATGAAATATTAAATTAGTACTTGAACTATAGTCCTAAAAACAAGAAATAAATATCGTTGTTATGTATTTGTTATTTTTGTAAATTGTATATTTATGAAACATTCAAGTTTATTTCACGTATAGAAACATAGGTATACATGTTTTTATCAGTGTTTGTTAAATAAGATTATCTAATGCAAACTAAAACTTGTCCTGATAATATAAGTAATGATACGTACTGTGATTAAGTTAAATATTAGTAATTTATTTCAGAAAAAAGTCTAGTAAGTGATTATCGCATTTGATATAACATCTAAGACCTAGAGGTCAAAAGTAAACTATGATATCACGTTCAGATTTGAAACTTATTGCATGTTTAAAACTTCAATAAAATATACATATGAGTTCATGAAAACATTGGTTTCATGAAAACATTGGTTTAGATTGTATGCTAAGTATTCATTTTAAAAGAAGAATTATGACTGCCAAATGAGAGACAAGAAGTACCAAAGGTGCATTCATACTCATAGGTAAAAACTAATCAACGCCATGGCTACAAATGAAAAAGACAAATAATTGAATTTAGGAAAACGAAAGACTGAACAACACAAACCTCACAATGAACTCGTTTTGTCGTTCTTTTATTTCATTTAAATGTTTCATGCATTCCAAAAACAGACATTTCTTTTCAATAAGAATTCTTTGAATTAACACGTTTAAATCCGCTCGTTTTTGTGCACCTGTCGTAAGTCAGAAAAAAATATGTTTAGTGGTTTTCTTTTGTTGATATGGTTCGTAAATATTTCTCGTTTCTCGTTATTATCGACTCCTAGGAGTCGATATTAAGAATTGAACGATGGACAGTAAGTGCGTGAATTTTTCTTGCTACCTGATTGGAAGATATTACGAGACGTGAATAATCAAAGTTTATTGATTGGTTAGGACAATCCAAACCTAGTAAATGTCCTTCAATCCCGTAGAGTATCGCATTTGTCCTCTCTATTTTAGCAATTAGATTTTGCCTGGTCATTAATCATGCATATTCATGATATTGGTACACAGGTAACGTTTATCTATACATAGTCGAATCTTCTGGAGTTTCGTAAACAACAACGTAAACGATATATACTACCTCATAACGTGTGACCTCACGTGTGTGGTAAAATTTGTTGATTGATGCACGTGACTATTCTAGTAAATGAATTAATCTACAAAGCGAGAGCACTTTCCATTTTCATCAGCTAAGAGTCGACTAGCCCTTTTTGAAAGGCTAATGCTTGTTTATATAGATTTGACTGTTAGTGTTCCTGTTTGAATGGTTTTACGCGTCTTGTAATTTATTAGGCCCTTGAAAGTTAATTGTTCGATGTGAGCCAAAGATCCGCGTCGAAGACCGTACTTTGACCTATAATGGTTTACCTTTTCACATTGTGAATTGGATGGATAGTTGTCTCATTGGAACCCATACCACATCTTAATTCGTATATCTATATGAATTTTTTTTTGGTGTGATTTCAGACAGTAACATAGTGTTAAAATTTATTATTTAGTATCTATGATCTTTACCTTATGTATATTGTCCTTAATATAATGAGGATCACTTTTATTTGTAACCATATGTCAAAGAACGGTTGTAATCCTACAAAACCTATTTGCTTTAGTTAAAGTAATTTTTCTCCACACCTTTTTGCTTATATTCAGTTATTATGACCTAAGACGTAGGTATCTCTAATTTAACTGAATTTATTTATCTATATATGTGACCATATATGCCTTTTTGTGTTTCGAAACAAATGACGTTGCTCTGTTCTTATACATCCCGTCATTTTGTTATTGTTCTATGATCATTTTTATATTTTTGTCTCTCCAAAATACTAAACTCCAATGCAATTCATAAAGGAAAGTAATCAATAAAATGTTAAAAACATACGAATGGTAAACAACTGTCATATTCCGGACATGGTACAAGTAACAAGTTAAGCTAGCTTTAAAACTAGATTTAATCAATCATTTTCTACATCCGAAAATGCCTGTACCAATTGAAGTCAGGAATATGACAGTTGTTATCTATTCGTTTGATGTGGTCGATCTTATGAAACTGCCATTTGGGACTTTCTGTTTTTTTTTTTTGCATTTTACTTTTTAGATAAACTTGTATGTTACAATCATCATAGGACATGCATTTCCAACGAGGAATATATAATGGAAGATGACTCTGTTCAATCATCTTTTATATAAATTCAACAGAGTCATCCGATCGTATTCTGGTATCTACGATTAGTTTCATTCAGAGGCAACACCTGATTTCATTATGATGCGAAACTTTTGCATCGATATATAAATGTCAAAATGTCAAATTGCTGCATTCCTGATAGATTTGGCAATTTGTAAGATCAATTTCATAACTAGAAGAGAAATAACAAAAAAATACCGAAGGGAACTGCAAAATTATCAAATGTAAAAATCAAACACATCAATTTAATGGAAAACAATGTCACATTCCTGACTTGGAACATGTTTGTCCTTGTCTAGAAAATAGTTGATTAAACCTTCTTTTCTACCTAGCCAAGCCTCTCACTTATGTGACAGTTGCATTGCATATAATTTCACTATAATATTGACAACAATAAAAATACTGATATCTGTCTCACTATTGTCTATTAGGATTTTTTTTTGTAGAATTTATGATACTTTTGGATGTTCTTGTGTGAGGAGGTACACAACCATTGTCTTATCATATTTTTTCTTTAATTTGTAAACATTTAGATGGATCTGAATCATTTTCCCTCTTTCACATCTGTATAGATCAATAAGAACACCAATGAGTCAACACAAATTTTCTTTCTGGTTATCTACACACCTTACTCAGATCAAATTTAGACATCAAGTTGGCCATTTAATGATTGACTAAAGACAGAATACATTTTATTATCATTTTGTTTTCTTTCTATTGTGAACATTTATACAAGAATCGTTCATTACTCAAATCCCTTTAATCTTAAAATGCCTCAGGTCACCTGAGAAATCCTGAAAGATTTGTTTCTTGGGTTCTGTACTCCACTCCAAAGCCTTTCTCGTCTGATTTTTATAGTTTGTTTTTATGTTGTGCTATTACACCACTGGTACAGTTTAGGGAGGAATTCAGCCCTCACAGACACTCTTTATATGCATGTTCCAAGCCAGGACCCTGTAGTTCAGCGGCTGACGTTAGTTTACCCATTTCATATTTAGTTTTTCGTTAATAATTTTGTTATATATTAGGCTATTAATATTTTCCATTGAATTGTATTCTGTATTTCATGTCTAGGTCTTTTATAGCCGACTATATAGAATGGGTCTCTCTCATTGTTCAAGGCCGAACGTCTACCTATAATTGCTAACATGTACTTTATTTGAATTTAGGTGGATATTCTTTTATCAAATATCTGCAATCAGCACCAATTTACAATGTAAAATAATGTGTCTATCCTGGTCCTATATGTATAAATGTAATTGTAAACATAGTACCAAATAAAGCGTATCCTTGTAGGCGTAATGCGGTCAACGTAGTTATTTATTAACTGGTTCTAATTAATCATGGAATTGATAAGTTTTTGTACAGTTATATACCATTTTTCTCTTCAACAGGTTGACTAGATTGCATACTGTGATTACTGCCATATTGATAGTATTCAAAATGATTTGAAAGCGACTTTTTTATTATTTAATTAGAGAGACCATTTCAACTCCTTTGGCGCATACTCTATTTATGATCATATTTACATGCCCAAGCCAAGACTCTCACATATAACATTTATGGGTTTTGGAAAAACAAAGATTCTTGGGTTGACAATTATAACAATAACCAAAATTCGGGTGAACTCTGTATTTTTCAACCGGAAACTTAAATATGTTCATCTTTATTAATGCATTACTGAACACTCATCGCTTTGATAGAAGTAAAACATTGTGTGATATTGCTAATAACATTGAGGATGCAAAAAAGGAATGTGTCAAAGAGACAACAACCCGACTAAAATACAGAACACAGTGAAGGCCACAAATATAGTGATGAAATCCTGCACCCGAGGCGTGATTCAGCTGGCTCTTAAACAAACCTGTGTACTAGTTTAGTGATAATGGATTTCATACTAAACTCCGAAACATATAAATGAGCAACAATTAAAAATCATGTTTATTTATTCCATACAAGACAAGCTAAAAATTAGTACTATAAAATTTGAGACAGATAAAAATTTTAACTACAACTACAACAAGTGAGTTATAGACGACCAGAGCGTCTTCAAAATCTAAAACGTAACTGTCTAGAGTTGAGAAGTGTTTTAATATACGAGATATTGTGGAAGAATCTGTTTCTCTATTGTCCAAATTATAAACCTGTACAATTAGTATTACGATACTCTCCAAGTCGTTCCATTGATAAAAAAGCCTTGAAAGCTAAAACATTGATTTTTTTGTTGACTTCCAAGTCAATAATTCAATCCATTTAATTTGAAACCGTATTCATGCAACTTTTAATATTTGACCTTCAGCATTTAGCATGAACACTATTCATTAAAAGGATGAGATAACGTCAACATTGAAAATTGTAATCAAGGGACATCGGACATAACAATTTTGTTGATTCGTTGACAAAAGTTATTCTTATGTTGGTTCAACGATGATTTATATATAAGTTACGTCGATAACTTAAAAAAATTGTCGTTTTACGATTGCACGTGCTTGTCTGTCTGTATTATGTTATATGTTACTCACGAAATGCTGATTGATAATTACGAGTCCATGCATCTTTAATGGTTTTTTGTGGTCTTTTTGTAATTTGAAAATGCGTTTAAGTATGGTATTAAAAAAATATAAGAATGCATGCCTAATTGAAGAATATTTGACAGTAATTGCCTCTTTAAGAAAGCTGTCTCTGTTCTGAAGAAAGTCATATTTTTCTGATGTGAACAATTTCCTTACAATTACATACTATGAAAATAGAATATATTAAAATTCTACAAATAATACACTTGAAACCCTGGCAAATAATGAATAAATAGAAACAAAGAATAAATGATGTACATAGGTGATATTAAAAAAGAAATTGAAATTGATACGATAAGGCAGAAGAAAAACTCTAGATACAAAAAAACTCTTCCAATGTAACAATTGTGATATTGTTTCGAATGGTGTGCTGTCTGACTACACCAATAGCTGTTATGTTAAGTGGTCTGGTCATTTTGAGATGAACTAGTCTTCTTTCTGGGTGATTCAATATCAATCTCTACATTTCCTCCAGTTAATCGAATACCTGATGAAAAGGAAAGAAAACCCTCTTTAATAAGGTTATTGTTCAATATACTTACGAACTTCATTTCAACACATGCTTGTAAGATAAAGATACTACAGTAAAAGTATTAACTATTACACGTTATGTGTATTGGCTTTAAATGGATTACATATGTTAATTAGTAAGGTACGTCTATATACGATTTGTAGACATTAATGGACTATGACACATGTCAAAGGTGAGATGCTGAACAATACAACTTGACTGTACTTTTCAATATGTCACTAATAGTATCGTAATGCTATATCTGATTTGCAGAAAAGTATAACATGCAGCATATTTCAGTTGGATTGGTATGTCAACTATAGGTACATTTGAATTTAACTGAATTTTTATTACCGTTGGCTTCCGAATCAATAGTTATATTTTGTGTTATTGATTGTTTTTTCAACCAGAAAATGTTTGAAAAGGGGGTAATAAAAAAAATTAGATTTTTTATGCCCTGAAACCCGAAATAGACAAGTAGTTTTAAAATAGTGTTAACGTTGTGATAAGAAGGTCACATTTTCTATTAACAGTGATGAAGTAAAGAATTTAGTTAGGGTAAGCAGATCCTGCTCCACATGTGACACCTGTATTACAATATTTTGATTTTGATTTTGCCATAGTTGAAGGTCTTACAGTAGCCATAGTTGAAGGTCGTATAGTGTCCATAGTTGTTTATAGTCTTGTCTTTTGAAAATGCCTGTATCAAGTCAGGAATATGACAGTTCTTGTCCATTCGTTTTTGTTGTGTTTTGCCATTTGATTCTGCATGTGATTATGGACTTTCCGATTAGATTTTCCACTGAGTTCAGTATTTTTGTGATTTTACTTTTTTGTAATTGGTGAATAGTTGTATTTTTGACAAGTACTATCTCCAACGGTATTTTTTTATGGGGCACAATCTAAATACATTCCGAACCGTTATGTATATTTCTATTTTTACAAGGCATTATATCAATAATCTAAAAGAAAGTTACCAACATTAAACAAATAAACCGTTTCATTTGAACGGAAAAAACCCAAACACCTGGGACTTTTCTTCAAACTGAGTCAAGGCATACTTTATCATAAGGCATCAAATCTTATTACAAACCAAATTACAAATCCGGAATACAAACTTACACCGAGAGATGCATATCAACTGTGAGAGGGAAACAACAGAAACACTTAGGAAATTAAACAAATCACAATGCAACTCACACAGCTCACACACAACTCTCACATTTAACTGCAAAAATATTTTAAACTTTCTGCTTAGGTGAAGTTTACATGTTATGACGTCAAACACGTGAAGCAATGCATGTGATTTTTGAACTAGATTTTTTTATGTGCTTTTGGTAAATATTTTCAGATTGTGTGACACAGTGATTAAAAGGTACCAAAGGGACAGTCAAACTCATAAATCTAAAACAAACTGACAACGCCATGGCTAAAAATGAAAAAAGACAAACAGACAAACAATAGTACACATGACACAACATAGAAAATAAAAGAATAAACAACACGAACCCCACCAAAAACTAGGGGTGATCTCAGGTGCTCCGCAAGGGTAAGCAGATCCTGCTCCACATATGGCACCCGTCGTGTTGGTTATGTGATATCAAATCCGGTAAATAGTCTAATTCGGTAGGTCACATTACCCATATTTTGACTGTTTTACCTAGTATGTCTGTTTTGTTCACGCATCGTTGTAAGTCTAATGCAATTTGATGCGACTGTCATACAATTGAGAGGTTTGGCGCTATTTAACCAGGTTCAATCACATTTGAAAATGCCTGTACTAAGTCAGAAATATGGCAGTTGTTGTCAAATCGTTTGATGTGTTTTATCATTTGATTTTGCAATTTGATAAGGGACTCTCCTTTTTGAATTTCTTCTGAGTTCAGTATTTTGTGATTTTACTTTTTTTTGACAAAATAATTGTTTAGTTGAATTGAACTGTTTTTATACTATATTCTACCTCTATTAGTTTGTTGAACCTCCATTGGGCCATTCTGCTCAATAGCAATAGTGTTATCTTCATTTTGTATATGAACTGTACCGTCTCCGGTAAAACGTATACTGGGTGTTCGCTTCTTTTTGTTTTTCTTCCGTTTCTTTTCCAGTTCAGAATGTTGCTAAATTGTAATAACAAAAAGGATATATCATATGTTTTATAACTATTTTTACTTGCGTTGATCACGATTGTTTGTATCATTCCTTCCATGTTTACAATTAGTTTAAAGATCTTCATGTATTCATCTAGATCAGCTGTTGATATTTGAACTATTGATTATAGTGATAATGATTGAGCATTTTTAATATATTAAAGTTGAAAAAAATGACAGTTTAAAAATAATGTGATTCCGATGCGCTATTCCTGAATGCTTGCTTAGAAACACATGAAATCCAGTAATGTTTCAATACTGGATCAACATTATTTCGTTGCAACAATCTAAGTTAACATTTCTTTGATTAATAATTTTTATAATATACGAAAGCTTACATCAGTAGCTGCTATGGAATCGCTATATTTTCTATATAGTGCATCATCACTGGCAGTTCTAGAACGTAATACATCATTGGAATGAGGCGATCTCTCGCTTACGAGTGCTGTCTTTGTAAACAATGGAGTATCAGTTACACTAATGTTCTTTTTTTGCTGTGATTCCTGTTGTCTTAGATTTTCACTTAATCTATTCATTTCATCGCGGAGTTTTTGTATTTCATTTTCAGTCTCAATGACTTCCCTTCTACCATCATCTTGTTTACCACCGCTCGCTACTACTTTTTCCTCCAGCAGTTTCTAGAAAGTAAATTAAGCCAATAGTTTATGATACCTTTGATTGTATAACTGATGCCGTAGGTAAAGAAACTAGAGGTTTTAAAGAGACTGTGTCGCTCACCTTGGTCTATGTGAATATTAAATAAAGGACGCAGATGGATTCATCACAAAATTGTGTTTTGATGATGGTAATGTGTTTGTACATCTTACTTAACTGAACATTCTTGTTGCTTACAATTATATGTATCTATGATGAACTTGGCCCAGTAGTTTCAGTTGAAAATTGTTAAAAATTGACTGTAAAGGACAATAACTCCTTAGGGGGTCAATTGACCATTTCGGTCATGTGACCTATTTGTAAATCTTACTAGTACTTTGCTGAACATAATTGCTGTTTACAGTTTATCTCTATCTATAATAATATTCAAGATAATAACCAAAAACAGCAAAATTTCCTTAAAATTACCAATTCAGGGGCAGCAACCCAACAACGTGTTGTCCGATTCATCTGAAAATTTCAGGGCAGATAGATGTTGACCTGATAAACAATTTTGCCACATTCAGATTTGCTCTAAATGCTTTGGTTTTTGAGATATAAGCCAAAAACTGCATTTTACCCCTATGTTCTATTTTTAGCCATGGCGTCCATCTCGGTTGGTTGGCCGGGTCTCCGGACACATTTTTTAAACAAGATACCCTAAAGATGATTGTGGCCAAGTTTGGATTAATTTGACCCAGTGGTTTCAGAGGAGAAGATTTTTGTTAAATTAAACGACGACGGACGATGACGACGGACGACGACGACGGACGACGACGCCGGACGCCGGACGCCGGACGCCAAGTGATGGGAAAAGCTCACTTGGCCCTTTGGGTCAGGTGAGCTAAAATAGAATTGAAGACAAACATATAAAACTCATTATTTCTACTTTGATTCAGATACTTTAAAACTGAACTAGTATTTGGTGTACAAATTTCGAATTCAATTAGCAAGATCACTGAAATACTTTGTATAACTGAACTTTGATAATACGTGTGAGCATTTAGTGACTGGTTAATTGTCGTTTGTCTGTTGTCCAGCGTCATATGTTTTAAGCATAACTAAATCGTGATTAAGTCAACAAGATCATGAATACATGTTATATGGTTCATAAATACTTAGAATACCTGATTTTGAGTGTATTCTTTTATTCTGTCTTCAAAAATTCTTAAGCGCTCCTTGCACTCTTGAACTTGATCTTTCAGCTTCTGCATCTTCCTGTCTCCTTTCCTTTTTACGTTTTCAATTTCTTCTGTATTTTTATTGATTTGTTCTTTGATTTCATTGTTATTTTGGAGCATTTTTTCCTGAACAGTTTGCTGTATTACCGTAACGTCTTCTTTCACTTGGTTTATAGAATTGTTTGTATTTTCATTAATGTCTCTACTCATTTCAATCATTTTACTATTCATTATAGTTTCCATCTTGGCTTGTGCAATATTCTGAAGAAGAAAAAAATAGAATTTGAAAAGCATTGTTTTTGATTTAATAAAGTAAACAACAACTCATTATCAGTCGAATTAATTAAAAATTCCTGTGTGAATCATTTTCTGTACATCGTCATTACCATTCCAGTTTATGTCACTCCTTTGACTACTAGAAATATCATTGATTCGGTTTTTGTTTATATACACCCGTGTAGCTATTTATTAAACATGTAACATCTGTAACACCAAGGTTTAACGGATTATGTAAAATGTGTCAAAAGAGTCAAAAATTAGTTTTATGGTTCAATAAAATCAAAATAAATTATTGCCATTCATTATAAATAAATTTCTATCAAAAATAAGGCTCAAAGAACTTTTTATATTATGTATATTAACAATAACAACATACACACATGTTGGCGTATGAATACACAACGTCAGAGTGGGCGTATTGCCATTAAAATTGACAACATTGAAAATAAAACTAATAATTTTAACCAATCAGAAGACAGAAAAACACCAAATTTATTTATTTAACAAAAATTGCAAATCTAATGAACCTTGTTATAAAATTTGAGTTGATATCTTGACAATTTTATTTTATTTTATCCCGGGACATTACATTAGCTTTGTAAAATTTTATTTGTTGGTATTGGGTTTGGAATGTTTTACAGTAACTGCGATTACTTGTAAATTGGTACTTTGTGTCTTTTGATTTTATGTTAGGTTTTATTTGGTGCATTGTGCTGATCTTATTAATGTAGGCATTAAAGATTGATTTGTAAACGTACTGACACAAATATGTTATATATATGCCTTCCCAAGTCAGGAGCCTGTAATTTATTTGCTTGTCTTAGTTTTTTTTCTGTGATATTTGATTTTCGCTTATTGTTTGACAAATTGTTTGGAAGTCTAAAGGTTATCTTTGAATTTTCGAAAAACTAAGGATTTTCTTATCCCAGGAATAGATTACCTTAGCCGTATTTGTCACAACTTTTTGGAATTTTGGATCCTCAATGCTCTTCAACTTCGTACTTGTTTGGCTTTATATATTTTAATATGAGCGTCACTGATGAGTCTTATGTAGACGAAACGCGCGTCTGGCGTACTAAATTATAATCCTGGTACCTTTGATAACTATTAACATCACTGGGTCGATGCCACTGCTGGTGGACGTTTCGTCCCCGAGGGTATCACCAGCCCAGTTGTCAGCACTTCGGTGTTGACATGAATATCAATTATGTGGTCATTTTTATAAATTTCCTGAATATAAAATTTTGAATTTTCGAAAAACTAAGGATTTTCTTATCCAAGGAATAGATTACCTTAGCCGTATTTGGCACAACTTTTTGGAATTTTGGATCCTCAATGCTTTTCAACTTCGTACTTGTTTGGCTTTATAAATATTTTGAGATGAGCGTCACTGATGAGTCTTATATAGACGAAACGCGTGTCTGGCGTACTAAATTATAATCCTGGAACTAATTATCGACTTTTGAGTTTTGAACATTGGTATACTACTGTTGCTTTTATTTATTAAAACCTCTTCATTTGGATAGTTTTGTTGAATAGTTATCGTATTGACAATTGTACCACATTTCCTTATTGTATGTGACAACAATGTATTTGATGCCATATTCTGATGTTATATGTTCAATTTATTGTATTTTTTTTTTAACATGGTACAACATTGATGATTACGTGAGACAACATGTACGTGAATTCGTCACTGTAATAAAGTATACAAAAGAATTGAGACGGTATTTGAGACATATGTTACAGGATATTTGCTGCTTTTTTATTTTTTATAAAACATTTGAAAATAACACATAATAAATTTAATAAGTCCGAAACGCTTTTCTGACTTCACCTTTTAATATCAGGAACATTAAAAAAAAAGTCAGCTAATAAAAAAGTATATATTTATAGAGGATCTTACATTGATTTGTGCTGAAGTTCTGTCATGTTATATTGTCATTAAAGTGCTATATTCAACATTGCCACAAAAGCGCGAGGTGGCTATCAGCAAAACCAGGTTCAACCCATCATTTTGTCTTAAAATGTCCAGTACCAAGTCAGAAAAATGGCAGTTGTTATCTTCGAGTTCATTTCTTTGAGTGTTGCGTTGTTGTTTTGGTTTTGGTTTTTTTTTGGCACTTCAGTGTTTCTGTTGTTTCGTTGTTCCTCTTATAGTTGATGTGTTTACCTCAGTTTGAGTTTGTGACCCGGATTTGTTTTCTCTCAATTGATTTATGACATTCGAACCGCTATACCACTCTTGCCTTCATTTTGGACCTAATTGGTCAAACATTAATTTAAAAATATTTATCAAAGCCATCAAATTTCTGTATTGATACAGATATTGACTGTTATGTTATATATTTGTTTCTCGATCTGAATCGTGGTTATAAAACAATGAATTATCTTTACGTTTTCTCGTTACCTCAATGTCATTTCTCGAGATTACATGCTGAGGAAAGCCACCATTAGATTGTGCTTGATGATTACTGGCACCAGAATCTGAAAGGATACACTATATAATTTTGTGGCATTTCGTTTTTATTATATTCTTTACATTTGCACATGATCACTTGTGTCAAATGCAATGTTCTTTGCTTCAAACATGCCATGTCATAGATGGTTTATAATAAAGGATTTGTTTGCTCATGAGGATAAAGGTGATATTTACAGACGCAAGATATTGTATCGTATAAAGGTTGCATTTCTGTAAATATTGACAATGCAATTTCCAATAGGAACTCCTTTTACGGCTCAAACTGTACCACTTTTACTATGAAGTTTTGAAAAAATCTCATCCTAGAATTGAAAGTTCATTTGCATCACAATTTTGTTCAAAGGTCAAAATATAGGGCTATGCGGCATAATTTCAACGTTTATATGCCCTGAACGTCTCAGAGTTTTAACTAACACTAATTTTCTTAACTACCCCTACCTCGAATGAAAGGTTACCACAGATCTCAATGTAAACAATATGCACATGTTAATGTACTGGTAACATTCACAAGTTATGTCTCATGTGGAGCAGGATCTGCTTACCCTTCCGGAGCACCTGAGATCATCCCTAGTTTTTGGTGGGGTTTGTGTTGTTTATTTTTTAGTTTTCTATGTTGTGTCATGTTTACTATTGTTTTTTTGTTTGTCTTTTTCAATTTTAGCCATGGCGTTGTCCGTTTGTTTTAGATTTATGAGTTTGACTATCCCTTTGGTATCTTTCGTCTCTCTTTTATGTCTCTGGGAGATGGTACACAGAGAGCATAACTGGGACGCAGTATGTAAACAAAATTAATTTTCTATGAATATTCAAGATCTTTCCTAAAGAGGCGTGTTTGGAGCAACAGCTGTATTTACAGAGTGCAACCTAGCAGATGTTGTTCATTTATAAAATTTATAACATGATGATTAATATACTGTGGATTCATTTATTTTCGTGGGTACCAATTTTCGTGGATTAAGAAAATCTTGCATGTTCGTGGATATTTAATTTCGTGGTTTTGCCGAGTCTGTATATATAAACCTTTATAAAAGTTTGTATTCGTTGATCATTTAATTTCGTGGTTCTGTTGTACCCACGAAATCCACGAAAATTGGTATCCAACGAATATTAATGAATCCACAGTACATGTATTATGCTATTGTTAATATTTCTGTTCTCACCCGAAAAAGGGACATTATTGCCCGATACGTCCTCTGAATTAGATCTGGATTTGTTATTTAGACCTCCGTCACTAAGTTCTTCTTTCTCTGTCGATCTGTTTAACTTAATGTTCTCATTTTGACTGTTTGACTTAGATTTAGATTCTAATTCTTGATATTTAATTTTGTGGTTGTCTACAGGAGAACTCATTGCAATATCGTCCGACTTTCTTTTACTCTGTTCATCGCTTTCGTAAGGTTTTGCTGCATCACTATGCTCATCATCTGGTACATATCCGTTATTTTGTCCATTAGGTATATCATTGCTCTCATTGGCTGGAATATTAATTTTAGATAAATCTGAAGAAGTTGAATACATGTTCTCCTCTGTGTCAGATATTTTTTTCTTCTTTTTCTTTTTGTGTCGTTTTCTAATCTTATCGTCTGTGTCTGTATGAACGCTGGTTTCAGGCTCCAGCTTTATATTACTTTGTTCTGTGTCTTTCTGATTTTCGTTGATTGTATTGCTAACTTCGTTATTTTCAATTTCGCTATTTACTTCTTTAGAACTGGTGTCAGTTGTGTCATTGTGTTTTGTAGAGATTGTTTCACTTTCGTCAACTCTACAACTAACAGTTTTATCAACATTAATTGTTTTTGGATGCACCACATCTTTCTCTTCAATTGCATGTTCTATCTTAAGATTTTCATTTTTCTTTTGAACACCATTTGAACGATCATTACTTTCTATAGAGTGTCTGTCGTTACCTTCAGTATCTTCATTCACAACAAGGCGATTTTTCTCATCTTCCGCTGGTGAAGTTCTTGAACTTTGATTGCTGTACAAAAAATAAAGACAAATAAGTTTGAACACCCCCCCTTCCTCCCCCCAAACAAAACAAAACAAAAAAACAACAACAAAAAACAATTCTGCTTTTTTTTTTTATTATTGGACATTACAGAGATAATGCTTAAAGCTATCACCAATAACAACAAGATATAAGAAAAATATGTCGCCTGATTAAGTTTCTTTTTTTTTAAAGTAAATATTATATGCCTCATAAGCCATGCAGATCAAATTGTCCGATTAATAGAACGAGTCGCGGGTCAAACATAAATTAAAAATATAAATCACAACTCGTTTCACTAGTATGCAGAAATGGCCCACGATTAAAACCACGCCTATATAGTTTTTTGTGGTTATGTAACTATATATCTTCACCCAGTTCAGCGATATACTAGTACAGACGATTCCATTTTAAAAATTAGGATGTGATTTTTGTTTTTTTAGCAAAATGTTTCATATACGAGTTTTACTTACTGTTTTCGATAAAGTACATATATCAATATTACAACTACCAAAATCCCTACAATTATAGCCACAGGTACTACGATTACAGTTATGTTCTGGCTGTGCTCATTTGAATCTGCTAACGTATTTGTGTCGTTTGTCTGAAAATCAAAAAAATAAATGAGTTCTTTAAATTTTATTGCTGACATAACTTTTAATAAATAAACTACATGTTGACCGCCAAATCATATTTATAATACTTAAATGATCAAATATAATTATAAGAAAAATTCACAAGTCAAGAGGACTAATACATATCCATATAAATGACAAAAGCAGATGCAACAACAAGAACAACACAAATCTGTTTAAACACACTACAAAGAATAATAAACATAATACCATATGAACCTATCCTATGTTGCAATTTTACTCAAATGTTATAACAGAATAAAATGTTGTTACTCCAAGAGTACTTCCGAATGTAAATACATGATAAGTCATATAAGACGATTAAAGGCAACATACAGTGTTTATTTAAAAATGTGACAACCTATCAAACGTCTTCTGGTTTTACACTTTAACATGTTTAATTTTAATAATATCTTGCAAAATACGTAAAAAAATTGATTATCCGGTTGTCTGTATATTGATGTATCATAATAGCAGCTGCACGCACGATACAATGTGAAGCCTTTTTGAGTTTGTTCGCAGCGCTAACTTGACAAAAAAGAAGTATATTGTGACTTGCAGCTGAAATTCAATCGATTGATAGAGAACACATTCTATTTTTCTATTTTCATTTACATGAAATAAAAAAAAAACCTCCGTTAACAAAGACAACCAATAACACAGGTTAAAAAAAGATTGTTGTTCTTTTTTGTTTTGAAATAGGGAAACTAAGTAGCTGCTTCTGGTTGAAAATAGTAAATTCTGGCATCATCATGTGATGTATAGTTTTATACATTTTGCATCTTCTTTGAATGTACTCGACAGACTACACGTACATAATATTTTAAGAAATACTGATGTAGTATTATTGCACATGAGACTTCTCTCTGACAGAGACCTTATGAAAAAGAATTGAACAACTTTATCATGTATAAGTCACAATACGGCCTTCAACAATAATCAAAACCCATACATTGTCGCCAGACAAATTAAGATAAAAAAAAATAAACAAGAAACTAGATAACCGCTATTTTACGAAATTTTCCTTTGGTCTTGCTGACTGATAATTTTCTTTCTCAGCGTATTCGAATGATATGAAAATTGCCGCTAGAAACTATGGACGCAAATGCCCGTTGTTCACGAAATTTTAAACAACGTCTTCATAGCTAAATAGCAATAAACAGATTATCATTGGTGATCTCAACTTAATTGCTTTTCTCATTTTCACCGTTACATCTCAAGAGAGAAAATCAATCTCGTTGAGATAATCCATGATACTGTATAATTATAGTCCACAATATATGATCAAAGTGACTTACAGTTTGGGTTGTATCATTATATGAATAGGTACTGTATCCTTCCTTTGTTGTGATCGGTAGTAGTATATCAGTGAGAACACCACTTGCTTCGCTCGTTTTAAATCCAGCTGTATTTCTTCCGTCTGATACTGTTGTCGTTGATTTAGACGTCGTATGCAATGTACTTAATGTTGTCGATGCTTTTATTGTTGTTCTGCTAATATTTAATGTGGTCATCATGTATGTAATTGGGCTTCTGCTAATATTCAAAGCGGTGACTTTCCCAGTGGATAAAATTGTTGTGTCTCCTATTAAAAAATAATAATAATCTTTCGCGGTTGAATTATTTGATAACTCTGCAATCAAAAATAACACTAACTAAATTAGTAGACTCCAACACGTTTTTTTTCCTAACTAACCTTTTCCGGAATGCTCAAACAAAAACTTTTGTAATGTCATGAAGAGCTATTTTACAAAATTTACACAAAAAGAGTTGCCAAATCCATCGTATTTCAATATTTTCTGAGGCAGTTTGGACCTATATTTCTCAATTTATGAACAAAGAATTTTTTTATTTTTTTTTATAAATCAGTAGTAAAGAATTGACTAATAAAAATATGATACCGTCAGATACTATTAAGAAAAGATTAGAAATCTGACGTGACTTGTACGAAGGTTCCTTTACCATGTTTACTCTTCGAATCAGTTTATCAATAAATGCTCTGGTTTCCAGTTTATTTGAAGGTAACTTTTGTAATTATTTATAAGAAACATGAACATGTTCCCTTTACAATAAAGATACCTCATGATATTTAGCATTTGTTTCTTTCTTAAATATTCTATCTTTTTTCTTTCTTTTGAGTAATTAAACTGCCGTTTCATTCTGTAATCCTTTAATTCATTCAAAATTTTAACGGAGTATAGATCTTATACGGTGCTAAAATAAGGCAAAAGCCGTAAGTTTAAGCATTTTTGTATATACTCTACAATGTATACATGAATATAAGTAAAAGGAGATATTTATGATTTAAAAAGAGACAACTATCCACAAAAGTTCAAATAAAGTTAATGCAAGCAATTTTAGACAACCGTACGGCCTTTAATGAAAAAAACCCAGACCGTATGTCTTGTACCAATTAAGGTCGGCTTTAGTGTGCCATTACCTTTTTAATCATCAGTCACTGTGTCATTTTTCACGTCATGTATTTACATTTATATGTATTTATATTGTGGTATAACTCACCACAGCCTATACAATGTATTCCACAAAAGTTCGAGTTTTTACAAACTACATCAATTGAAAGCGTAATTCTGTAAACGAAGAAAAATATGAGATTAAACATCAGTTATTCTCAATGTCCTTATTTCGTTCTCTGATAATACATCACAGAATAGCAAAATACTCTTAAAGAATACCTAAAAACGTACAATCCACAAAGAACAACAACAAAATGTTAAGATTTATATGGTGGTACGGACACCAATTGATTTACATGTGCAGATGCATATCGCATATCCATACCGCATCTTGATCAAAAGTATAAACCGCAACAGACTTAATAATAGAAATCTTCACAATCGAACAAAGAAATATGCAAGCTTGGCTTAAGCTGTTGGTTGAATACTGCGATCTTTCTTAGTGCAACGGTATGTAGTAATTTTCTTTCAAGGAAATTACAACCGAATGATCATGTGTCAATGAAGTAATAGCAACACCTCGGAATTTTAATAAATACATACTATACTGTTCCCTACATAATGCAACGGGAAGACTATTAAATAGGTTAATTTATGTGAATTAGCTGTAAATGTAAATACCTGCGAGTAGTCTGCTGTTGTGGGGATGTATAAAAGAGGGACGAAATATACCAGAGGGAGAGTCAAACTAATACATCGAAAATAAACGCCAATGGTAAATATAAAAAGACAAACAAGCAAATAATAGTACAGAAAACAAAAAAATAGAATACTAAAAAATAAGCAACCCCACCTAACACCGGGGTGATATCATGTGTTAAACAAGCGTCAGCAAATCTTGGTCCACATGGTGTACCCATCGTGTTGCTTATGTTATTACAAATCCGGTTAATACTTTCAATCGGTAGGACACATTCGTCAAAAGGGAAGTGTATTGTAGTAACCACACAAGAAACATATTCGATATCATCTGTGACACGTTTATTCCATAACAGTCAACCAACCCGTAATGGCATCCGGAAAAGTTACGAAGGGATGATTTCAACTTAACCATTTGGAACTCTTGGTTTAATAGCTGCCTTGTGAGTGGCATTCCTCTATCAAGGAAATAATAATAATAGGAAATACAAGCCGGGGATATCGTATCGATTGGAGATATATACTCCGTATGCAGGCGCTGCTAAAATGTTGCTACATAGAAATGGAAAGTGCAGAATTGGGAAGCTGATAACATCTCTTTTGTCGTAAAGTTTTGATTTCAACCGACCCTCATTGTCAATTTTTAGATATGATACAGACTTAACTGTATCTGTAGTATCCTTCATCTGTAGTTCGATGGGATATATTCGTTCAGCATAGTCACCAAATCTTATATTATCTAGTGAGAGAACATAATCTATGTAGCCGAACGTAAAGTTAAAGGATATTGCTCACTTCCCATCTTTCTTCTAAAGAAGTTCCTGTATGAAGTCAGCCTCATAATTATTAAAAAAAAAATAAGTCAGCAAGAAGAGGGGGATAATTGGTTTCTATTGGAATTCCGATAGGCTGTTGAAAAACACGTCCTCATATATATGCTGTCAATAAAGAAGTCAAGCATCTTAAAAATGTCAGTTTCAAAGAATATTTTGTTTGAATCAGAGCGATCATCCCTCCCAATATAAGTATTAGGCTTATTAATTTGTGTTTTTGTTAGATGTTTTTTTCTGATTTGTATCGATCTGAAGAGTAAAACCTTTTAAAATTCTGTTTTACAGTTTCTTTCTTTTTTGTATTGTTCCCAGGTTAGACGTCAAGGTGACAAACATTCAAAATACTGTTTATCCATGAGTGTCAATTATTGGTGTTGATCAAAATCATCATTCACTTAAAACAAATGTAAAACCAGGTTAAATATACTATCTTCTAAATTGCCTGTACCAAGTCAGGATTATGACAAATGTTATCCGATCATTTAATGTGTTTGAGCTTTTTATTTTCCATTCCATTTTTAAATTCATTTTTTTATTGGGTTCCTTGCATACGTTCTAAGACTTATAATATATATATATCATTGATCTCAGCTAAATCTTACTGGTAGTTGCCATCTGCGCTGCTTGTTTTTACTATGAAACCATTTGTTGTATTCCTTCTACTGTTTTCACATGCTGTTGCCGAAGGTGAATGGTCATTTTTTGGTTCTTCTGTGATTCCTACTTTTATATGTGTAACACTTGATATCTGTTATATACATAAAAATAGTTTGTTAAAAATGAATAGATGTGTTATAAAGATTAATTACACCTATTTGAAATATTGAATGTCGTTAAATGCAGCACACGTATAGCTTAGTTTTATCAAATTTATTAATAGTGTTTTGGGAAACAATTCCACAACTTATTGATCTCTTTTTGTGTTTGTAGTCGGATGCGCTAATCACTATTCCACGGCTCTCCATATTTCTTTATATCGTCTTTGCTTATTGGAACTAAAATTTATTTTTATGATAAAGAATAAAGGCGAAAAATACCAAAGGGAAATTAAAACTCATAAGACGAAATTATCTGACAACGGCATGGTTAAAATTTAAAAGACAAACAAACAACAGTCATGACAGTACACAAACACAACTAAACCCCACTACATCAGATGATGATCTCAGGTGATCCAGAAGAGAAAGTAGATCTTTATCGCCACGTGGAACCGTTGTATTGTTCATGCAATGTCACACCCAGCGATAGGTCGAATTCTTAGGCATTATCAACTTTAAACAATAACGTAAACCATATCATTTAAATGTACCAAAGGTGCATCTCGACATTGAGTGTCTCCTTCTTAATGCTCCTGGCCAAACTATTTAAGTTACTACACCTAATACAAACGTTAAGAAGTTAATAGTGCCCAAAAGAACCCAAATTAAAGCCAAACATGGAAGCAGAATTTAAGCAAGAAACATTAATTCAAATAATTTCGAAATGTTTTAATTGTAAACAAATATCGTGTGTCCTGAATCATGACCAACACATAGTTGATTTTCTTCTGAAAACCAGTTTATATTTACGTTCAGACATAAAAAAAAAAGTATTCTTCAAGTATGGCCATAAAAAAGCACAAGAAATTAGTTTAGAATATAAAAAAGAAGATGTGGTATAATTGCCAATGAGACAACTATCCACAAAAGACCAAAATGACACAGACATTAACAACTAGAGGTCACCGTACGGCCTTCAACAATGAGCAAAGCCCATACCGCATAGTCAGCTATAAAAAGCCCCGATTAGACAATGTAAAACAATTCAAACGAGAAAACTAACAGCCTTATTTATGTAAAAAAAAAATGAACGAAAAACAAATAAGAAACACACAAACAAACGACAACCACTGATTACAGGCTACTGACTTGGGACAGGCAAATACATAAATAATGTGGCGGGGTTAAGCATGTTAGCGGGATCCCAACCCTCCCTCTATCCTGGACAGTGGTATAACAGTAAAACATAAGAACGAACTGTAAAAATCAGTTGAAAAAGGCTTAACTCATCAGATGGACAAAAATTCAAGTGGACTTGGCCCGGTACTTATACATCCCGACACAAAAAGACACAATAGACAGATCTGAGAGTACTCGCAGTTATCTGACAGCTAGTGCAAAGCCACTAACAACTAATAAGAAAATCATGCATCTAAGACTAAAATATCAATCCGTACACATCCAACATCCAATGGATTTAGTGTAAAGACGTCATAAACAGCCAGAGAAAAACATGACCTTGTGCAATGCCAAGTTACAGGTATCGACAGATTGTAGATCCATGAATATGTAGGCTGTTCAACGCATAATTCATGCGTAATACATTTCTATCTAAGGAGTTGAATTGAAGGTCACATGCACACGGTTTCAATGAGGTGGAATCATTCCCTTACAAGTGAATGATTCTTTCCTGAATTTTTCTTAACTTATTTTTAGAAAATAGAACCATACTTTATTAGTTTTACAACTCATTTGAAAGGTTACTATTATCGTACCTGATAAAAAAGATATGGTATGATTGTCAATGAGACAACTATCGATTTTTTCAGTTTAAAATATATTTGAACCAAAAAATAAATACTAGAACACACCTGTGATATCGCGGGTCCGTGACTGAATTAAAGTATATAACTATGCGAAAGCCTTATTTTAGTATTGGTATTGTCATCTGATAAAGTCTTGCCGATTATAAGTAACACAGTTTTCTCTGCTTTCAAATCTTTCTATTTGAACCCGTCGACCTGGAACTTTTCAATTATTGGTAATATTGAGGTCCTGGAATTGAGTATTTTTTAATCAACAGCATTGTCCAATAAAGTTCAATTCTTTGATTCGCTTTTTACGTCATGGCCGCTAACAAATTGAAAACTGTACCTATACGCCTTATTCTAAGTTTTCGTATTGTTATCTTAGAAAGTCTTACTAATTAAAACACTACAATAGGGAACAATTTGAAAATGATTGAATTTAGTTGTGTCGACCCTGTGATTATGACCAGTGTATATAGCAAAATCAAATACACCGTTTGGTGGTGCGCCTGTCAGATGCGGAACACACATATAAGGTAATAGGTTACAGGTGAATATACCATTGGTATCGGTATCGGATTTGACCCGGAACTTGTTAATTATTGTCAATATGAATTATGTGGAAAACAAAAGGGTCTGGAGTGGTGTAATTTTTAATCCACACCATTGTCCTATATTAGCTATATATAAAGTTGAATTCTTTAATTTGTCGTTTTTACCCGATGCCGGCTGATAAATTGGACCTCGTTATTTTAGTATTATAGATAAGGATGCATAAAAGTGATCAAAATGATGTTTCGAGCCTGAGTTAAACCTTTAAATCAAAATTCTGGTTATCATAATCTTTTTTTGTTAATACTTTTGTTTTCTTTCATTTGCCTTAATTGTTATTGTACAACATACCTTGTCCAATGTTACAAGTGGTAAGTTGCTCCCATTTAATGCTTTCAAAGTAGCTTGATCCGGGTCGTCATATGTCTCAATAAAACAGTCAAAACCCATTTTATTGCCACACAATTGATCTTTGCTTCAAAGAAATAACAGTGGATATGCTTATTTGTTTATTAGTTTATTAAGGGAAATAATAATCAAAATATCAAAAATACTTATTAACCCTTATTAAGAACAGTTACATTAGATTTTTTACATTGTTCGTCTTTCTAAAATAATAGACTAGTGTATTTCTATTTAAAACCTTTTTGTTAAATCTTGTTTATCGCTTCACAATACTTACTTTTTATAACATATTTGAAGGTATTTATTTCTACATTCATTTCTACCATTTACTGTGCAGGTTGAATTCAAAACTGTCACATTTATACGTAGTTCATCTCCCTGTGAGCACACGTTTGAAACCTGAATAAAAGTATCAAATTTATATGTTAACATCTAGATCAACTACTTACGACTCAATTATTGTGTCATTGAAGTGTATTTGTTTTCTACTTTAATGATGATACAGTAATTCCCACTGTACGAAGATTTATTAATTCCTACTTTATGATGAATTAACAATTCAAGATCATTGAGTTCCAAGTTTGTAGAGGTAATGGGTTTCAAAATGTTAAGATAGTATATACACTGGTGAGATTCTCAATATTAAATATAGAATAGTACAAGATACACCATCAACAGCAACAACAAACATAATTTATTCATAGAAGGGTACACATTTAGCTTTATTACTAATCTTCCCTGATGCCCTCATCATAGAAAAGCATAAACAAAAATACAAAGATATGCATGGCATACAGTAGTATAAAAATCAAGTGTGATGGATAAAAATTGTTATGTGCAAATTTAGTTTACCTGGCGACGCGGAGCGGAGACAGGTACACGGGTATTTGCGACAGTAAAACTACCGATGGACGTCCGCAAAGCTTCAAATACAAGACAGTTACCTCTATTCTAATGCAAATCGAGTTCATAATTGAATTTCAATCATTACTTCAGTCTTAAACGTTCATTAAAGAAAATTCCGCGAAAAGATGTTATCTACTTTGGTCCCTACACTAGGTGACGTCATAGGTATGCTTCCGGCGTCAAACATAAACACCGGTCGTTTTCTGGATTCTTTGTCGCTTCAGAATGTAATAAAATTTGATAAAAAGAAGATTTTTAGGTGCAACATGTGAGTTTTTTGGCTTATTATTGTAGAAACTACATGTCAATACATTCAGCAATTCAAAATGTCGGCTTCCTTAGTTACAGACAAGGAGATAGATAATTTTACGCTTACTGTCATCCAATCAGAACCATGGATACAAAATAATTGCATTAGAATAATCAATATTCAAAGTTCTTTAAACGGGTTGATTTGTTATTTTGTTTTTGACGTAATCAACATTTGAAATATTTCTTATATTTTGGTAAATTAATCCAGAAGAATAATTCATAAAAGACTTTTTGAATATTCCTTTTTTGGTTTAGGTATTATAATGTTTCCTTGTTCAGCATTTTTCATGAGTAGGGATTTCTGTCTGCAGCATAATAAAACTTGTTAGTAAGATATGATGGGACATCATTTTTGATGCAATTTAATGTCATTACAAACTTGTGATATTTTATTCTCTTTAATTCAAGTTGTAGATACAGCATAGATGAACATTTTGAGTAGTTCAAATCAATTTGATTTGTCCTAGTGAGGACAAAATCAATTTTAATGCCTAACAGACTTTCGCATGTGGACGATAATGTCACTTGATTGTTAATAGTTAAACAACTCTAACTGTAATGTGTCGTTGCTTTCTTCTTTGTTCGAAAAAGTATATATAAAGATGATATAAGAATTTTAAAACAGTAAAGAATAAAGATATAATGTTATTAAAACAATTAGCATGATATAACGAATGAATAAACTTACTAAACAGTAAAGGACAGACTGTATCAGATATATTAACGTAGATAAATGTTTCATCGTAATGTTACTAATAACATGATTTTTATTGTCGAACTTATAAACACAGCACCACCTGGAAAAAAAACAACGACTTATTAATGATCTGATATGTTATCGAGTTTTAATTTCCGTTTTTTTCTCGGCAGTCAAATTAATACAAAAAAGTTGAGTATAGACAAAATTATTTTGTTTATTACTTTCACCCTTAAAGAAACTTATCAGAGATACCAGGATTAATTTTTATATTTGCACTAGACTCGCGTTTCGTCTACAATTTTAAGACTCAACAGTGACGCTCGAATCTATAATGTTCAAAAATACAGTACGAAGTTGAAGAGCATTGAGGACCAAAAAATCCTAAACGGTTTGCAAAATACAGCTAAGGTGATCTATTTCCTAGGTAGAAAAGCCTTAGTTAAAGTTACATTACATTATATATAAAATCCGTTTTCTGTATTGATCGACTGATCAACAGAACATTCAGAATGTGCAAATCTTACTATGATCCCTGTTTTTATTATTGTGTTGGAATTTAAACATTTTATAGTCTTTAGCATATACTATACAGAGAACGCTCTACACATTTCAGTTTAAAAGTGCTATAAGTGTTTTGATAAATGATTGGTATTTTTAGATGTTTCAACAAGGTTTGAAATAAAAACACCTCATTGGTACACGACTTGGTTCTCTAGAAGCACATTTCATCTACATTAATCTTGCCAGATGCGCTTGACAGGAAACTGTTGTAAGGAATACATACACAAGACAACTATTTCTTAAACCATGATTTTAGTTAAAGCTAACTCAGGTATAAACAAATTAAATACGAAAAGATAAAGCAAAACTAATTCAACACACCCCAGAGTGATCCAGACTTAGCAATAAGTGACTAACCCTTCAAAAACAGCAAAGAGCATTCTAGTATATTAGCAAGAATATAAATAAAAGAAGTACCAGTTTGTATGAACATTACTCGAATATCTAATTCGATTTAAATTCGAATGAACATTCTTTACACTGTTAGTTATTTTTTTTAAATATTTCAGTTTAGATTTTGAAGCCCGTGCTAATAGTAGCAACTCATCATATTTTATGAAATAAAGAAAAAAATTTACACACTGTTTGGGAGCTAATTTTTTCGTGTTTTGTTAAAAGCGATAAGTCGAAGATTTAATCAAATTCAAATTATGAATGAATATTCATGACGTTGTAAGTTTTTTTTGGACAAAACATGGGTTTCATTTAGAATCCCTAGTTTATTACAGCCACTAAGTACACTTAAAAGAGGGACAAACAGTAAAACTCAGAAATCGAAAATAAACTGACAACGCCATGGCTTAAAATGAAAAGGACAAACAGACAAACAATAATACACATGACACAACATAGACCCTTAAAGAATAAACACCACGAACCACACTATGTTCTCAGGTGTTCCGGAAGGGTAAGCAGATCCTGCTCATCATGTGGCACCCGTCGTCTTGTTTCTGAGATAACAAATCGCGTAAGTAGTCCAATTCGGTAGGTCACATTCATGAAAGGGAAGGGGATTGTAGGACGTAAAGACCATATCCGATATCATTTGGGAAACGGTTATTCCATAACGGTCAACCAAATCATGATGACGTCCGTAAAATTTACGAATATATGACTGCAACTTCAGTATTTGGAACTCTTGATTTGATAGCTTCCTTATGAGCAACAACCCTCTATCAAGAAAATCATGATAGGAAATGCAAGCACAGTAATATCGTATCAATTTGGAGATATATACACTGTATGCAGGTGCTGCTGGAATGTTGCTACTTAGAAATGGAAAGTTCAAAATCGGAAAGCTGAAATCATCTCTTTTGTCGTAAATTTTTGATTTCAATCGACCCTCATTGTCAATTTCAAGAAGTAAGTCAAGATATGAGGCCGACTTAACTGTATATGTTGTGGTCATTTTTATAAATTTTCTGTTTACAAAACTAAGGATTTTCTTACCCCCAGGAGAAGTTTACCATAGCCGTATTTGGCCCAAATGTTTTGGATTTTTAGGTCTACAATGCTCTTCAACTTTGTATTTGTTTGGCTTTTTAACTATTTTGATCTGAGCGTCACTGATGAGTCTTATGTAGACGAAACGCGCGTCTGGCGTATTAAGTTATAATCCTGGTACCTTTGATAACTATTTACGCCACTGGGTCGATGCCACTGCTTGTGGACGTTTCGTCCCCGAGGGTATCACCAGCCTAGTAGTCAGCACTTCGGTGTTGACATGAATATCAATTATATGGTCATTTTTATAAATTTTCTGTTTACAAAACTTTGAATTTTTCGAAAAACTAAGGATTTTCTTATTTCCAAGAGTAGATTACCTTAGCCGTATTTGGCACAACTTTTTTGAATTTGGGGTACTCAATGCTCATCAACTTTGTATTTGTTTGGCTTTTTAACTGTTTTGATCTGAGCGTCACTGATGAGTCTTATGTAGACGAAACTGGCCTATTAAATTATAATCCCGGTACCTTTGATAACTATTGTATCCGTTATCTCTAGTTCAATGGGATAGATACATTCGACATATAGTCACCAAATTTTGAATTATTTAGTGAAAGCATATCATCTATATAGAAGAAAGTAGAGATAAAGGATAAGATTGCTTTACTTTATCATATATTTCGCCGGTAACAAAACTTCTGGAAAATCCCTAAATACTAGCATTTGATTCATAAAAAAAAATGCCAAACGATATTTTTTGGAAAAGAGTAGTAAATAATTGTCTGTAATTGCGGTATGAGAGAAATTAAGTAAGGACAAATCTTACCATAAAAATTAATGTGAAAAATTTGATCCCGCTTCAAAGCGCACGAATATACATGTTCACATATTTACATGTTCACATAACATCAAAAACCACAATCACTATGTACATTACACAGAAAACTGAAATTCATCTGTCATGCAAATTAATCATTATGATAAGAAATAATCAATAAAAGTAGATTGTTTTCACTTCATCGGTGTTTTCTAATACGTCTAATTTCCAAAAAGTGGGTGCCGCACGTCACTTTTGTATGAATAATGAGTAGCATGTGAACTGGAGGTTTTATATTTCATCTGAGTTTTAAACAAGCACTTTCATTTAAAAAACTAAAAACACATTTATTTGGAAATATCATCCGAAGAAGACTTTTTCAGTCTTGATTTGTGTTGATCATTTTCTTGATATACCGACTGTCAAATTATTTTTTCGAGTGGACTGCCGGCTAATAGTTATTAGTTTCCCAAATGTTTAGTCGTTGAATAAAACGATACATAAGCTACCAAAATCATTTAGCATGCCAAGTATCATGATTATATTCCTCTTTTTCACATGTTTGGTTTCAAGACTTTTTGATTCAGACTAAAAAAGAAAAAAAAAACCAAATTCACATAATGATTATTCCTTATCTTGCAATGACATGTTTGCAGTCTTCTACATTTTTCACGATTTCCTATCATGTCGATACTCACATCGTCATTATAGTAAGATCATAACAAAATGACGCGTGTAGATATGGTCCTAATGCATTTAACATGGTGAGGTAATAAAACAAAGGAATTTTCACATTGACAAAATAAAGTCATCATGTATAGATACCAGGACTAAAATTTTACACTTACGCCAGATGCATGTCTAAAAACATCAATGATTGCTCATACCATAGCACAAGTTCTAAAAATAAATATATTTGGTATGTTCTTGTTTTGTTCCTGTATTGTATGTTTATGAGACATCTTAATTTGATTTCACGTACTAAAAAATAATAACCATACTGTTATATAGGGTTATCTTAGGCAAACTGCATAAGATATGTTATTAATGGAATTGCATGTCTTGTCTTCTTTCTGTGGCTCTTTGACAATAAGTTGCAAAATTTCATTGTTGCTATTGATTTAAAGACATCTGTGTCTGAGCCATTTTTCTACAGATTGTCAGTTGTTTAGTGCATGAAAACTACTCAATCACAATTAAAATAAAGGCTAGATTAACCGTATACTTATTGAGTCTTACTGTTGCAGACTTTTTTCACAGAAATGTTCAATCAAATAGAATGAGTTTATTTTTACAAATCCCCTGAAACAATCAGTGAATCTGTAAAAAAGATCTTAATCATTTCAGTGATTTTGTAAAATCACTGGTCAAAATCAGGGATTTTATATAATCACTAATCAGTTCAGTGATTTTACAACTTCTCTGAAATTTCAGTGATTTTACAAAATCCCTGATATTACAAATTCGTCATTTTTTTTTAGAAAACTAACATTTGGTGATTACTCATTAAGTTGAATCACTAAATTAAACTCAATTTGTTTGTTATCAATATGTAAAACTGAATTCGAAACTTTGAATCTGTAAATATCTTTAAATGATAAAGGTTAAAATCAGACTCCCTCTTTAAACAGATTTAATTAAACAGTAGTATTTTATATATTAATTTGTTGATGAATTGACACCCATTCTACCAATAGATATCTAGTTGCCAATATCTTCTATCAGATTCATTGGCAATAAAGAGTGAAGATAAAGATTATAATTAATCATTCATATGTAAAAATGCTTAACTGTTGTGTATTGAGGTTAATCTACAGTCACTGTGGTATTTTAAAATATCAATCCTTCATAAATATTATAGATACTGGACTATTTAGGCTTTCGTTGAAAAAACATCAAACGAGTTGTCAGATAACACATATTATGTTTATTAATATCAAAGTTTAACTAGAGGCTATAAAGAGCCTGCGTCGCTCACCTTGGTCTATGTGAATATTATACAAAGGAAGTAGATGAATTCATGACAAAAGTGTGTTTTGGTGATGTGTTTGTTCATCTTACTTTACTGAACGTTCTTACTGCTTAAAATTATCTCTATCTATAATGAACTTGGCCCAGTAGTTTTGGTGGAAAATGTTAGTTAAAATTTACAAATTTTATGAAAATTGTTAAAAATTTACTATAAAGGACAATAACTCCTGAGGGATCAATTGACCATTTCGGTCATGTTGACCTCTTTGTAAATCTTACTTTGCTGAACATTATTGATGTTTACAGTTTATCTCTATCTATAATAATATTCAAGATAATAACCAAAAACAGCAAAAAAATTGCCAATTCAGGGGCAGCAACCCAACAACGGGTTGTCAGATTCATCTGAAAATGTCAGGGCAGATATATCTTGACCTGATAAACAATTTTACCCTGTCAGATTTGCTTTTTGAGTAATAAGCCAAAAACTGCATTTTACCCCTATGTTCTATTTTTAGCCATGGCGGCAATCATGGTTGGTTGGCCGGGTCACTCAACATAATTTTTGAATTAAATACCCCAATGATGATTGTGGCTAAGTTTGGTTTAATTTGGCTTAGTAGTTTCAGAGGAGAAGATTTTTGTAAAAGATAACTAAGATTTACGAAAAATGGTTAAATAGTTATCAAAAGTACCAGGATTATAATTTTATACGCCAGACGCACGTTTCGTCTACATAAGACTCATCAGTGACGCTCAGATCAAAATAGTTAAAAAGTCAAACAAATACAAAGTTGAAGAGCATTGAGGACCAAAAATTTCAAAAAGTTGTGCCAAATACGGCTAAGGTAGTAATCTACTCCTGGGGTAAGAAAAGCCTTAGTTTTTCGAAAAGTTCAAAGTTTTGTAAACAGTAAATTTATAAAAATGACCATATAATTGATATTCATGTCAACACCAAAGTGCTGACTACTGGGCTGGTGATACCCTCGGGGACGAAACGTTCACCAGCAGTGGCATCGACCCAGTGGTGTAAGTAGTTATCAAAAGTACCAGGATTATAATTTTATACGCCAGACGCGCGTTTCGTCTACATAAGACTCATCAGTGACGCTCAGATCAAAATAGTTAAAAAGCCAAACAAATACAAAGTTGAAGAGCATTGAGGACCAAAAATTGACTATAAAGGGCAATAACTCCTAAAGGGGTCAACAGACCATTTTTGTCCTATTGACTTATTTGAAAGATCTTACGTTGGTGAACATTTTTGCTTTTACAGTTTATCTTTATCTATAATAATATTCAAGATAATAACCAAAAACAGCAAAATTTCCTTAAAATTACCAATTCAGGGGCAGCAATCTATCAACGGGTTGTCCAATTCATCTAAAAATTTCAGGGCAGATAGATCTTGACCTGATAAACAATTTTACCGCGTCAGATTTGCTCTAAATGCTTTGGTTTTTGAGTGATAAGCCAACAACTGCATTTTACGCCTATGTTCTATTTTTAACAATGGCGGCCATCTTGGTTGGTTGGCCGGGTCACCGGACACAATTTTTAAACTAGATACCCCAATGATGATTTTGGCCAAGTTTGGTTTAATTTGGCCCAGTAGTTTCAGAGGAGAAGATTTTTGTAAAAGATGACAAAGATTTACGAAAAATAGTTAAAAATTGACTATAAAGGGCAATTACTCGTAAAGGGGTCAACAGACCATTTTGGTCCTCTTGACTTATTTGTAGATCTTACTTTGCTGAACATTTTTGCAGTTTACAGTTTATCTCTATCTATAATAATATTCAAGATAATAACCAAAAACAGCAAAATTTCCTTAAAATTATCAATTCAGGGGCAGTAACCGATCAACGGGTTGTCCGATTCATCTCAAAATTTCAGGGCAGATAGGTGTTGACCTGATAAACAATTATACCCCGTCAGATTTGCTCTAAATGCTTTGGTTTTTGAGTTATTAGCCAAAAACTGCATTTTACCCCTATGCTCTATTTTTAGCCATGGCGGCCATCTTGGTAGGTTGGCTGGGTCACCGGACACAATTTTAAACTAGATACCCAAATAATGATTTTGGCCATGTTTGGTTAAATTTGGCCCAGCAGTTTCAGAGGAGAAGATTTTTGTAAAAGTTAACGACGACGGACGACGGACGCCGGACGCCAAGTGATGTGAAAAGCTCACTTGGCGCTTCGGACCAGGTGAGCTAAAAATGTACTTTACAAATATTAAGCATACAAATCATAAATATAAATCAATTGCTTTCAAAAACAATTGTAGGCAGTCTTTCCCCTTTGAAACATGATTGCTTTTGGGGGGGGGGGTTTGTTTTTGTTTATTTGTTTGTTTTTGTAAAGGGTCTATATTATTATGTTACCGGAGAAGTTTCATGTTTAGTTTGGAAAGTTTTTATTTTATTTAAGGGTCCAGCGCGCGCGCCAGATTGAGGAGACATCACGTGACTTGGGTTTATAATAACGAAAACTTGGTATTTTTATTTCTCTTTAGGTCGGGATGTTGAACAGACAACATGTATAGAGACGGAATGTACACAATGTAATTTCGTTTGTCATTGTAGGAAATTGACATTTGATGACAGTTCACCAGCAGTGCATGTTTTGGATTTAATTGTTCCGGTGTAACTTTAATACACATTTAACGATTATTTTCTTAAAATGTACATTTTTCAGCACCAGTTTGTAACACAGATTAGTATTTTAATCTAGGAGCGGACATTTTATTGTAGGATGTCACTGAGATTTACGGACCTAGCAAGCGATTTTTACGGCATTGCCATTTTTCTTCTCTAGGAAAAGTCTTGAGAGATATCCGCACCAAGTTTTTTTATGAACCTTTAGTACATGTATGCCCTGCTGCCTGCAAACTTTCAGGTCGATTGGACTTGTAGTTTAAGAATACATGTGAATTTTTTTTTCTTGAAACAAGCGAAAAAACTCAAATGAGAACTTGGACCCCGTATTAAACACACATAACGGAAGCATACATACAATGATTCATTGATTGGTTGGTTGGTTGGTTGGTTGGTTGGTTGGTTGATTGATTGATTGATTGATTGATAAATTGGTTGGTTGATTAAACACGTTGGATAGGGTCAATTTAAACAGCGAAAAAGAAACAAAAAAGATCTTGATTAAACACATGAGACAGAAAATGGCATGCACTGTTTGATTGATTGATAGATTGATTGATTGATTGATTGGTTGGTTGGTTGATTGATTGATTGCTTGATTGATTGATTGATTAAACACGTTGGATAGGGTCAATTTAAACAGCGAAAAAGAAACAAAAAAGATCTTGATTAAACACATGAGACAGAAAATGGCATGCACTGTTTGATTGATTGATAGATTGATTGATTGATTGGTTGGTTGGTTGATTGATTGATTGCTTGATTGATTGATTGATTAAACACGTAAGATATGGCAATTGAAACAGCGAAAAAGAAACAAAAAAGATCTTGATTAAACACATGAGACAGAAAATGGCATGCACTGTTTGATTGATTGATAGATAGATTGATTGATTGATTGGTTGGTTGATTGATTGATTGATTGATTGATTGATTGATTGATTGATTAAACACGTAAGATATGGCAATTGAAACAGCGAAAAAGAAACAAAAAAGATCTTGATTAAACACATGAGACAGAAAATTGCATGCACTGATTGATTGATTCATTGATTGATGGATTGGTTGGTTGGTTGGTTGGTTGGTTGGTTGATTGATTGATTGATTGGTTGGTTGGTTGATTGATTAAACACGTTAGATAGGGCAATTGAAACAGCGAAATAGAAACAAAAAAGATCTTGATTAAACACATGAGACAGAAAAATGCATGCACTGATTGATTGATTGATTGATTGATTGATTGATTGATTGATTGATTGGTTGGTTGGTTGGTTGGTTGGTTGGTTGGTTGGTTGGTTGGTTGGTTGGAATTTAAACACACATAAAACTCTTTAAATAGTGCCAAAAATCCCATAATTTGCCTCTTAGTACATGACCTTGACCTTTGACCGTGTGACCTTTGTCAAGGTCATTGCTCTACAATGTCATTACAAAAGACCCTATGGGCCAAGGACCTTTTGTTTAAGAGTTTTGCCTAATAATGGCTTTTTATCAACCATCAATGGGGGTTATGTCCCTTACATAATGGTAAAACCAATACAGTCATAATGTAACAAAGTTGTCCCTAGAAGTACTAAGCATTTTTCACTGCTTAAATTTTCTGTATCTATAACCATTCAAGAATTATAGGGAAATCAAAGACATATGAAAATCTAAAATATGACCTTGACCTTTGACCTTGACCTATATTTCTAAGTTAGGACCCAGGGACCTCAAATAAAAACATTCCTGGGTTATACGGTTAACGGTTTATGAGTTAAAAAAACATACCGACAAATTTATTTTGTTAAGGTAGATAACTCCATAAAAATTTCATCGAATCGCTTCGATCCAAAGGAGTCAAAAATTTTTGAGGAAGGAACGAACAATTTGTAAAAAGAATTTTGTCGATATCTTTTTTTGTTACGAAGGAGATGCACACAGATGATAAACAGTGAATAGGGAGATAACTCTTACAAAGAAAATGGTTCGCCTTAGAAGGGTGAAATTTAAAAGCGCATAAACTATACGATACCATATGAGAAATATCTAAGCGACATATTGCGAAACAAACATTTATCGCAAGAACAAAATTTGGCGGAAAAAAAAAAAATAATTAAAAACTTGAAAGTCTTTCCACACCAAAGAAATTATGATAAGAAGATAGTTTCTTCATACTGATGCGATTAATAATGGTTTAATTATATTTTTGAGTGATATAAGGGAAATAATATGCTACTTCCGGTGAAATTAATGTCACTTCCGGTCTCATATGATAGCTTCTTTCACACTGATTTCAAAAATATATAGTTTCTATATACTTTTGTATGTAGAATGGGAGATAATTGGTCACTTCCGGTTTGTTGGAAGTCGTTTTTAGTCGTCAGTAATCAGTTTATGTATCTATATGACAAAATATATGGATTCTGAGTACTTTTAAATGTAAAAATTGCAAAAAAGGCTACTTCCGGTTTTCTCAAGGTCACTTCCGGTTGTCATTTTTCAAGGTCATTTGTCACCTAACCTTTTGTAAAAGGTCAAATGCCTTAATAATGAACTTAGTTGAAGTTATAATCAATTAACCTCATATCATGACATTTCAGGGGCACCAACTCCTATAAGATGCCATTAAATTGTATAAGACTAAATGTAGCATATCTTCATTACAATAAAGCAGACATTTTGCACTTGTTCTTTTATATGTATCTTTCAAAGTGTCGGAAAAATGCAAAAACAAGCAAAAGTCACAATTGAGAACTTGACCTTGACCTTTGACCTTGACCTCATTTTCTAAGTTAGGACCTAGGGACCCCAAATAAAAACATTCCAGGGTTATACGGTTAACTGTTTATGAGTTAAAAAAACATACCGACAAATTTATTTTGTAAAGGTAGATAACTCCTATAAAATGTCATCGAATCGCTTCGATCCAAATTAGCCAACAATTCCTGAGGATGTAACGAACAATTTGTAAAAGGAATTTTGTCGCTATCTTTTTCTGTTACAAAGGAGATGCACACAGATGATAAACAGTGAATAGGGAGATAACTCTTACAAAGAAAATTGTTCATCTTAGCAGGGTGAGATTTAAAACCGTATAAACTATACGATACAATAAACAAAATATCTAAGCGACATATTGCGAAACAAATATTTCAGAATGTGGCGGAAAAAAACAATAATAATAATCAGAAGAAAAACAATAAGTCTTTCCACAGAAAAGTGGAAAGACTTAATAATAATCAGAAGAAAAACAATAAGTCTTTCCACAGAAAAGTGGAAAGACTTAATTACTGCAGTGATAGCAACATTTTTTATCAAAGAGGTGGTTCGTTTGTATTTTAAAAGGTTTACTATAGAATTCATACAGGTCTATTGACATTAACGTGTCATTGTATTTATAATGTAAATCTGTCAAACATGTTGTGTTAAACCAAACTTTTCAGCTATACCTTTTTTATAAAAATTTAAAAAGAGAAGTTATTAGAAATTTAGCACGACACTTTAGAAAAACATGACAAAAGCAAAACATTTAGTGTCATAATATAAGTCATACACAATGAAATAAAATCAGCGTGATCGTACTGTATTTCCTTATAAAATTACTATCAAGGTTTCAATAATGATGATCATTTATTTTATAAGCTAAAGCATCAGACAAAATCCTATCTTCATAATATTTTTTTTTGTTTTTTTGGAAAATTGATTATTCTATTTTAATAATTATGATAGACTTTCATATTGCTGACGATGACTGCATTTGATTATCCGTAAAATTGCGCTCGAATTAAAGCCACATATATGAAAGCTAAGATGTACAAGTATCAAACTACGGTAACAACTATACGACCAAATAAAATGTTAATTTCTAAGTAATTTATTCATTCTTACACAAAAGGTGGTTATCGGTTGCACTTTGTAAATATAGATGTTTCTCAAAACACGCCTTTTTTGTGGAGATATTGAATATTCAAAGATAATTAATATTGTTTTCTTTCTGGTTTCCAATTATAATTTATACTAGAACACACCCGTGATATCGCGGGTCCGTGACTGAATTAAAGTATAGAACTATGCGTATTATCTGATAAAGTCATGCCGATTATAAGATGCACAGTTTTCTCTGCTTTAAAAAGCTTTCTGTTTGAACCCGTCGACCTTGAACTTATCAATTATGGTAATATTAATTATTTGGAAAGCAAAAGTGCCTGAAATGGAGTATTTTCTAATCAACAGCATTGTCCTATATTAGTTATTTGATCTTTGATTCGCTGTTTTACGTCATGCCGGCTAACAAATTGAAAACTGTACCTATACGCCTTAATTTAAGTCCAAATTTTTAGTATTCGTATTGTCATCTTAGAAAGTCATACTGATTAAAATGCTACAATAGGAAACAATGTGACACTGGTTGAATTTAGTAGTGTCAACCCTGTGGTTATGACCCGTGTATATAGCAAAATCCTAAATACACCGTATGGTGGTGCGCCTGTTAGATGCGGAACGTACAGATAAGGTAATAGGTAACAGGTGAATATACTATTGGTATCGGTATCTGATTCGACCCGGAACTTGTTAATTATTGGCAATATTAATTATGTGGACTGCAAAAGGGTCTGGAGTAGTGTAATTTTTAATCAACACCAATGTCCTATATTAGCTATATATAAAGTTGAATTCTTTGATTTGCCGTTTTTACCTGATGACGGCTGACAAATTGGACCTCGTCATTTTAGTATTATAGATGTTTTATCTCACAGATACATAACTTGGGAATGTTACCAGTTAATAAACATATGCAAATTATTTATGTTGAAATGTGTGGTAATAGTTATCTAAGGTACCAGGCTTATGATAAAATACGCCATACGCACATTCGTCTTCATAAGACTTATCAGTGATGCCCAGATCAAATTATTTAAAATGCAAAAAAAAGGACAAAGTTGAATGTATTGAAGACCCAAATTTGAAAAAAAAATTGCTATATATAAAGCTAAGGTAATCTATTGCGGGGATGAGAAAATTCTTAGTATTTCGAAAAAAAACCCCACATTTTCAAACAGTATTTTTTTTAAATGACAATATAGTTGATATTCATGTCAACACCGGAGTGCTGGCTACTGGGCTGTGGGATATTTATCTAAGGTACCAGGCTTATAATTTGATACGCCAGATGTGGTTGTCGTCTTCATACGACTCATCAGTGACGCTCATTTTTGAATATTGAAAATGCCAAACAAGTACAAAGTTGAAGAGCATTGAGGACCCAAAAGTTTGAAAACAAAGTGCCAAATACCGTTAAGGTAATATATATCTGATAATCGTACAGTCCAGCAATGAAAAACTCTTAGAAGTTCGGGGCATATAAACGTTGTTTATCTGCCACACAGCATAATATTTTGACCTTTAAAAAAATTGTAGTGCATATGAACATTCTAGGATATGAGTTTTTTTTTCAAAACGTTATACTAAAAGTGGTACAGATTTAGCTGTAAAAGGAGTAATATTTTTTGTCTATCTGATGAGTTAAGCCTTTTTCAACTGATTTTTATAGTTCGTTCTTATGTTGTTCTGTTATACCACTGTCCCAGGTTAGGGGGAGGGTTGGGATCCCGCTAACATGTTTAACCCCGCCACATTTATGTTTGTGCCTGTCCCAAGTCAGGAGCCTGTAATTCAGTGGTTGTCGTTTGTTTATGTGTTACATATTTGTTTTTCGTTCATTTTTTTACATAAATAAAGCCGTTAGTTGTCTCGTTTGAATTGTTTTACATTGTCTTATCGGGGCCTTTTATAGCTGACTATGCGGTATGGCCTTTGCTCATTGTTAAAGGCCGTATGGTGACCTATAGTTGTTAATGTTTGTGTCATTTTGGTCTTTTGTGGATAGTTGTCTCGTTGGCAATCATACCACATCTTCTTTTTTATATCCTATGAAAAATTGCTATGTCAATATTTAAAGAAATTCAACCTACATAAATCATGCCGAATTCCAAGCACTGACTACATTGTAAGTGGTATCACTACCCTATACTTTATTAAAAAAAAAAATAAAAATTTGAACTTTGTGTCCATAAATTTAATAAAAAGAAGTTTTGAAAAAAATTAGCATGGCACAACAGAAATACATAACAGGTACACAAAACGTGGTGTCATAAGTCATATCAATAAAATAAAATCAATGTTACTATCCTTATAAATTTGATACGCTTACAATTTGATAGCCAGACGCGCGTTTTTGTCTACATAAGACACATCAGTGACGCTCAGATAAAAAGGTTAGCAAGCCAAACAAGTATAAAACTAAAGAGCATTGAGAATTCAAAATTCCAAAAAGTTGTGCCAAATACGTCTAAGATAATCCTTGGATAAGAAAATCCTTAGTTTTTCGAATAATATATACTTTTGCCAACATTTAATCTATAAAAAAATGACCTTATAAATTCATATGCATATCAACACCTAAGATATTTTTTGGATTGTGTTTATTAAATTAAAAAAAATAATAAATCTGATAGTTGAAACACAAAATATTTTCTGTTTATTCACTTGATGTTACTGGTGCTGATTGCATATCAAATAAATCAATCTTTAATTTTTTCAAATTCATATCTTTATTAACTCGTGTACTCGTACATATAATATTGCGAAATTAAAGATCTATATTCTTAATAGATTTGCAAATAGATTTTGAAAGGTTTTGAGCAAGATTGATCACAAATTATTGTTCCAAATGCAAGTAAATGATGCATCGGAAATATTTCAGTTTTTGATTTGCAATGACAGAATGAATGTTCTTGCAAAGATTTAAACAACCGTATTTCCAAATTGATAGAACTATTTACGTTTTAATCTGGACTGGGAAGCATACTAGGTGATTTTAAAGTGTAGATCTCTTTCATATCTTACTTTTATATGTATCGATACACTAGAGATTGAATTAACACGTTTTATACAAATAAATTGTCTTCATTGGTCAAAGGTGTCAGATAGAAGTAAATGGGGGATATTCAACGACCGAGTGTGGTTTTAACGACCTTGACTACCCATGAGGGTCTTCGCGGTCAGTAAGAGGGTATTCATTATAGATAACATAGAAAACATAGTCCAATTTTCAAACCTATCAAACGTATTTACAATACTATATATAAGTATTACCGTTATAAGCTGTTTTAGCTTTTTTTCACAGGCGAAAAGAGTCAACTGAAAGATTTTTATAACCTTAAAACAGATATTGTCTTTCATGGTTCTTGATTTCATTTCTGACAGTATAAAACTTAATATTTATAATCAATGAAATTAAATATCAAAAAGTGTAATTTTTATAACCGTCGTTTGTACACTTTTTTTCGTCTTTTCTATGTACATCTGTACTATATCTAAATAACCCAATCACTATATTTTTATCTTCACTAGGTTAAGCTCACATAAATATTTCTTCTAAAGGCTAGTCAAAAAGAAAAGAAAAATGACATTTTCAAAAGAGAAGCATTTATCTGGTTTTTTTTGCTCTTAGTAATGCTTTAAAATGATAAAATGAATTAAAACTGAAAAAATTAAATACAAATATTAATTAAGTGATTACTCCTACCTTATGTTTTAAAATCTCTTCTTTATGAGATTGACTGAACAATGCATTACAATAAAGAATAAAATCAATGGTCACAATGCTTTATCTCGTTTTATCATAACGACATTACACAAAATACTTCTGTTGTTCAGACAACGGCAAAATATTAATAAGGACCACACTAGATAAAAAATAATTCCTTAAAGCGAATTTATCTTTAATCATAATACATTCTTTTTTTTAATCGACATTTTGTTTTGAAGTGAAATTCATGATTTCTTTAAATTTTAAAACTACAGAAAAATGTAAGCGTTTTATGTAATATTATAGACATTAAGATAAATGTGCATTCAGTTGACACAGAATATGTATCGACATGTATGTAGATAAATTATATAACATGAGAATATGACAAGTCATGGTTTTATACATAATGTATCGTTTATTTAAAGAGTTTTGATTTATCTAAGCATGATGACGCTGACAGGAACAAGCGAAACTTACATACACCCAAGAACAATTTTAGTTTTCTCATAACCAGCGGGTTGGTGTTTGTAAATTGTTTTGGAACTCTAAATTGACTGAAGATCACTGAACAAAGGGAAAGGCTGGGTTACGCGAAATCCTGACCAACTGGATTTCAATTGATGTCTCAATATTTGTTGTCTACTTTTGGGGGTCTTAAGTGATTTTGATAATAAAGTATGTTCACCTTTTGCCCGCATCATATATTTTATTATTTGATAATCAGATTTTTATAACAGAAGGAGTTGAGTTCTTCTGAATGATATGTATTATTAATCAATAACCAATCAATACTTTGTTTCAAAACCTTACCGAACAAAGTTAGATTCACAATTATTGATATACATATATTGAAATTCTAAATTCTGTTATCCTGATTGCCATAAGTGTATCTGTGTACATGTCATTTTAGGTATTGAGTGTTTTATAAATAAATTTCAAAGCATATCTTTTCTAGATTTGTACGTGGACGTGTCAAAAGATCTAATCACATTGTTGAAGTGGTAACATTTGAGCATAACTGCATTTAAAGGATCGATAATATATGGTAGTTTTCATGTTGTATACACCTTTTAAAGGACTTTCGACGTTTAAGTGACAAGCCACTCACTTTGGCACTCTTGCAAGTACAAATTTGACAACTTGAAAGGACATGTTCATGCAGTTATGAATACTTAAGAAGGGAATTTAGTTTTTTTCTCCAGTCTGTACATGTACGTGTTTAATTCAAATTTGATAAAATTCAGGAATTGTTTTTGGAAATGTATCATGCTAATGATGATACAGTTACAAAAAAAATTGAGCTTTTGAAATAGATAGTATTCAATATCATATTTTTACGGATACGAATATATGCATAAAAATGTTCAAGTTTATCAAAACGAACAGAGAAATGGGCTACTAGTCAAATGCGAAAGTAACCCACCTTAAAAAATCACAAAATGAGAACTAAAGTGCAACATACAGTCTTTCACAAGAAACATGTGACTATGTATTACACTGTTATACATAAACAAGTCAAAGACAGTTTATCTTAAATAATAATCTCTGGAACTGCTTATACGGCAATTATTCAAAGCAACCAGTAAATATTTACATACAGAAATAAGATATTTTTCCTGCATATAAGAAAATATTGACATATATTTATCATATCACGTTTACAGCATGAGCTTGCATGTATCACTTGGTTGAATGTATTGGGTTTATTAAATTTTTTTTACAAACAAAGAAGTTGAACTTCAAGAAAGGTTAACCATTTCCGACAAGAGACAAATCGTTAACCTATGTCAGACGTTTAATTTGTATTACTAATTGGAGGTAAGTCACAAAATTTGTATTCTGTAATTTAAGTCATTAAAAACCCCTTTTTTAAGTTTATAATTAAGAAATTAAATTCAGAGGTTCTCCTAAGCATTTGGTAGACCCCGTATTACGTTGTTTGTAACGACTCGAAAGAAACTGTCGTATCCAGTACAGCGAGTACAGAGCCAGTTCGTTGTCTTTGGCTTATACTTTAAACTCTTACACAGAGCACAAAAAACTATGATTTTAGAACATCCTCTTCGGTAAGGGTTTTATTTCCAGAATTTATAATTATTTTTTGACAATGATATGAATTCGAACATTGAAATTTCTATATAAATCAGCTTAAAAAACTTATGTCTAGAGATCTAGAATTGCTTACATTAACGTCATTGACTCTCTGGTAGATAGCTGTCTCATAAGTCTCGTCGAAATCATACCACATTACCTTAATTTTGTTTTATGGGTACTCAACTTAATTGGTAGCTAGTTCAATTTCACAATTTTTATTAAGGAGTATATCAGGTTTGTCTTTTATCTTTATCGCAATGGATTTGCCATATTTTTTTACTTTAAAGTCACAATTTTGTTTTGTAATTACATAGACCAGAAAAAAATCTTGGAATCTTTAGTTATATTTTCTCATTAATAGAGTAAGATATCTTTTAAAGGTTAATATCTTTAGTTTTTATCTATTTCAGCCGATTCCTTATTCAAAACACGACAGTTTGATAAAATTAAATCGGTATGCATGTGTACGTAATATCCCAATTAACTGCTAAGAGATTTAAATCATTATCACTGTTGCTAAAACAATCGACAAATTATAACGATAAGGGTTTAAATCCTCGCACGTAAAAATGTACAGACTATTGATTTGAATTTGAGTTTGATGTGTCATTCATAATCGTTATAAACCTTAAGATTACAAATTAAATGACACACCAGAATGGTATAATCCTTATTGATGTAGACTCTGCAAATTTGTTTTTTTTAAATATGATTTTTTTCTCAAATTCGTTACATAATCGCAATACTATTTTCGTCTGTCATATTAAAAAAAAACAAATGAAAATGTGATCATTAAATATTAATTGAACTTTCCAAAAGCGGGTGGTTATTTACCAAATTTACTATTTTTAAAACAGCTGAACATTAAATATATGCTGGAGATTCAAGAATCCTTATCATTATCACGCTGACAGGAAAACTATCCAATGTCTCAAATATTCGTATACATAAGCCAGACTATACAAAAAAATTAACAAAATCCAACTACAGAAGAGAACGCTTACTTTAGTTATAAGGGATATTTTTTGATACCAATTATTGAAAAAAAAAGTAACATAACAACATAACAAAGAGTAAGGCTATCTACGCATTTCTTCAAGTCATATTTCAATTTGCAGTGCCATGTGTGCAGAAAACATTGAACTGATGTAGAAAACATACTGGTATAATGTCCATCCACAATAGCATATATATAAAAAACGTAAGGATCAAGTCCTTTTACCAAGCAGAAAATATTCGACAAAGTAATGAAGTAATTCAAACTTACAACCAAACAACTGTTACACATTAATGAATTTTAAGAGCATACAAAAAGAAAAGAATGCATAAATGACCTAGAACATATGAGTATTGCAAACCTCTTTCTCTTGTCCTTAATACCAGTAGTCTTGAATAGAAATTAGGTTTTTAATAACACAAAAAGCATACCAACAATATTTTCTGCAAATGTTCTTTGATGACCTGCAAATAATACATCTAAATATGACGCAAATGAAGAACTGAGCCTATACAACATCAACACAATGAAATGTATTCAATCCCTTGTCACAAGAACGTTATCAGCTGCAGTATTTATGCTGACTGAACCTATACAAATAGTAGCAGAGTTTCACTGAAATAAGATTCCCCCAATGATCACAAAGGATTTTAATTTCGTATATAATTATTTACCTTACTGATCTTATGGTTAAATAACGTGACGCTCTGATCAAAATAGTTTGAAAGCCAAACAAGAATAAACATGAAAAAGTTGAAGAGCATATAGAACCCGAAATTCCAAAACATTTTGTCAAATACAGCTTAGGTAATCAATGCCTGGGATATAAAGTTAGTATTTCAAATAATTCATATTTTTGCAAACCGTTAATTTATTGAAATTACCGTATACTAATTGTTATTCATGTCAACACCAAAGGAGTGCCGACTACTGAGCTGGTCATACACTGGTATAATATCAATCGGCAAAGTACTGTGGATTGATTATTAGTCGTTGGATACCAGTTTTCATTGGTTTCGTAGGCACAGTTGAACAGCAAATTAAAATATATAACGAATAACATATTTTCAATAGGCTTGTATACAGAAATGGGCAAAACCATGAAATCAAGTATTTGCGAACATGCAAATATTTACTAATCAACAAAAATTGTGATCCACTAAAATAAATGAATATAGAGTGGCATGATAACTTAAACTTAAAGTTTAAAGTAAAAAAGGCCAAAAAGAAATAATCAGACTAGTGAATGAAACAATACAAACCAACAACCAAACGAAAGAATTAAAAGAGCATACATTAACAAGTCCAGAGTAAATGTGAAGGGATAAATAGTAAAAATCTACTCTCTATTCGTTAATTCCAGTGCACCTATAGAACAATGAGGCCTTAACCTCATTGCAGCATACAAAATGTACCCAGCATATTTTCTCTGAACGCTGTTTATAGCATAGGAATACTACTTTTAATCATATGCAAATCAAGAACAAAGACAATTGATATTACATTCAAACTATTTGAAGTTTTACCAATCGGAACAGAGCTTCATAAAAGTTAATAATGAATTCAAAGTGTTATGATTTTGAACTTATTATTAGTCTAACTATTCCTAATGGTGAGTATCAAAGTTACATGTTTTCTCTCAACATTTTGCAGACTTTATTTTTTATTAATTTAAAAATTTGAATTTAAGATTCTGAATTTCAGAAAAAAGGTGTCTTTTGCTTAATTTATTTTAATTATGGCGTGATGTTTTACATTACATAACATTTAAACCATAAAAGTAATTGTTATTTATAGAAAAGATAACGTTAAAAGTAACTAGAAATATACAGCGTGTGTAATATTTAAACTCATCATATATATATATATACCACTCAAACTGTTGTACGCCACATGCTCAATTAAAATAAGATGATCAACGCTAATGAAATACGAATTAAAAGAAGAGCAATGAGGACTTGAAATTCATTAAGATTTTGCCATAACTGCTAAGGTAATATCCAATCCTCGGGTAGAAATTTCTAAATATTTAAACTAATTTAAAGTCAGTAGACAGCTTCAATATAATTATGACACTTTATAATAATAATCTAACTTTATAAATTGACCACAAATTTTACAGCTTTATACAATAGCATTGTTTGAAAAAATTAATATCAATGTTAATATATTAAAGACCTATAAGGAATAGGACAATGTAACTTTATTGTAACTTTACCCCCTGTTTCTTTTATAATGATATTTATAATGTAAGCTTTTTGCATTTTTAAACCACATGACACGGGGGACTCAGATGACGGGATATGAGAGCAGAAGATAATATGCGACAGCCACGTTATACAGGCTCCTTAATTGGGTAATACCCTGAAATAATTATTCATTACATTTGACTTACAATCCTTAATCTTTGACAATATTATAACAATTGTAAGGTGAAAAAAACCTATTACATTTTTATCATACTATAATTCAACGAACATGCCATATCATACCCCATATCTACCATTGGTGTTCCTTAAAAACTACAAGTTTGCGCTTAATAATTGTGTAGGGATATCATAATTTCAAAAAAGTAGTATATGGCCCTGCAGTTGATAAATGAACAATTGATTGAAATTATCCACGTTAGAATTTCATTAAATAATGGACTATTCCACTTATATAAAAGGTCGTAATATTAAGAAATTATGTAATTTTCAAACTTTAAAATTGCATTAATTATTGAGCACTGCAGCATTTTGTTTACGCGAATTTTAACTAAACACGATGACCTTAAACTGATGCGAACCATCTTGTGCCAAGATGGATAAAAACATTCATAATGGAACATATCTATTGCCAAGTAGCTAACAACTTCTACCATACAATCACCATGAACAGACATGTTTTAAACAAATGTCGTGCACCCTGCAATCAAAACCACTTAAAGAACAAATACAAATAGACATACGGTGAGTGTGACAAGAGTCCTGACACTAAAATTAATAATGATTATGTAGGTGGTTAAAAATATTACATTAATCATTATTAATTTAAACACAAAACATTATTGAGATTTTTCAGTTGATAATAACTGAGGGTTATATTCCACAACCATGGAAGCTAGAGTAAACAAAAAAAGAGCTTTCATCTAGAATTATTGTAAATCAATATATCTTTTTAATCTAAGAATGTGTAGCATTCCATAAGATATGTTTACATTTGTCATGTTTGATAATCCTTGCTATTTTAGACGATATGAATTGGTTTTTTATTTAATATCTCACACTAAAATTTTAAACAAATACTTATTATTTAGATGTTAAAAGACTTTGTTTAGGATAATGCTTTTTAAATTATGTTAATGAAATATTCTTACATTGTTTTATGACTTATTAATTGATTAATTATCGTATGTTTAATACCAAGATGCCAACATTGTATGTATTCTCTGAGAATTAAAAAAAGACATCCAGCTACAAAGGGTCTTCAAATACCAACAGAGAGGAATAAATGACTTTTATATTGGATTGCCAAAAATAATAGGGGATGTATCGGTTAAACGTAAAGATAAGATTAAGCGTTTAACAGTTTAGCCAGGATACATCATTGAGTTGATTTTATGAATAAATTTCAGCGTTGGAAGGATTATAAACTTGTTAGTTTAGAACATACAATAAACAATGTTTTATAAGAAAATTACAGTAAGATGAAAAAATAAAAATAAATTGGAATATAACACAGCAGATTGACATTGGGGTGTACTATAGAGTACAAAATACAGTTGAACCATAATCACTCTAACAAGATGCTAAATCACATAGACTGGAGGTATCTGGAACAAAGGTAAAAAGATGCAAGACTCACCATGCCCTTCAAAATTGTAAATGAGAAATTAGTGACGTATACAAGAAAGGTCGCCTGATACCACATACACAAATATTAATTAATATGCATCACAGAAACTTTTCAATTCTAGTATTATCAAGTGATTACTAAAGATATTCCTTTTTTACACGAACCATCAAAGATGGGAACACTCTACCTCCTAGGGATGTATTCGCACCATCAGTCGAGGCTTTCAAAGCCCCGGTGACAAGGATGGACTTAATTATATCAGTATGCCTCGTGTTGGGATCCTGAGATGTCCGTCTGTGCACCAAAGACATAGCAAATATTTAGTTTGTTGATTGTGACCAATATCAGGTAGAAGCAAAAACAAGAATATCCATATTCAAATGTATACATTTACACAGTTGGAATGCCAGAATATCATGTTGGCAAGTACGAGGCATGGGATATCTTTAATTACTAATTGTATATCTAAGTAGAGGCTTCAACGCATTGGTTTATATATTAAACGTTACCAATTCATTACACCAGATGCACAGTTTGACAAAAAGTGTTTTTACATGGTTGATACTCGGATCAAAATAGCCGAAAATCAAAACTCGTAAAACACTGATCAATTGATTAGAGCGAAAGATACCACTTGCAAAGCACAAATTATCCATATGTGTATGCCCAATATCAGAATGCCTTAACACTGCACTGAAAAAGTCGCGTATTTACTGTATGGTTTGAAAGTGAATTGTATTACATACATCCGTATTCAAACACAATATAATTATAAGAACAACAAATTGTTTTGAGTTTTGTCTACAGTAATAGCAACCCATTTTTCCTGAAGGTAGGATATTTGTTTAGCAGCACTTTGATATAAGACAACAAAAATCAAAACCAAGGAGTAAACAAAAACTCATAAAACCAAAAGACTTGTACATCAACAGTAACAAATAATGAATAAGAAACAACACAAACTCCACTAAAAATCGGAAGTGAAATCAAGTGCTCCGGAAGGGTAAAATTTTCTGTACCGTATACGGCACCCGTCGGGTTATTTCTTTGTTCAGTTCGGTAATGATGGAAGGTTATAATGACTGCGGAAGAATATCAGATATGATTTCTGACACACTTTTGTCATAATGGCCAATAATCTCATGATGGCGACCGTAAAATTTCTTGAGTGATGACCTTAATTTGATTGATTCTTAGCCCTATCTTAGCAACTTTTGATAAAGCAGTATTCCTCGTTCAACAAAATCAACGTACTTTGAGCTAACTCTACAGTAACGTATACATTAAGACACATATACTCCTTATGCTGGTGCCACTGGGATGTTGCTACACAGACATGACAGAAATGGAAAGTTGACTATAGGAAAAGTAAAATCATCGCGTTTGTCAAAAATATTGGTATTTAACCTACCATCAGTAGAAACAAATATTAGACTTGAAAGAAATAATATATATATAGGCTAAAGTTGAAACTATATGTATTCTATATTGACTGATGTATTTATTATATCACAGTGTTCGTACTATTCTAAACATATACTCTTTTACATATATTTTAGAAAAGGTTTGTTCAATTTATAGGTCTCGAGGGTTTTGTTTTAGGAAAGGATATACGCAAGAACATTCAACAAACGCTTTTCAATATGAGATATAGCCATATATACTTTTCAAAAAGAGCTTTCTCAAAGGGATTTTATGGTTGTGTTGCTCATAACGTATACCCACATTTTCTTGATAAATAATCAGTTATCATGGAATTTGAATGTATTTTATGAACAGTAAAGGCGGTTGTTATTTTATGTCCAGTGAAACATCATAGAAAGTTAGTATCCTTAAATTAAATGTAAAGTGATGAAAATAAGCAAGGACTTTCGCACTTTTTTTTATAACAAAAAGCTATCACTGCTCAGCATTTTCAATCTCCTAGGACCCATGCTTTCATGAAATATAAATTATGACCACGATGGAGCGGATCCCATTCTAGTAGTATGTAAACATAACCTTTCCGTTATGGACATGATTGCTTATTTTGGTTAAATAACTAAGACGCACAGAAACAGACCAATATATATTTGAAAAAGACAATCAAATCCACTTTCTAAACCAGTTGCGGAGATATAAAAATTTAAAAAAAAAACCAATCCAATCCAAACATATACGTTTCAAAAACGAACAAAAACCCGGGTAGTACAATTAATATATATCTATATTTTTTTTTTACGCAAACCAGTATGATTTTATAAACAGATACATTGAAAAAGAAGAAAACCACACCTACCTTAATTTTTCCTTTTTACATTGTTTGCGTTAACATGTATTTGTAATAAAGAATAAAATCAATGGATACAATGCTTTATCTCGTTTTATCATGACAACTTCATATTGAATATTTTTGTCGTTTAGATAAGGGCAAAATATTAAAATGAATCTCGAATCAAGAGTAGTTGGGGTGTTCCTATCAAATGAAATCTGTCATTTATAATGCATTGTTTCGTTATCTGTGTTTAACAGGTATTTCAATATCATTTCCTTTTGATTTTAGATTATTCTTAATCTTCTTTTGAGATAAAAAAAAAAAAAACCCAAAAAACAACAACATATAAACATTAAACACTTATTTGGTTTTATATTTTAATCTATCTGAATTCTCGTTCACTCATTAAATGTTATATTTCCGTGATCCTCATGTCAAAGGGTATCGTTAACATTTTGTCTGTAAATGGAAAATTGTATAATTTAACGAATGGCAAACTCGCCGTATACTTTTTTCAGAACAAAACCTCAGGCTGTCAAGTATTTTACTGTTTCATAAATATTACCATATAAGGTTATTTTTGTCGTCGGCGGTTAGTTGAAAATGAATCCCCTTTTAATATAGTTAATATGAATGATTGACATATATATGTTTCCTTTCGTTTAATAATGCAATTTACGGACTGAATGTTTGGCTGAATACATACATTGTTATCTTAGAATAAGTAACATTCTACACCGTTTGTCGTTCCGTCCATATATTTTCCGTCTGACCGTCAAGCATCGAATAGACGCCAAAAAGTACATTTTGTCATTTTAACCATTAGATTTGAGTCATTTATAGATCGCGAACTAATTCCTGTAATCCTGAATTGATTCCATCCTATTCCATTAAAAATTCACTTATCTCTATGTAAAGATATAAACAAGCGATCTAAGTTCGAAAAACGCCAAATTTTGAAAAATATAAGTAAACTATAAACGTATTAGTGAAATATAAATTAAGGATTTTGTTCAATAGATAGTACCTTAAGCGATAGTGTGAGGGCTGTATAGCCAAACAAGGTCGTTTAAAACTTCCATCATCAACAAACAAAACAATGGAACATTAGCTACGATATACATAGAAAAAAGAATTGTGATTGCTTCCAGGTGCACGTGACCTACAAGTTAACCCCTTGGGTACAGCTGGGTAACGCATGAATTAGCCATGTTTAAGAATTAAAAGGAAGACATTGTTAACATTGAAAGTGAGAGGAGGGTAAATAATTTGAATGACTAATTTGATCCACAAAAATTCATTCTTATATAGACAAAAACTATGCCTAACATAAATTGTTAACCATGGATATATTGTAATTGTAATATCAACAAACCCCCTTTATTAATTTATTTATTAATATGTGGATGTCTGTCGGCCCTTCATCATTCCTAGTTCTGGTGTATGATAGTGATGGTAAGGATTTTGATATCACCTTGGATGTTCCCAGGTAATCTCGAATTGAGACTTATGGAGAGGTCTGGCTTGCATATGAAGTAACTTCGATGACCATTGAATAAACTCATCATAGATACCCGGACTAAATTTTGTATATACGCCAGACGCGCGCTTCGTCTACAAAAGACTTATCAGTGACGCTCGAATCCAAAAAAGTAAAAAAAAAAAAGCCAAATAAAGTACAAAGTTGAAGAGCATTGAGATCCAAAATTCCTAAAAGTGTTGCCAAATCAAGTGTTTGTTGTATATCTGTTCTGTCTCGCTAACATACTACATACCAAATCGACACTGAAGAAGGTAAACAACATTCTGGGTTTTGCGAGTAACATTGAAAACTATAATAGTGTACATAGACCCAGTTGAACAGCTTTTATTAGAGGATACATCAGTTCTCACAAATAAGTCTTACGGACTTGCTGGTCTCCGAAAAGCTACGACAGTGGGTTTGGGAAAGAACTTGGAAAATTTAAATCTAAATAAAAAACAACGTTTAAAACTATTATTGCGCTGGATAAAAATTACAATTTGTATATGTGTGCATGCAAAACAAATGAATTAGGTGAGTGGTTTAAAAGCAGCACAATTAAAAAGCATTTTCCAAAAAGACCAAAAAAGTGACAAATTATACTTCAACATTACGCATTTGACTAAAGGGTCGAATAACGGATGTTTTTAAAACCTGCTGACTGCCATTGGCGATTACCAAATAAACGGATCACTAGATGAAACAAAATGGAACTTTATTATTAATTCAATACCAAACCTAAAAACATAAAACTTACGGAGAAGATAGTATACCGCAAACATGAGATGAAACATTTGTTCCCCATATCAGGATTTTTTAATGTCTCAACAATGATGTTAGGGATCAACACGGTATTTGGAAGGCCATATAATTTAGCTCAATTATATATATTCAGCTTGATTAAAAATTCAGCTGATCTGAAATCTTCATGCCTTATATAGCATGTACTGTGTTACGACGCTGGATAAAAAGTGACGAGGAAAGGTATCACCCGGAAACCGAAAGTTTTATTTTAGTAGAAATTGGATGGTTGAGTAGTCTAGCGCGTTGCTTCCGCAAATGTATTGACCTAACATTGTTGGTATGTTATTTAGACTAATTATATACACATAATGTGTTTTCACCCTTTTTCACCACCCTGGTGACCCGATGGATAAAATTTGTCGTAGAGTTGTTACTGGTCAGACGTACTTATGTCATGTTAGATCATTGTAATCAGTTCCATCACTCAATTAAATTTACATCTGAATTTTCAAGCGAGAAAATTGCTTTTCTCGACACCACCACATTTGTAAAAAACGGGGTCATGACAACTGATCTCCACACAAAGAAAACTGATAAACACCAGTTCCTTTCTCCAAAAATTTGTCACCCGAAACACTGCTCCAGGAGTATACCTTACAGTCAAGCCATCAGACTAAAGCGAATTTGCTCCTCGGAATCCAAACTTAACTATCGTTTGGGAAACTAAAAACACAGCTGAAATCAAGAGGATATAAAACCAAAAACATTACAGACGCTTTTGATAAAGCCCAAGAAAAAGATCGAGCTAGCCTCTTGGAATACAAAGATAAGACGACCCGTGCAGATAGAATTCCGTTTGTTGTAACCTTCCATCCCGATTTGACAAATATTTCATCTACTATCCGAAAGCACTGGCGTCTTATCGAAAATGACTCTTCCTTAAAAGAAATTTTTCTATCACCTCCTGTTATTGCCTATCGCAGACCCAAAAATCTCAAAAGACATACTTGTGACATCAAAAATAAAGAAACAAGAAACTTCTAAATTTGGGTGTTACAAACAATGCGGTAGAAGCAAATGTAAGTGCTGTAAAGCCGCCAACACTGACCACTCTTTCAGCAGCAAAGTAACAAAGCAGCGATACAACATCTATGTTACATCTAATTGCAAAACGGAAAATAGTATTTATATTCTTACTTGTTGAACTTGCAAGCTGCAGTATGTTGGTGAAACAGAAACTACATTCAACATCAGACTTAACAATCACCGGTCGTTCTATACAAAAGGAAGAAACTGTCCAATTACGAGACAACTCTTAAGAACAGGACATACTTTTGATAATATCACCTTTCAAATAATTGAGGTAAATCAAAATTGGGACTCCGAAAGGAGAAAACAGAGAGAAAGGTTCTGGATGCATCAGCTACGTACTATTGAACCTGATGGACTTGATGAGAGGGATGAAAAACAGTTCTACCCAAAACCAAAGGAATAAATCATGAATTTCGTTCTATTTAACTAAAACAACTATTTGTTTAGATTTAAAAATTGTTATGTACAATAAACGGCAAAAATATGTTTTATATACCCCATCAATCAATATGTTAAACTTTTACACAAATTTAGTGTAGCCGTCAAGCTACAAAGATATTTTTTTGTCATGCATCGGATTTCACCTAGATAGATGCACACGCCCGATGAAGCTAATTTGTTTAGCGAAATAATTTGTGAATAATATATAAAATATAACAACTAATTTTATAACACTCATTAGTGTGTTAAAGTTACATTCTTAGACACTTATATAATTTAATTTAGTAACTGCATCAGTTTATTTACAAACTGATCCACATCTAGATAGATTGAATGTTGATTATTGCTATTTTTAGACAATATATATATATATATATATATATATATACGTGTCCACTTGACGTCACTGAACTAGAAGACATGTCTAAATGTAAAAGGGCGCCACAGCGTGGGACTTGTATAAACGCCCAAACATATCCAATCCCCAAACGTGTCCAAATCAAGCTCTGATTCAACTTTCATTCGTATCCATTTTAAAAATAAGTTGGTTTTTGGTAATTGTTCTTTCCTTAACGTATATACTCATTTTACTATTTCATTGAAAAAATAGAAATAAATAACGTTAGGCAGTATAACCGTGGTAAAAGTATCCGAAACGGTTCGGCTACGTTGGATGTAAAAGTGAGTAAAAATTCTCTGTTTAATTGTACATATTCAATCAGATACCTCGTGTATGGAAATTGTCACTTTCTATGCGAAATAAAACCTTTGTAGCCGATGATGAATCACTCTTTCATGGTGCGATCAGTTGTATTTTATAAGGCAACATCTTTTCTTTAATTTCCTCAAATTTCATTTTAATCGGCCTCTATTACATAACGGAGATTGTAATACTTTCTTACTGAAGTCATAAAACAATTGGTCTTTACTGGCTCCGATTTTTTAAAATATCAAAATCACCGAATAATCATAAAAAATTAAGGCCTTATCTTAAATTCCCGGTATGAAAATAAAACCTATGTACAGCATTCAGTTATTGTTAACATGACGTCGTTCAAATAATGCATGAAATATTTGACATGGGACATTATATCTCTTTTTTGTGTGTCTTCGGTGATGCTCGAAACCTATTAAAATTTATTAAAAAACCTAATAAACAGTTTATGATTTGAAGAGCTTTTTATTATCAGAACTGTTGAAAAAGGGAAGTAAATTCTGCTAAAAGCCCGCCGTCGGATTTATAAAAAAGGCATCATCGGAGTTGTCTAGTAACAAACAATTTATTCTTAGTAAACAATTAATTCAACTGCACTAGATTTTGTTGTATGTTCGCTCTAAATAATAATAATAATAATAATAATAATAATAATAATATCTTTATTTAGAGAGAGTAACTCATTTGGATTACACCAATTTTCAATAAGGCTCTCTTAAGACAATAATAATTACATAACAAATAAACAATGCATCAATAATAATGGTAAATAAAGATTATGTACAATTTAAAATACAATAAACAATTATGATATGGCATTACAGTAAAAATATGATGGTAATGTTAAAAGTACATAGATTTGTATTTATGTTTAAATTCGGATACTGTATTTGATTTTTTTATTGAATTAGGAAGAGCATTCCACACTTTTGGTCCATTGTACGAGAAACTAGACTTATACAACTCTGTATTTGGTTTTGGAATAATATTATCTGAGGATGAAAATCTCGTATTATATTTTTGGTTTGCAGAAGCTGATACAATAAGACTGGACAATAATCGGACACGGTTGGGGGTATGAAATCGGACACGTTTGGGCAAATTTGAATGTTAAGGACACTTTTAGGGGGAATGGACACGTTTGGGGGAATCGGACACGTTTTTGGGGAAGGACACGTTTGGGAGTGTTACATGATCTTAGCAAAAATTTGTAATTATAAGTATTAAATGCTTCTTTAAGTAATTTAATATGGTTAAAAAAAAAACGTTCACCGTGCGCACATTTAGAATGGAGCGTTTCTGCGCTTCATACAAAATGTACTTCGGTAGACGCTTTTACACTACAATATATTTACAAAGAAGCATTCAATTCTAAAATATGTATTGTGAAAGCCATCGTGTGTTGTTTCTGAATTTTCCGTGTGAAATTGTTTTCCTTACTACTGTTTCAATTTATTTCCATTTAATTAAATGGTTCGATCAAATGAAATACAATGTACAGAAATATTAAAACTAGAGTAGAATATAAAATTGCGTACAAATCACAACTTCCGTGTTTACAGTTCCAGGAACATATGTTTTCTTCAGACTAATTCTGTTATCTAATGAGGACTTAGCGATGTTTTATATTCTGAATTCTAATATCCTGATTGCCATAATTGTATGTGTACATGTCATTTTAGGTATTGAGTGCTATATAAATAAATTTAAAAGCATATTTCTGCAACATTTTTACGCAGACGTGTCAGAAGATCTAATCGTATTGTTGAAACCACAGATAACCTTTGAGCATAAAATGCCTTTTAAAGGATCGATATGCTATGGTAGTTTGCATGTTGTTTTTTAAGGACTTTCGACGTTACACTGACAAGCCACTTACTTTGGTACAACTTGAAAGGACATGTTCATTAGTTATGAATACTTAAGAATTGTTATTGTTTTGTTTTGATTTTTCTGCAGGCTTTATGTGTTTAATTCAAATTTAATAAAATTCAAGAATTATTTTTGGAAATATATGATGCTAATGATGATACAGTTACAAAACAAATTGAGCTTGTGTAATATATATGCAATATCATTGTTTGACGCATACTAAATACATGCATAAAAATGTTAATACGATCAACACTTCCGGTTTATAAAATTGAACAGAGAAGGTGCCTACACGTCGTTAAATGCGACCGAAACACAACTTAAAAAATCACAAAATGAGAATTAAAGGGCAACATACGGGGTTTTCTCGTTTGAATTGTTTTACATCAGTGGCGGATCCAGAAAAAAATTTGGGGGTGGTCTCAAATAAATATTGAATGGTATGAAAAAGGTTAAAAAATACCTTCGACATTATGGAAGATCATGAATTTGGACAACACCATGCAATACACATATTCCTAGTTAAAGGAATTTCAAGACATGTAAAACTAATTTTTATTTAAGCCTCTATAAAATATCTTGCAATCTAAAATAGCACAACATACAACTGTCATCTGAATTAGGCAAGCTGTAAAAAAAGTTTAGCTAAAATGTTCATAATCGGTAAAAATAGTTCTACGTAAAATTGTTCAAAATGTACTAATTTAACAAAGAGTCGTTTATCAGGTCATTCGACATCATGCGTCGCGTGTTTGTCCTTGCAAAGTTATCTATAATTTGTTTTATGTTTAGTTCCAAACTGTAGTGCACATGCATCAACGCAAGTCCGTTTAAACGCGATTGTCCCATAGTTGTTCTCTGGTAGCTTTTTAAAAGTGATAACTCACTGTTGGATCGCTCACATTCGCAACTCGTCACCCCCATGGTAGCTATGATTTTTAAGATAACAGAAATATTTGGAAAGTCTGTTTTGCAACATACTTTCAGAGCACCGGCTACAGTTTCTGGTTTTGAAAGCATTGACTCGCAAGTCTTTTGCCACAAACGCAGTTCGGATGGCATTGTAGATGGACACGGAAAATCAGTATGATAATAATGATAAAAGTCTTCAAAATGTTTAATTTCATCAAATGTTGCGCTTTGTACAAATGCCGGTACCAACTTCAGTGCTTGAATTGCTGTTGATGTAAGGCGCGAAAATCTTGCATCCATGCCACTCAATACATCGTCATTATATGGGATACCGATGACACGTATGTAGTAAATTTCTGGTGTGTCTGAAGGACAGTTTTCCCGTTGAGTTTATTACATATGGAAATTTCACTTAAAAATACAAAAACAATTTGTATTTACCTTTCAAAATAAGAAGTCAACTTCTTCATATTGACGAGCTGTTTTGACAATTTAATGGGAGAGATCCGTTTGCGCCAAAAATGCGTCCTTTTGCGCCACAACTTTTTTTCTCTAATGCTACGTTTGCGCCACCTGTTTAAAAATTACATGGTATCATTTGCGCCAAAAATAAAATATACGATTGCGCCAATTTAAAGAAAAACATTCCTTAATTGCATGAATACAGGTGAAACGCATTGATCCGTATTCTTTCAATGTGACACCTCCAGGTATCCAGGTAATCCATAACCAATTAGTGCGATGAAAGGATTAATCTTAAGTATTAATTTGTCAATTAGCTAGTTATTGAAAAAATAGACACTTTTAAAAATATTGAGGTTCGTCATGGGGGTGGTCCGGTGTGCCGTGGGACCACCCCCTGGATCCGCCACTGTTACATTGTCTTATCGGGGCCTTTTATAGCTGACTATGCGGTATGGGCTTTGCTCATTGTTGAAGGCCGTACGGTGACCTATAGTTGTTAATGTCTGTGTCATTTTGGTCTCTTGTAGACAGTTGTCTCATTGGCAATCATACCACATCTTCTTTTTTATATTCCACAAGAAAGATGTGAATATTATTACACTATTATACAAAAACAAGTCAAAGACAGTTTATTTAAAAAAAATAATCTCTGGAACTGCTCGTATTGCAATAAACTTAAGCAAATAGTAAATGTTTACATAGACTAATAAATTAGATATTTATTCTGCTAATAAGAAAATATTGACATATATTCATTACATCACGTTTACATTATAAGTTTGAATGTATCACTGGGTTGGATGTATTGGTATATTTTTATTTTTTAAAATAAAATTTATTTTACAAAGACATAAGCATTATTATACTTAAAGAAAGGTTAACCATTTCCGACAAGAGACAAATCGTTAGCCAATACCAGGCGTGTACTTTTTCTTACATATTGGAGAACTTAGGTCTCAAAAATTGAAGTAAAGAATTAAAATTATACAGTTGTTTGATTGACCAATTCTATTCGGAAATAATACTTAAGATGAATTTGTTTATTCTTTAGGGGAAAAAACCATGTAAATACTAAATTAATACCGATTAATCATTCAAAAGGTTTTGGCACTGTCTTGCTTTTATTCAGAGGCAACCATTAAAAACAGTTTGAGTTGCAGATGGAGTTAGCATTGTATACTCTGATTCTGTTATTACATGTGGAATTTAGATATACCTATCACAACCCAGAATGGGTCACAGCCCCACAAATTGGTAAGTCAGAATTAATTATTTTTGATATTTCACCAGATGTGTCATATTGCTGCCTTTAAAATGTTTGGTGTCGAGCTTGGATGAAGGTACTTAATTAATAAGAAATAAGCGGACAATGTGTCACAAGGTGTCAATAGGACGATGTGTCAGAACGACACATATATTGTCCCCTCATGCGTATAATATCATAAAGGGAGATAACTCAAATAAGGTAAAAATTCATATATTTTGTAGTAGTGCAGGATATTGTTTGTTGTTTCTTCATTTTTCCGTGTGAAATTTCCTTAGAACTGTTTCAATTTATTTTCATTAATGGTTCGATTAAATGAAATATCAAGTTCAGAAAACTTAAGAATATAAAATGGCGTACGAATCACAACTTCCGTGTATACAGTTCCAGGAACGTATGTTTTCTTCAGACTCATTTTGTTATCTGAAGAGGACGACGCAAATTTTTGTATTCTGAATTCTGTTATCCTGATTGCCATAATTGTATCTGTATACATGTCATTTTAGGTATTGAGTGCTATAAAAATAAATTTTGTATTTTGTATACACCTTTTTAAGGACTTTCGACGTATAAGGATGTTTGCTCCTCAAATTCAAAATAACAAGAAAGTTTTCCTGAGTGTTTTTTTTTTTAAGTTCATTCATAGGCAAGTCAAAAAATAAAACAAAATATATAGGTCCGTGTGCTTATTTTTCTGTTCCGCAGCTCTATATTGTTCAATTGATAACAAACAAGAAAATACGGGAAAATGACATCCAACAAAACTGTTTGAAACATGGTTTAAAAATAACAAGAAATTTTCAATAATTTCTGAAATGTTTTATTAGGTTTTATTCTTGAAAATAAAAAAGAAAACAGTAAAGGTCCGTGTGCAAAATTTTGAATTAGATCCAAAAAATAACAAAAGGTACGGGAAAATGTCCAATTTATAACTACATTCTTTACATTTATAAAGTACTTTTTAAACCAATAATAAATAAACAATTATTTCAGAAATTGTGTATTACATCATATTCTTAAAACTTATTAAGAAAAAAATATTTATCTGTGTACCTAATTTTGATTTCGAACCAACAATTTACAAAAAGTACGGGACATTGTATACCATTGAATTAGATTCTTTGAAACACCCCTTTCATATAAACAAGAAATTGAAAATTAATACAGAAACTGTGTACTCACTCTAATTCTTAAATTCTATGGAGAAAAAAAAAAGATTGGTATGGAAAATGTTGAATGGTGCTAGAAATATAAGATAAAATAGTACGGGAAAATCATCAACATTTTATTTTTTTCCTCTACAATATTTATAAAAATAATCAAAGATCACCTGTGTGAGTTGTAATTAAAACTTATCCAAAATAATAAAAAATTAACGTGAACAAAATTTCTTTTGAGTATATTGCCTTATTTCAATATAATAATTCTATTATGGTGGTCATAGAGAATTTTTGATTTGATGCCAAATTTACAAATACATAAGTTATTAGTAGATTACTTAGCAGAACATATCAGTATGAGTGAATCTAGTAATTAAACACACCATTTATGTTAAAGCAAGAGTAAAACATTGTTCTTCAATGACCATTTATTGTCAGAAATGCAAATCATCAGGGTTTGTTCATAAATAATGATATAACATATATCAAGAAAGATGACTCTTTGTCAAGTTTGATGTAATAATGAACAAGCCAATACAATCATATATAACTTATACATATAATAAAGTACCACCATAGGTAACAGTATAAATCTTCACCATGATTTAAAAAATACATGTATGCACACATAACTTATTTCACATGGGTACAAACACCTTAGCTAGGTTGCATAAAGTTTCGGACTTGTAATTTTGTAAATAATTCATTACATTCTGAAATTTGATAATATGCATACTTTTATAATAACGTACATAAATATTAAATAACTTGTAAATTTGGCAGATTGCAGAGTGTCTGCAAAAACTCTGAAACTTTGTTTATTATCTTCTGAGATTTTGTAACACGTACACATGACCCACCGCTCTCTGTGAAAATATCTCTTATCCCTTTTGTACCATTCCTTGTAAAGGCTAGTTTCAAATAATGTAAGAAAAGACCACTCTTGGCAATAATTCTGGCCATACTGATAGACAATATTTTATTATCAACTAAAAGTTTCAATGAAGGCAGATTTTTCTGAAGCTCTTTCATAGATAAGTATTTTTCTAATATAATTTTATTTTACAAGTATGTTATTTCAATATGACAATTATCAACAACAGTTTATTTACAAGTGTATATAGTGCATCTACATCTTCATCAGCTCTGTGAGCATCATTTGTTTGACCCAATAATGTTTGAAATAAATAAGGTTGAGAATAGGAACTGAGGTCTGGATGAGATGATTTAAATAATAATAATGTATCTACAAAACCTGAAACACTGGTCATAAATTTATCAAGTAAGCTACATTTTTCTAAAGCAGTGTATAATACCATGCAATCATAATTACATATATTGTTGCCAATCATAACATTATTATGTGATTTATCAAGAGAAGAAATAAAATCGTTCAAATACTTTTTGATACCAACAGCTGGCATAACATTTCCTTTAAACAGGAGCTGACCATTCTCAAACGTAATTCCTGTGATTTCAGCGGCCTTCGGTGTCACTTGGCATGATGGTAAAACAAATGAATGATAATTGTAATCTGTGTGATTTTCTACCTGCAAAGATAAATGATTTTATCATAAACATAGAAAAATTTGTGTTGCATAATAATAATACTTTTAATGGTATTAAAGCCATAAATGAATGATATGTGATTACATCAAAATTGTATAAATTACTTTAAACAGTTGTGTGACATTAATTGTTGACTGTTATAGTAGACCTAAATAATTTGTTTCATCTTTCACAAGTTATTGAAATGCGACAAGACTGACTATTGTTTTTGAGTGCTATCAACAAAAAGACTCCTAATAGTCAACACTATACAGACAACATGATCTTTGAAGTTGACTCACTAGCTCACCTTGATAAAAAAAACCTAGGGCATTCTAAAATAATCTTTTCATAATGATTAGGGTTGTATTCTTTCGATACATATAGAATAATACTAGAACACACCCGTGATATCGCGGGTCCGTGACTGAATTAAAGTATATAAATATGCGCAAGCCTTATTTTAGTATTAGTATTGTTATCTGATAAAGTCATGCCGATTATAAGATGCACAGTTTTCTCTGCTATCAAATCTTTCTGTTTGAACCCGTCGAACTGGAACTTATCAATTATTGGTAATATTAATTATTTAGAAAACAAAAGCTCCTGGAATGGAGTATTTTTTAATCAACAGCATTGTCCTATATGAGTTATGAATAAAGTTGAATTCTTTGATTCGCTGTTTTACGTCATGTCCGCTAACAAATTGAAAACTGTACCTATACGCCTTATTTTTAGTAACAGATTTTTAGTATTCGTATTGTTATATTAGAAAGTCTTACTGCTTAAAATACTACAATAGGTAACAATTTGACAATTTAGTAGTGTCAACCCTGTGATTATGACCCGTGTATATAGCATATTAATCCTGAATACACCGTTTGGTGGTGCGCCTGTCAGATGCGGAACGTACAGATAAGGTAATAGGTAACAGGTGAATATACCCTTGGTATCGGTATCGGACTCGACCCGGAACTTCTTAATTATTGGCAATATTAATTACGTGGAAAACAAAAGGGTCTGGAGTGGTGTAATTTTTAATCTACACCTTTGTACTATATTAGTTATATATAAAGTTGAATTCTTTGATTCGTCGTTTTTACGTGATGACGGCTGACAAATTTGACCTCGTTATTTTAGTATTATAGATATATATGGCAAAAACTGCATCCCATGCTGTATCACAAGGAGGAACCAATATCGATGCTTATAGGGCCAACAGTGATACGGCATGTGATTCATATTTTACATGTAATGATCTGTTTATCTTACAATTTGAATGAGTTTGGATTCGCAATTTATAACAGATCCATTTCAGACATTTCATGCTTAGGGTTTATATTCCTTTTCAATTCAAAACAGGGAATATAGCCCTTAGCTGGAAAAGAGGGACGAAAGATACCAGAGGGACAATCAAACTCATAAATCGAAAATAAAATGACAACGCCATGGCTTAAATTGAAAAAGATAAACAGACAAACAATAGTACACATGACATAACATAGAAAACTAAAGAATAAACAACACGAACCCCACTAAAAACTAGGGGTGATCTCAGGTGCTCCGGAAGGGTAGGCAGATCCTGCTCCACATGTGGCACCCATCGTGTTGCTTATGTGATTACTAATCCAGTAAATAGTCGAAATCGGTAGGTCACATTCATGAAACGGGAGGGGTTTGTAGTTACTACGGGGCGCCGAATGGGACTCTTGTGGTTTTGTACTCAAAATTCAATTTTGTACGGACAAAAGTGACTTTTGTTCAACAAAAATAAGTTCAGTTTAACAAAATTTGTATCATACTACAAATTTAAAATTTTGTCATACTAAATTATCTATCAGCGGACAAAAGTCACTTTTGTCATGACAAAATTCATTTTTGTTACACAGACTTGAATTTTGTTACCTAATTTGAAAATTGGGCGACAAAAGTCAATTTTGTATTCAAATTAGTTTAGTTTGGTTTCTGTGAACTAATTTGCATACAAAATCGACTTTTGTTACACAAAATTGACAAAATGAATTTTGTCTCAACAAAATTGACTTTTGTCTCAACAAAATTGACAAAATTGACTTTTGTCTCAACAAAATTGACAAAATTGACTTTTGTCTCAACAAAATTGACAAAATTGACTTTTGTCTCAACAAAATTGACAAAATTGACTTTTGTCTCAACAAAATTGACAAAATTGACTTTTGTCTCAACAAAATTGACAAAATTGAATTTTGTCTCAACAAAATTGAATTTTGTCTCAACAAAATTGATTTTTGTCTCACGAAAGTCAATTTTGTCTCACGAAAGTCAATTTTGTCGTCACAAAAATGAATTTTGTCGTCACAAAATTGACTTTTGTCTCAACAAAATTGACAAAATTGACTTTTGTCTCAACAAAATTAACAAAATTGACTTTTGTCTCAACAAAATTAACAAAATTGACTTTTGTCTCAACAAAATTGATTTTTGTCTCAACAAAATTGACAGAATTGACTTTTGTCTCAACAAAATTAACAAAATTGACTTTTGTCTCAACAAAATTGACAAAATTGAATTTTGTCTCACAAAATTGAATTTTGTCTCACAAAAATCAATTTTGTCTCACAAAAGTCAATTTTGTCTCACAAAAGTCAATTTGGCTCACAAAAGTTAATTTTGTCTCACAAAATTGAATCTTACCTCACACAATTGACTTTTGTGATTTAATTTCCATATCAGGTAACAAAAGTCAATTTTGTATGCAAATATGTTTATATTTGCATACCTTTTAGACAAAATTGACTTTTGTCATGACAAATATGAATTTTGTCTACAAAAATGAATTTTGTCATGACAAAAATTAATTTTGTCTATACAAAATTCAATTCTGTCATAACAAAATCATTATTTGCTACAGACTTGTTTTGTGAGAACTTCAATGTCATCACAAAATTGAAGTTCTCACAAAACAAGTCTGTAGCACATAGTTTTGTAAGACAAAAATGATTTTGTTATGAATGAATTGAATTTTGTACAAAACCACAAGAGTCCCATTCGGCGCCCCGTAGTTACGACGTAAGGAACATATCCGACATCATTTGTGTAACGGTTATTAAATGGAAATGCTACATTTTAATCCATGTCCAGACCTAAATAACATTTAATGTTTTTCTGCAAGATAACTATACAATATTAGGTCAATGTCAGAAAAATACACACTTTTTTGTACATATGAGGCTGAGAAACTGGGGAAGGGCAAGGTTTTACCCAGTTTTGTGCTGAGTACAAAAAAGTTTATATTTTTATGACATTGACCTAATATTGTTTTTATACTGCTAATTAATTTAATAAACTGATATCTAATTAAAATTGGAACACAAATTTCAAACTTACTTTCATCGCTTCATGAACCTATGATTGTAGAAAAATTAAGTGTCCCATGATGAAATTGACATTGCACAAAATATAGCTGTGTAACTATATTTGGGAAATAAACAATTTTTGGGAGAAATGTGGACTATTTTAAATTTTTTTCAGCATCATTTCTGCTAAGTATAAAGTGAGATTCTGTCTCCTGCATTTTTAATGGATTATGAAATAAAATATTATACCGCTTTGACTTTAACTGGATTCTATGCAGTTTTGCTTTCTTTGTCATTGCCATTGCCTTTCTCTTCTTTGCCTGTAAGTCCCGTAATGTGAACAGTTTTTTTTGTGTGGACCACGGGTGATAGGCCTGCAGATACATTAGCCTGAAAAAAGAAATTTTCACATAAAAGAATATGTTTTATCTTAATTTTGTGTCATATAATTTCGTAAGTGTTGCAATGCATATAAAATTATGTATTTGTGTAAATTAATTCTTTTTCATTAAAGTTTATTGTCTAATATTTCAAACATAAGTAAAACAAAGAGTAACAAACTGTCATAATTATGAATGAACTGTTATTCAGATAATGAAGAACTTTGATAATGAAAAAAAAAATTCCATATTTTTCAACAGGTGATATATAGTTGTCACAGCTGTTAAACGGTTTCATGTATTTTCAAAAAGAAAAAAACAACATTTTCTTAAATGTATTGCTGTATATATATATATATATATACAAGTCTAAATTGAAAACTACGCATTTGGCTAACAGGTCGAACAACTGATACATATATATATATATATGAAAAGGTAACACACGGCCAGCGAAAGCTCTTTTTATGAGAGCCCAGGTGGTCGTGTGGTCTAGCGGGACGGCTGCAGTGCAGGCGATTTGGTGTCACGATATCACAGTAGCATGGGTTCGAATCCCGGCGAGGGAAGAACCAAAAATTTGCGAAAGCAAATTTACAGATCTAACATTGTTGGGTTGATGTTTAGACGAGTTATATATATATATATATATAAACAATATAAACAAGTATATACATCTCGTCTTAACATCAACCAGACAATGTTAGACCTGTAAAATGAAGCTTTCGGTGGCCATGTGTTATCTTTCCACGTCAGTTTTAATCTAGCGTCGTACTACAGTACATAATATATAAGGCATGGAGATGTTATTTTTACAGATAAAATATAAGCTAAATTATCTAAAGTAAAGGATTCGACAAATTAATGTAAGATACAGTCACAGAAAATAATTATATTTATAAGTACGTCTGAGCCAGTGCCAACTCTACAACAGATTTATCCATCGGATCACCAGCAGTGATGGTGATACATGGCTGTGTACATTATGTATATACAACTCGTCTAAACACCAACCCAACAATGTTAGACCTGTAAATTTGCTTTCGAAAATTTTGTGTTCTTCCCTCGCCGGGATCGGAACCCCTGCTACTGAGATATCGTGACACCAAATCGCCTGCACGGTAGCCGTCCCGCTAGACCACACGATCACCTTGGCTTCATAAAATGAAGCTTTCGGTGGCCATGTGTTACCTTTCCACGTCAGTCTTAATCTAGCGTCGTACTACAGTACATGATATATAAGGCATGGAGATGTTATTTAAAAAATAAAAAAGAACAAAAATATGAAAAAAAGAAGTAAACAATTTTCACGAGCCACTCTTTCAAAGAATCATGCACTTTTAAATAATTTATAAATAATGCCAGGTTTTGGGAGAGAAAAAAATTATACTAAGAATGCTTTTAGTTTGCATTCTGAAGAAGGGAAGAAAAGTTGAAATTTGTTTTTTTACAATGAAATGCAATGTACCTTTAATACAGATCTATGACCATCACAACGGACCAATCTGGGGTACATCTAATAATTATATTTTAATTGTAAATAATTCTAACATAGGGACTGCGTGAAAACAATGCCCTTTCTTTCTTTTCTGGATAGTATAAGACTTTAAGCAGATGCTAAGTAATGACAAAATGGCCTTAGGTATTGAATCTTAACTAACAAGTCACCCACTTTGGTATCTTGCAAGTACAAATTTTACAACTTGAAAGGACATGTTCATGCAGTTGGTTAATTAGTTATGAATGCTAAATAATTGTTATGGAACTTTTGTTTTTTCTCAAGCCTTTACGTGTTTAATTGAAATTTAATAAAATTCAGGAATTGTTTTAGCCGTGTTTGGCACAATTTTTTGGAATTTTGGGTCCTTAATGCTCTTCAACTTTGTACTTGTTTGGCTTCATAATTATTTTGATCTGAGCGTCACTGATGAGTCTTATGTAGACGAAACGCGCGTCTGACATATTAAATTATAATCCTGGCACCTTTGAAAACTATTTGGAAATGTATGATGCTAATGATGATACAGTTACAAAACAAAGCGAGCTTGTGTAATAGATATGCAATATCATTTTTTTTACGCATAATAAATACATGCATAAAAATGTTAGTACGACCAACACTTTCAGTTTATAAAAATGAACAGAGAAGTGGACTACACGTCGTTAAATGCGACCGAAACACAACCGAAAAGATCACAAAATGAGAACTAAAGGGCAACATACGGGGTTTTCTCGTTTGAATTGTTTTAAATTGTCTTATCGGGGCCTTTTATAGCTGACTATGCGGTATGGGCTTTGTTCATTGTTGAAGGCCGTACGGTGACCTATAGTTGTTAATGTCTGTGTCATTTTGGTCTCTTATGGACAGTTGTCTCTTTGGCAATCATACCACATCTTCTTTTTTATATTCCACAAGAAAGATGTGAATATTATTACACTATTATACAAAAACAAGTCAAAGACAGTTTATTTAAAAAAAAATAATCTCTGGAACTGCTCGTATTGCAATAAACTCAAGCAAATAGTAAATAATTACATAGACTAATAAATTAGATATTTATTCTGCTAATAAGAAAATATTGACATATATTCATTACATCACGTTTACAATATGAGTTTGAATGTATCAATAGGTTGGATGTATTGGTATATTTTTTATCTTTTAAAATAATATTTATTTTACAAAGACATAAGCATATACTTCAAGAAAGGTTAACCATTTCCGACAAGAGACAAATCGTTAGCCAATACCAGGCGTGTACTTTGTCTTAAATATTGGAGAACTTAGGTCTCAAAAATTTAAGTAAAGAATTAAAATTATACAGTTGTTTGATTGACCAATTCTATTCAGAAATAATACTTAAGATGAATTTGTTTTTTTTTAGGGAAAAAAACCATGTAAATACTAAATTAATACCGATTAATCATTCAAAAGATTTTGGCACTGTCTTGCTTTTATTCAGAGACAACCATTAAAAATAATTTGAGTTGCAGATGGAGTTAGCATTGTATACTCTGACTCTGTTATTACATGTGGAATTTAGATATACCTATCACAACCCAGAATGGGTCACAGCTCCACAAATTGGTAAGTCAGAATTAATTATATTTGATAATTCACCAAATGTGTCATATTGCTGCCTTGAAAAAGTTTGGTGTCGAGCACGGATAAAGGTACTAAATTAATGAGAAATAAACGGATAATATGTCAGAAGGACAATGTGTCAGTAAGACAATGTGTCAGTAAGACAATGTGTCAGACGGACAATTTGTCAGACGGACAATGTGTAAGTAAGACAATGTGTCAGACGGACAATGTATCAGTAGAACAATGTGTCAGTAGAACAATGTGTCAGTAGGACAATGTATCAGTAGTACAATGCGTCAGTAGAACAATGTGTCAGTAGGACAATATATCAGTAGTACAATGTGTCAGTAGTACAATATGTCAGTAGAACAATATGTCAGTAGACAAATGTGTCAGTAGGACAATGTGTCAGACGGAAAATGTGTCTGACGGCCATTACGTCAGTAGGACACAGATAATGCTCCTTCTTGCGTATAACATTATAAAGGGAGTTAACTCAAATAAGGTAGAAATGGCTCCAGTCAAATTCGATTTCAGTTTTGTAGTGATAAGTTTTGTGTACAATTTACGTATTAATAGTTTTAAGTAAACTAAAGTTGTAAACATAAGCTAATTTATGGACGTATGGACGTCCATCTTATGTACGGACGAACAGGAGTAACACTCGATGCCCCTCAGCGGGGACATACAAAAGATTGCTGCACGCAAACCGTATATTTTTATGTGCAAAGTTTAATTGGTACTCACATTTGACTCTTTTAGATTTTATAATATCTAGTTTCCAACAATACCATAGATTCGTTTACTGCGTCAGCTCCAACACTTCTTGAAAGTAGACTTATGTATATATTTTTATTCAATGTATAAATAGTTTCTTGGTTTTTTGGTTTTTCACAAATTTTTTTAACACACAGATTCGTTTTACATTTAATAATCAAATCCATGAAACTTAAAAAAGCGCTATGAACTAAATTAAATCGACAGTATCACTGATATAAATTTCTAAATCTGAATAATACGGGGGGGGGGGGGGGGAGGGGGCATGATCAGTATTTTATATTTTGTAGTTCTTCTACTTTGCAGTAGATCCCAAGTACCTAGTTCTTATGTGTCACAATATACTTGCGAACATAACTTTTATTTTTATTTTTTAAAAGATCATTGCTTAGAAAATGCAACTGTCTTTGTTGATATATTTTTTTATACTGCACACGTTTTCTTCGTTTCTTTCGGCGTCTTTCTGTGATAAATTGTATTCGTTCCTTTGCAAAGTTCAGATTTCTTTTAAATGTATTTAGTTATGAGCATCATTTACGAGACAAACATGTAAATCACTGTCGTCGGATTTAATGTAAAGACTTAGATCATCCTTTGTAACTAAAAGTATTTAGTATATTTTTTGCATTGATCTTCTGTTCCTTTTTGTCATTACGTTAATAATCACCCGTTCTTTATTTTCATAGGTATTTATGCACCCTTGTCTTTTAAATATTTGGGTATGAGCGTTATCGATGAAGGTACATTCGGAAAAGTGCGTCAAATTCACCAAATTCACCAAATTCATAAAATTTATTTTCTTATTCATTAACTCTTGTTTTTATTTGAAAGCTATCTTAAAAAGGTGTTTATGATGTAAAATGAGATTTCATTATCGGATCGAATTGAATGTTATTCAATTGTTACAAGCGTCATATTTTGATACAGCTTTAGTGGTTTCAGCCTCTTTAATTCTTCTATTGAAACACCTGTATGAAGTAAGTATCATATGAATAAAGTACCTAGAAAAGAAGAACACAGTTTGATTCAGTCTAATATTGTTCAAGTAAAATCGCAAAAATACTGAACTCTGAGGAAAACTCAAAACGGAAAGTCCCTTATCTCATGGCAAAATCAGAAGCTCAAACACATTAAACGAAGGAAAACAATTGCAACTGCCATATTTCTGACTTGGTACAGGCATTTTCTTACGCAGACAATGGTGGATTTAAACTGGTCTTTTAGTTAGCTAAACCTCTCAGTTGTATGACAGTCAATTCTCTCACTTGTATGACAGTCAATTCAACCATGTTGAGGATGTTAGTTTAGGGAAATTTCTTTTTTATCAGAGTGGTTCTCAGTGACAAAGTATGCTTTATCCATTCCTTGAAACAAGATATTTGCGTACAGCTGGCAGTTCTTTGAGAATTAACAAAACTAGTGTAAAAGGATAGACATGTTTTTAACCATAATTATATAACTTAAATCTTCGCTACATAATACAGTATGTATATCCATATGCAAAACAAGAAAATCATATTCAATTCATCTCAACCTTGGGGAACAAAAGCTTCTTACTGATTTCACATTTATCAGGAAAATTTTCGTTTCAAAGTAATTTATGTACGATTCTCTAACGAAACAATTGACCACGCCCACATATAATAATTTTGGATTTTTAGGTCAATAACTACAGGAGTATTAATTTTCCCCTATCGTTTTATTGTAATGATTTACAATACCAATGCTGTGAATATAAACATAATAAAAATATATTGAAAAAATATTGAAAAAACATGTTTATGTTCTTAACATCAATTAAGTTTTTCTGAATGTTGATCAATTATTAACACTTATATACATATATATATATCTGGGAATTTGCAACACAATGGATGTCACTGTGAGGCAGGAAATATATCAACCGGATCACAATAGCTGATCCAAGCTAAATAACGCATCCGGGTTATTCACCTGTATATCAGTATGTTTTGAACTGCTTGCTTTGATTTTGAATATACTTTTTAGAGTCAGAGAGGTGAACCGGTACTTTCGGTATCCTCGAATTTGTTTCCGAATAATTTAGAGCGATTCTTTTTGAGTAAAAACACTACTGGTAGACGTTTATTAAAACATTGCAGATAAACGAAGCACTTGTATCATATTGCCTACTCACTTAACACTGTAATATTATATACCATAGGCTTTAAATAGTACACATTCGAAGTAAAAACGAGACACGTGTTACGTGTGAAATTAGATAAAATCCGAATTTTGTCTAAGTACCTACGTTAAACAGTAAAGTTTTGTTTTTCAGATTTGCATAATAAAATAATGTTGAACTTATAACTGAGGCTATTGATTAAACTTCGAGTGATGAGATTCCAAAAATACAAATATATAAAAAAAACGAATAAATTTAACTTGAAATATTCTATGTCAATGGTTGTTGTTTGAAAAACTGAACCATATTAAATAATCCGGTTACACAAGAATATGCATTCCCCATACACTTTTGTTGTTCAAAAGGTCAAGTAAAGCTCATTTAAGATACCAGACATATAATTAATTATGCATGATGCTCGTTAGTGGCGCTCGAATCAAAACTGATGAACGGATAAAAAAAGACGTATTTCACATGCGAGTTCCTCTATTTTTCGAATAATGTGTTACATCTCTTTATCACGTGTAAATCAAAAAAGGCAATTTCCAATTTAAATTTAACTCTTTAATCGCATTAACCTATACTGTATTTTCGAAATCTTTAAACTATACTGTATAGTTGAAATCATTTAAATGAAATGCATAATCGTTGAAATCATTATAATATATTGTATAAAAATCATAATTTATTATACCAGTAAAATAGATGATGACATGTATTATTGGTAGATGTTTACAAAGATCTACACTCCCTTTTACGTTATTGTAGTTTACCATCTTTACCCTAAGTTTATTGTTTTTAACTTGGTACTAAATTAATATAGAGATCCATTTTGTTACATCTTGTGATCAATTCATTTGTCAATAGTCAATGGCAGTCAGTTGGGTTCAAGAACATCAGTTGTTCGACCTGTTAGTCAAATGTGTATAGACTCTTTTTAGACTCGGGACTATTTAGGGTTAGACCTTTCGCATAGACTAATCTTGTCTATTAATACTTAGATATGTTTTTGTTTATTTTTGGGTCTGGATTGCTGTTTCGTTAAAATATACACACAGATCTTATCTATTGATAGGTTTTGACTTTGAAATATTTTAAGATGCCTAAACTACATGTATGAAAAAGGACTGACTCCTCTGCACCAGGCACGAGGATGACATACCAGTTATGTGCAACTTCTTACAATATTTTACCATATAATTAGTGTCCTGATACACAGTTTAATATGCACCCACCATGCCATATAGCAACGTCCCTTGGTGTCTCCTGTAGTAAAGCTAGATATATTCAGCCTACTCACAGTATTCTTTTTGTTACTTTCTAGAGGTGTGCCTGAGACGAAGGTTTTATGTATACTCCTATACATATATATATATATATATATATATATATAATAATACATGAAGACTGTTGTCTCTTATTTGTGTTTGTAACTATGTATACTGTCTTGTTTATTATATTTATAAAATAATAATATTACAATAATATTATATCATGCTCCTTGTTCTTGTTCTTCTTCTTCTTCTTCTTCTTCTTCTTCTTCTTCTTCTTCTTCTTCTTCTTCTTCTTCTTCTTCTTCCTGCTTCTTCTTCTTCTTCTTCTTCTTCTTCTTCTTCTTCTTCTTCTTCTTCTTCTTCTTCTTCTTCTTCTTCTTCTTCTTCTTCTTCTTCTTCTTCTTCCTTCTTCTTCTTCTTCTTCTTCTTCTTCTTCTTCTTCTTCTTCTTCTTCTTCTTCTTCTTCTTCTTCTTCTTCTTCTTCTTCCTGCTTCTTGTTCTTCTTCTTGTTCTTCTTCTTCTTCTTCTTCTTCTTCTTCTTCTTCTTCTTCTTCTTCTTCTTCTTCTTCTTCTTCTTCTTCTCTTCTTCTTCTCTTCTTCTTCTTCTTCTTCTTCTTCTTCTTCTTCTTCTTCTTCTTCTTCTTCTTCTTCTTCTTCTTCTTCTTCTTCTTTTTCTTCTTTTTCTTTTTCTGTATGCACTAAACAAGTTATTATGTTATGTATTAAGTCAAAACCAGAAATCCAGAAAATCTGTCATACATTTTCTATTTTCAAAAACTGTAAGAGTTGAATAAGATAAGTAGATATTATAGTAGCTTTAATGTTTATTAAAAATAAAATAATGTCTCAAGACAGTAATATTCTTACATATTTTGTTCTTGAGATATTAAGAGCTTTGAAATACACACATTTTTTTTAATTTTATCTTTATCGAGTTCCTCGTCATTCATTTTGTTTGAAATTGTAACGTCTTCATCAGTGTTGATAATGTTCATTGAATTGTACATTTTACCTTTCAACGCATATGAAAAAAAGCACGCAGGGTAAAAATTATGTACACATATCATTTCATATTCTTGCATTCGTTTTGATAATTTTTCAAATGCATACTCGGCCAAATATCCTATTGGATATAACTATGTACCAGGCTGTACAGTGATGGTAAACACTTTTCTTTCTCTCAAGGTCATTACAGTAAAATGATGAAGTACACTCTGCATTTAGAAAAAGAAACATGGAATGACGCTGCTCTAATATGTGCCAGGGATGACGCGCATCTGCTGTCAATTAACTCACGCGACGAATTTGAACTAATACAAGAATTTAAGCAAGATACATGGGGAGCTATGCTGTAAGTATCCAATAGATTTGCACCGTATGTAAATTCTTTTCAATTGACTTATTTTTAATATTTATAAATTTTAAGGTAATTGTTTAGTTGAGTTTTGTTTCATCAAAATGTGAAGAATATACATTGTAACACCTTCGTACATCCCGAATACTTAACTACACGTTCATACATAAGCTATGTACTTCATGAAATATTTTCCAAAGATACATACTAGTATGAAATTGATAATAGACACGGTGAATGTGTCAAAGAGACAACAACCCGACTAAAGAGCGTATACAACACAAGGTCACAAATCAGTCCTGGAGGCGGACTTCAGATGACCTATGAATTAATACCGGCGTCACACATTAGCGTATAGCTCCGACGTACGCTAGGCTTGGTAAAAAATAATGTACATATCGAATAAACTAGTAATTATGGATGCATTCAACTTGTCAACCATATCTGTATCGTGTGCACAACTAGCTTTACGCGTGTATTGGACGTACGAGGAGCAATAACTTAGCGTTTATCGGGCGTTTAAGTAACGTATGTTGGCGTATGTCTGTCGTTTGTCTAACGTAGATGGAATGCACGCTACGAAGGTAAAAAAAGTATCTTTAACGTACTTGAGACGCGCCCGGTCGTATCCGGAACGAACATTCGTGCTTTCGACTTGTCTATGACGTTTAATTATGGAGTGTTTGTAACAAACATACCTGCATACGTTTTAGTTAAGAGTCGAACGATCTTGAAGCGTATACAACTCGCCATACTTCAAACTTATGCAACGTACTTTTAACGATTTCATAGCGTTCCTCTGGCGTGCAACTAATTTATACGGACTTAGTCAATTTTCTCTGTACGTCTGGTGCACGCCGGTCTATACGCCAATGTGTGACGCCGGCATATCAAATGTGTATTAGACTAGAAAATAGACGTCCAACTCCGAAACATAAATGAACCAAAATAAAATAAAAAATAACACAAAAGACTTACAAAGGCTAGAGGCTCTTGACGCTAAAATGTGACGTTGTTAAACCTGTTTTGGGAGATCTCAAACATACCCTAACATGCACCTTTTTCTCAATTTAGAAGAAACAAACACACAGCAATACGCACCCTAAAACTCAGTTCAAAAGAAGTACGAGTCCATGTCAGAATAGGTAACAGAATAAACTAGGCAAAATGACAATGGCTCATACGTTAAGGAAAGGAGTAGTAACAGTTACTGACATACCAGCTCCAGACTTCAATTAAACTGATTGAAAGATTATGTCTTTATCATATGAAAAAACACAATCCTTCCCGTTAGGGGTTCAGTATCAATCAGGATTGATCAAATGATAGACCGACCGTAGAGACCTATTGTGAGTTACGTGAATGTTATTCAATAGAATATGATAATATCTTATTAGTTGAACATTTGATAGACTAAAGGGTATACATAAATTTGAATAAAATAATCAATCAACATAGTCAGTGTGACTCAATAAGATTTTTAAAATCTTACACACGAATATGTTAAATCTGGTTTTTTCTTGAAAGTGTACATTAAAATTCATCTAACATATATGATAATATTTCTGTATTGTAGCGATAAATTAACAAAACTTCACCTAATATTTGTTTCTAAAATTAAAAGTAAATTATAGATTGCATTTTTATCAAGGAAAATAATGACCTAAAATAGGTCATCATTTTATGCGTGGAAGCATATTTCATAGAACCATGGTATCGTCCGGGTTGATTCTGAAAAAGAATTATCTATGGTTCTGAAAGAAAATAGCTCCATACAGGTATATAATCTTAATTAAAAACGACTATCCACGCTTTCTATAATCCCTCTCGAAATATAAGATTAAAAATGTCATGTTTTAAAACCTTTCTTATAGTTCATAATATGCCGCACGACTTTTAATGACTTGACAATCACATTGGTTCAAGGGGCGGGGGGGGGGGGGGATGCAATTAATAGTTCCTCGCAGCAAAACGAAATGAACTATAATCGGTAACGGACATTTTGCACAGCTTAACATGTTTTTACAATAAGGTACAAACGTGTACGCTTTATTTTACTTTTTGAAATGAGAGATATTTGCTCTTCAATTGCAAGCAACCGATATTCCTTTTTTTAAATTTACACAAAACTTTTCTTCAAATTACAGTCAATGTCATTGGCCTTTTCTTTAGACCGAGAACCGGTCGACATCATACGCCTTTGTCGACAAACATAGCATAGCACTTGTTTATTTACATTATCCGAAAAATCATTTGGTTTTACAGAGAATCTCTTATTTTTCTAATTTGTTTTTTAGATGACGCTTTGGTCTTTTTTTCTAATTGTAATCGTACATGTAAGTCTAAGTGTAATTTTAGGTAACATACACATTAGTTTTCGTAAATATCTATTATTCTTACATTTTTTGCATATCTATAGTTACTTGAATGTATTGGCCCGTTTGGTATAACTCTGTATTTTACGCTTTGGTAGACCATATTGCCGAAACCAATTCCGTAACGCGAAGGTTTACAAGGATTTTTCGAGAAGTACCAATCTGCTTTAACACCCTCATAGCTATGTGTTATTTAATTCATCATACTAGATTTCCTATAGTTATTGTCTTTTATAGATGAATTTAATTCAAAAGTATTTTCTATGACGTCATAAACATAACAACGTTACGTGGATTAGAAATGAAGCAAGATATTTTATTATCTTTATCTTGACAGTCAAATAATAGAACCTGAGCCAAAACGTAGAACTTAAACATTGTCTCTAATAACTTGATATAATTTCAATCCATTGTCCTTTAAATTATCGATTTTTAATTGATCTGGAGAGGGAGACATTAAAAAAATTTGGCACCCTCGTAGCCATGTGATAGATAGAGTAAATCAACACCCTCTTATTAGCAAATCAAAATATAGCATTTTTACGTGAAGTATAATAATACCTTTTATGTCTAATTGTTTTGTTCAATCATTGTTTTCAATATATTGGAATTTCATGATACTGTCACAGTAACTGTCAATTGAGAGGTTTAATTTCTTCATTTTCTACATAGGAAAATGTCATTCTTAAGGATGTACTTAGGTGAGGTTTTGGAATAAGTGTGAAATGTTCGAAATCCTTGGTGTTTTTCATACCATGCAAGGTAAAATATTTTGCCCCATAACACCTATTTATTTTTTAACGCAAGACTTAATAGCTCATAAAATGTCATTTGACAAACTTTAAACAGATTCTTAGTGTTCTTTCTTTTGATTTCAGACCCAAATAATTCCATGCAAATATAAGGTATAAGTCAGAGTCAGCCTTTTCCCGCCATATTTTATAAATCAAATATCTCGAAACGGAGCTCCATGACCTTTCATTATTTTTAGCTTATTTTAATCCTTAACTAATACTCTTCCAGCTTAAAGAGTCAATTTTAATTTCTTGATTTATTAAATTTTACCTCAGCTCACCTTAGTACATCCTTAAGTCAGGAATACTATGAGTGTTTTTTTGTATTGGGTTAAGTATGGTTATCACGTTCGCCTTTCATTTCCATCTATGCGCGTTTTAATTTTATTTTAATTTGAGTTGGTAGGAATTGGCACACATTATGGAGTATTTTATACTTTATTTTGTAGAGAACATGATTACTGGTCAGGATTATCAGAACCAAAACCAAGATTTTTTATATGGAATGACTGTACAGAGCTACATGTAGACGAATCTTCTGGTGATTTTAAAATGTTTAAAGGCGAAGGTTACAATGAAAATGAACTATGTTATAAGATTAAAAAAGATTCCCTTGAGTGGGAGAGTAAAAAATGTGAAACTGAACATATTTTTGCATGTGAAAAGGAAATACAAGGTATGAAATGTTATATCATAATTGTCTTATACTGCTTGCAAAAAAGTTTCGCATTATCCTCTACAAGTAAAAGTTACCCGAGAAATGATTTGTGATTAAAAATTACATGAATAATGTTTATCTTATGTGTCCTGTCGATGCTTGTATACAAAAAAAAAATATAACCAGCACATGCACTATTGTACTAATAACTAATAGAACGCTCACTTTAGTAAACTTATAAAGTTCAATAATTTGAGTTACGAAATTAAAGTCATGGGTCATTTGCATTTTTTATATGAGAAAAGATTGCAAATGCTTTTGATAAGAAATGCTTGTATGTAAGACAAAAGTTACTCAGGGGACAATAAACATCCTGACAAAACCGTGTTCAGACAAGCCACAATAAAAAAGACACACCGTATCAAAATGACAAACGATCATCGCCAATAAAAGAACGCAACAGTAGTATACCGTTGTTCGAAATTCACAAATCGATTGAGGAAAAATCAAAAACAAATTCGGGTTACAAACTCAAAATTTGGAAGTCGTGCGTGGTTTAATAGGTTCCATTAAGCCACAATCCTTTACCAAGGAAATCAGTATGGGAAATGCAAGCTCTGGAATATCAATCTCGATCTCTTGGAAAACATATTATCAAAAATCAATCGTTACATTTATGCAGATAACGCATGTATATCTACTGTTTGAATAATATCAAGCTGATGCATACTGATTTTTACCCTTGTATTCAATAATCATTCATTTATTATGATACACTGTTGTTTTCTTATCTATAATGAAAAAAAGGATAACTATTTTAACAAAAATACCAGACATTTTTTTGTCAATGTGAAATGGTAGTATTTGTCAGTGTCATAGAGATTTGAAATCAATGAATAAGAGCTGTACCATTCGTTTTCTGAAACTTTCCCTGTACCAGAATGCTATTTTAGGTCTCTCATGTTTTAATACTAGTTGAATACGATCCTTTAAATCTTTTATGTAATAAAGAAAAAAATTCAGTTAAAGTCAATACGATATCTAATATTTTAGCTCAATTCGATAAAAGAAATGCAACTCAAACTAAAACTCCTGCAAATTTTTATTTATTGGTAGAAAGTCTACTGTACACATTTTTACTTCTGAAAGTTTAAAATTTATATTTGAATTTACCCATGATTTCTAACTTTACCTATGGTCATCAAAAGACTATGAAAATTCTGAAGAGGGAAATAACTGAATATTCGTTAGTACATTCTATAGTAATATCAATTCAATAGACTATTTTCAACGACTTTTGACTCTGGTTTATGTTATTTTTCGACAGGTTACCTACGGCATCCTGGTCAATTAAGAGCAACGTAAAGAAGTAACATCAAACACGATTAAATCGGTACAATTCTTGGGGAAAATATACTGCTTTATATTTTCTTTACCCGACAAACTCATCGGAAAATAGTAAAATTTCCCCTCAAATCACACCTTGCAAAACTCATGCTACGCTTTAAGGTGTGTTATGCCCATTTTGAGATCATAAAATGGCAGTTGTTATCATAGAGGGACGAAAGATACCGGAGGGACATCAAATTGTCCGTTTCAATGTATGTGTGCGTTCAGTATTGGTTTGTGACCCGCATTTGTTTTCCCTCAATCGATTAAAACTATTGAACAGTGGAATACTAAGACAATTTCAATAAAACAAAGACTCACAAAACCAAAGGACATTTACATCAACAGTTATGAATAATAATTAAGAAACAACACGAACTCCACTAAAAACCGGGAGTAAAATCAGGTGTTCCGGAAGGGTAAGCATTTCCTAATGTTGCCTTTATTTGCATAGACAAGTGTATGCTTTTTTATTTTACCTCCTATACATTGCTACGAATATGATTGGTTAAAAGCTTCCGCGTGTAGACTTGAAACAAAAAAATGAAATACTTTGTGCTGCAATATTTCCGTTGCAACATATCCATATATAAAGGGTTAAAGATGTTTCCTAGAATTTCTATGCTTTATTTGTTGCACATTTGAAAAATAATCAATCGTCTGGTATTGGAATTGGACGTATAACTCTAACATTAGAGAAAGGAAACATGTTGATACAAGACCAGTATACCACTCAATGACACGACGAGTGGTCAGATGTGCTAGAAGGTTTATCGCAATGACAAAGTAGTCTGTCTAGTTACAATGATTCATCGAATATTTGTGCTTTAGACACGGCAGGTTTTTTTTTTATAGTAAAACTATGACCAATGTAGGATCTGTGGTAATCAGAAAGGTATCTGTAGGTTATAGAATATACCGAAGGATATAACAGTGCGGATTACAAAGATCAAATTCTAAAAAAAAATATGACACCTTTGCATAGTCATATTTATATGTACGCCTGACGTTAAAGAAGACAACCAATAAAATATAGGTATTGTTATATCCACATAACCATAACAATATCAATTGCTTTGTTTCCTTAGGGGAATGTGGTCGTTCAACTATTTTAAGTTCCAACAAGCAAGCAACGTTAACCAACATGTCTACTAGTCTGTGTGAGAGTACCTGCGCTGCTAATCTATCGTGTTGGTCTGGGATATCTACAGATGAAGGGCTTTGCATTTTACTGGATGTCCGCACTGATGCAGCTCCACTATCAGGAGTCACCATGTTCCAAAAAAAGTGTGTACAAGGTAATTTCTAATAGGAAACATTTGTGTGATATTTCATTGAAATATATCACCAATTGCCATCCTACTATTTACAAAATGTATAACTAGCAAAGCTATATAATGCTTATTTAAGATTTAATTCTGTACCTTGAGTAAAACATCCCTAACGAAGCGCGATTGTGCGTTCAAACAGACAAACCGGATAGATTTTATGTACTCTCTTTGCATCCAACACTAAGAATGCAGAATGATACCATCATCAAAAGGTATGATTACAAAGATTACGTTCCAGATGAAGCTAAATCTAGTTTAGAACTTCGGAGGCTTGACATAGTTTGACGTGTCGTTTTCATTTTTGTTATTTGATGCCCCGACGGCCAGTGTTTGCAATAGTCAAATTGCATAAAATATTAGCTATCCGGTATTTAATTATATCTCAATAACTATCACAAATTGTATATGTTTTAATGTAAAAGTATAAGTATGAATATTGACCAGTGGCGGTACTACAAATCAACAGTTGAAAATTGATTATCACCATTATTTAGTTGACCTGATTCATTACTAAGTAGATGTTTTAATAGTTATCAATCAAAATAAAGAAAAACAAAGAATTGGGAATTATATTTATGTTTTAGTTGATGTACAAAACCAAAACCATGGTATAGTTGTACCAAACAAAGATATTCAGCCATTGCTCAATTGTTCAGCTGTGCAGATAACAGGTAAATGTGTATTGGCAATGCAAATTGAATGTTTATTTCTGCTCGCTTTAAGGGGCTCGAGGGTCTAAATCAACTTTTTTTTCTGATATATGATTTTGCTATTTCTTTCTATGATTTAACTTTATCTTATACCTAATAGAAATATAGAATAAAAATATGGGGTCACCGTTCATTTGAACTAACAATCTGCCTCCAAAGGAAGCATACATTTTTGTGAATGTCCTTTTATTCTGTTGAGCTAATAGGAGAAATATTGATAATATCGGAATAATTTAATTTTGGATGTAATGCGTCTTCTGATTGGCTGACGTTATTTTGGTAGCAGCCTATAGACATAATTTAGTCATGTGACCGTGACGTCATCAACGTTTTTTCATGGTTTTCTACGGTTTAAAATGAAATTTAGAATTAAATTATAAGAAATGACGGTAATATTTTTTCTATCTATTCGAAATAACGAATAGCGCATATCGGGTTATTTAACAGTGTGCACCGATTTTTTTTAATGTTATTTCTTCATAGACAGAAAAAATATTACAGTCATTCCTTAAATAAAAAAAAGAATTAAGTTACAGAAATCGCTTAAATTTTACAATTATAAAGTTTATGTACAGTTTGTTTGAAAACAATAATAAAAAAATATAGGTCACCGATGAGATAAAAAAGATATTTCAATTTAAACGTCACAAAATGACATTTTTCCAACAAAGGGAGATAATTGGGAGCTTTTTCAATGATATAACCATTTTTAAAGTCATCTTTGACCAAACCAAATCGATTTGTCTGGGTGATTTTTGTACCATATTATAAAGTAATAACTAATAGTGTAATAAATGAAATTTGTAATAAAAAAAAAAGTTTTATTTTTTGCCGATTTTTTTATACCCGCGTTTAATTAACGGACTGAACGTCGTGACTATACAAGAAGTGGATGATATATTTCGTGTTGCTTAGTCTTTAGTTAACTATGTTGTGTCTTGTGTACTATTATTTGTCGGTTTGTCTTTTTCTTTTATAGCCATGGCGATATATGAGTTTGAATGTCCCACTGGTATCTTTCGCCCCTCTTTTGTTAGTTTAAAATTAAGGGCGTTGCTAACAAATGAGACACGCAAAAGTGAACAATTGATATTTAAATTCAAAAATTCAAAAAAGATTATAATGCATACTAGTAGTACTTCGAAAATAGTTTCACCACATGTTAATCGGAATAAACAAATAATGCCTTGAACAAAATAGAAAAGGCAAACAGCAGTCCACAAAACTGTTTCATTCTCCTATTTTTTTGGTTTAAAATCTTCAAAATGTAAAAATCTATAAATAATTGACAACACATTGCTACCAAAATATAGTAAACTTTCAAGTGTACTACTTACCGTTTAATAAACAAAGACAAAAAAAATCGCAGCACATAAGATAATGTTTACAAAAACAGGCGAGAAAAAAAAATTGTATTAAACATTATATCTGTACGTGTTAAGTCAAACTATGTAAACAGTGACTTAAACTCATATCAATACAGATATTTGTTCTGAAAATAAGGCGAAAGATTCAAACGTGACATGTCTAAATTTTTTTCTATTTTTCTTATAGATGTGACCATTTCATATCTGCCAGAGATTTCGGAGTCCACCTCATTATGGTCGGACATTTCTGCAACACCATGTTATATATATGAAACATTGAATGTAACACACATCTACAATAGTACCAAAATGATAATGCTGAATATAACCGATGTGTTCAATATGACTGAAATTGTCAATGTAACTGAATTTATTAATGTAACTGAATTTATCAATGTAACTGAAACGGTTAATGTAACTGAAACTATGATAATAACAAGTGTTGCAGTAGCACAGTTAACAACAACATTGACTGATAATTTCAGTACACTCTTTATAGTTACTTCCACCATAAATGTTACTGACATTTACAACGAGACTGAAATTTACAACATAACTGAAACTTATAATTTCACATCTACTGTTTATACAACACGATGTTCAGGAAACAATTCTCAATCTTATCTGTCTACAGATGATCCATTACTGCTAGAAGCCATTGCAAGTATGTCCAAGGAACTAAAAGTTGATAAAAAGAAAACAAGTGCAAGCATACGAAAACTGACCAGTGCATCAGACAATCGTCCGTCTGCGCGTACTATTGGACTATCGGGATTAGTATTACTGATAGTACCGTTAGCATTAATACTGCTATGTGACATATTGAAGGCTTTGCGTGGTGTGGCACTAATGTTTGATCGGTGTCGTGGAAATCCCGAAAATAACTAGAAAAAAGAACATGTGGTATGAGTGCCAATGAGACAATCATTCATCCAAGCCACAATGTTGAACAAGTATAGAATTATAGGTCTCAGTACGGCCTTGAACGCGTGGATCACACCAAACATCCAGATATAAATGGCCCCAACATGACATATGTACAACAATAAGTCTTATAAGAGAAAATCGCACAAGCAATATATATGCAAGACTCAATTATATGGTGGGTTCCAAATCTATGGCAGATTCCTAATCTGGCAAATGTGATGTCATGCCATCCCAAATTTATGGCAAATTTTAACAATCCTAATCAATGGCAAGTTTTGTAATTTCCTAATCTATGGCGGATTTTTGTTGTTTTCAAATCTAAGGCAAATATTGTGCAAATGGAAAACAAAGCAGTACGTCTACGACAAATGACTTGTCTTCAACAAGTACGGCAAAAGGATCATGTCTATACACATTTGTGAAATACTCTTTCCATAATGGTAAACCAAATCGTGATGGCAACCAATAAAAATTCGTAAATGATGAATGCATATACCTTTATACAGACTTTAAGATTGAAATGGTGTGCCCCGTAAAAAAATACATGTTCTAATCTCTGCATTATACCTGTTTGACCAATTCATTCGACCAACTAGTAAGTCCCTCAACAAACAAAAAGACAGTTTTTTTTTTATAAATAATAACTAAAAATAAACAGTTTGAATTTTCAAATTATATTTATTTCATCGTTAATACATCTGTTTTATTTGATGACGATTTAAATCAAAATGGTATCCGGTAATTTTATCTTTCACTTGATAAACTTTGCCAGCTGTGCGTATACCGGACACATTAAAATAATTCATATTAATTCTTTTCTAAAATATCTGGTACTAAAAACTGCGGTGCTCTCCTTTATCGCCGGCTTCGGCCGTTAGAGTACATGGTGTCCCCTTTACGGATAATAGATTACATCTTCTCACAAAAAGTTGTCATGGAAAATATCTTTATCTGAGAGGATGTTTTAATCTACAAGTCTATAGGTTCAGCTATCGTAAGCGGCGGCGACGATGTAATTCAACGTTTTTCAATTGTGACGTTTATAGTCTTTTCCCCCGAAAATAATGCAATTTAAAAATCTGCCATAGATTTGGAGAAACAAAAATCTGCCGTATATTTGATTTGATTGACGTTTATAACGTCACATTTGCCATAGATTAGGAACCCGCCGTGTATTTGACTCCTACATATATATATACTGAATATATTATGTAGTTAAGGTAGCAATACACAGTTAGGAGTTTAGTTTCGCATTTTTGCCCCGGTGGATTTCTCAAATAGGAAAGTTATTGTGTAATAAAGTTCATTTTCAGTGCTAATTTAGCCTTCAAAGATGGTTTATAAGAGATTATTTTTTTCATGCTTTATGGGCTGTTTTCTGTTTGACAACCCGTTTTTCATAGCTGGACCGTCCATCGGTCCAGAAATTAATGTAATGAAGTTTTTGACGCAATTTTACAAAAAAATGAGATGAAAGACATATGGTTTTCATTGATTAATGTACAAAGTTTCAGAAAAGGTATTACTTCAAGCGATTGAAACTCTACTTTAAGCCAAAATGTCAGATAAAGTTTAACGAATGAACTATTCGGAATAAAGTTCTATTGAATGGCATTGGATGTTTTAAAGACAGATAATTTGGATTTAATTCTATTCAATATCTATTTGTTTTTAAAGTTAAATGCGATTTTTTGTTAAACCTATCAAAGATGGAACTTAAAAAAAAATATTTCCCCAAATTGGCAACAACAATTAAACTATCATACGAATTAAAGTTGAAGTAAATTATAGTTTGCACTTTCAAGGAAAATAATGACCTCACACAGGTCATTATTTTATACATTGAAGCATATTTCATTGAAACATGGTATCGTCCGGGTTGATTCTCCGAAAGAATGACCTATCGTTCCGAAAGAAAATAACTACATATAGGTATATAACTTTTGTTATGCCAGTACTGTAATCAGATCTGTAATTTTAACTGAATGTGTCTTTTCCTCGATTTAGTGCGGTGACAGAAGTGAAAAAAAGTCGTCTAGATCGCGAGTTTAATCTCCCCAAATAACACACGGCTAAAAATGGTCTTAAATTAAAGACAAATATGTCTTCTTTAGTTTTTGCCCTGTCGTCAGAATTTCGTACGGTCACATTTTTCTAAAAAGTTGTTTTAATGACTAGTAGTATATTGGAAAGTTTCAACCCCCCTATTTGAAAATGAAAAATTTGTTTATGTTTTCTCACATTTAATTGAAATAGTTTTTCCTGAAGCCATTTTTATATGTCAAAATATTCTATTTAGTATTTTATTTTCTTCTAATCTATAAAATTTGCGAAGTTTGGACTGTTTAAAGTTGAGGTATTTTTAATTGCAAATTCAGACACAAACTTTAGTTTCTTCTTCATAGTAGTAATACAAATTATCCCATTATATTTTAAACATAAAGTATTTCATAAAACTAATAAGTGATAAAAATTTCGGAACCAAAATATGAAAAAAACCTTAAGAAATCAATGGAAAAAGAATGTACTAAAAACTTCAATTTCAACACGGAACTTAATCACTCGCCTCCCGTCACATTTTGTGTATTAGTCAATAATTGGCTCTCAACTGATATATGGAATTACTACCTTTTTCGCTATTATATACACATATTTTCAATTAAAGTGCACATATATGCCACATACTTTGTTTGTATATGTTTATATTCTATGTTTTTTGTTATAAAACATCAAATATACAGAAAAGTCTTATTGTAAATTCGAAATAATTGACGGATAGTTTCAGTAAATATTCCGTGATATTTGAAGTCCGTTGCAACTTGCTCCAATTAGTCCAAAGAAAAGAAAAAAGTCGTTCAATTTTATGCAGTACTTTATTTTGCCAAAAAAAACCAAACTCGACTGGAATTTTGAGTCAATTTAACCATATAGGGAAGTCGATTTTTGTATCTGCATCGAATAAAAGATTGGATGAGGTGAACATCAAGATGTTTCATGAAAAGCCTTTGTTTCTGTCAATATGGGTTAACTATTCATACCCGTACGAAAAATCACCCTTGTGATTTTCCGTACGGGTATGGACAGTAAACCCCATATTGACAGAAACAAGTGCCTATGAAATGCGATAGCTGTGAATTCGAAGAACTCCGTGCAGGCAGTTTACCATCGTTCATGCTACAAAAGTTACACAAGTTAACATATTTGTGCCCCTTTTAGAGCGAGGAAGCTTCTTATCTGATATTTAATGACGACATACAATTATCGGACTGTTGTCTCTCAGTTTCGAGTATTTGTATGCGTTCTAGAATGCCGTCGTTCGACTGGAGCGCCTGTACATTTTGTTGCAACAAAACATTTTAGAAATATCCAAAAACTACGCAAGATTGAATCAGATGAGCGTATGAAGAATGTTTTATCCGTGTCAGATAAAGTTAAAATTGAAATAGTTTTTTCCGTCCATCTTTTAAACTTCAAGCACTCTGTCATTTTGGTTGCATTACAAGTCATTTGCTAAAAACGAAAAAAGACCCAAAAAAAATCCAAACCCGTGGAAGTAGATATCTCAGATCGCGATACTGCTTTTACTAATTTTATTTTGGCTAGTGACAACTATTTAATGGTCATTCCTCGTGACACCGTTACTTGATAAATATAGATCTTTTCTTCCGACGGACTCTAATTTAAAATATTCTACTTGTAACCTGCGGTATAAACTTATTGATTTCTATAGAAATTCAGTTGTCAAACAATAAGTTCAAGGCAAATTTAACATAATATATAGTAGCAAAATAACTATTTGAGATGCAATATCAGCTGCTAGGCAATTGAAAACTGACCTCAAAATCGCAATGTCAACGGTAATAGACACAAATAACGGACAGATATTTCATTCCGCTGCAAGTATACTTAGAAAAGACATCGAAACTCTAAAGAAGAATACCCAACTTCGGATGAATTGTCTCTTCCTTCTTCAATTCAGTCAATGCCTTCGTATTTATTGCAATTCATTTTATATTTACTCGATTAAACTGCATACAGCCAAGACTATTCTCAGGAAATGGCACAAGAGAAAATGCGTAAATGCTAAGAAATTGTTAAGTCAATCGTGTGTGTGGCCAACTTTGTTTTACTCTTTTTTTATTTAGGATTGGCTTTACAAATGTACCATGAGTTTGGTTCAAAACACCTTGTTGAAAAATTGAATGCTAATGGACTTTATGCTTCTTAAAGTACAGTGCGACGCTATCTAATGTGTTGCAAACCATGAAATTGAGCGAATTCAAGATAGTTTGTACATCTCGTATAATGTTTCCTCAGCATCTTTGCAGACACGCATATGGATGTCATCACACCTTCCTAAACCCCCTTTTAGATCTCTGTTAAACTTCGATGAATTGATAGGGATGGTTTGAAGCTGGTATTTTTTTTAGGAACAAATGTCTTCGGACTTCCTACAATACCTTCTCTATACTTGTAAAGAAAAACTCAAAATAACGTGTTTGCTTTGAGCAGAACCTTTCATGTGCAGACATGTGGCCATGAGTGAAATGAGTAGAAATATTAAAACATGTCTTGTGACGGTTGATGAAAATGAAGATGATGAAGATAACGGTTGATTTGGTATAAAGCTTGTTGCACTGGTACACCCAGGTTAGGGGAGTGTTGGTGCGCCCTTAAAAAAGTTTAACCCGGCCACATTCTATATGTGTCAGTTTCAAGTCACGAGATGGTAATGCAGTGTTTGTTGTTTGTTTTTATTTGTTTCTTATTTATTTTGTACATTAATCGGGCCGTTAGATTTTTCGTTTGTTTTACATTATTTATTTCGGGAATTGAAGACTATGCAGTATGAATTTTACTCATTGTTAAAGCCCGTACGGGACCTATAATTGTAAGTTAATTTATGTCTCATTTGCAATCATATCACATCTTCTTTTTTATATGGAATACTTTTGAAGTTTGTGGTACGTTGCAAGGGAAAAAAGGGGGGATATATAGGTACAAAACCTATAATGTAATAGATTTTAACCAGAGTAAAATACACAACAACAGATGATATTATGGAAGCAGTAATAATTGTGAAAAAACCCAAAAGCAAAGAGTAGTCTATAAAAAAAACTGAAGTATCCGCAAATTCAATTTGAGGTCATATTTGACTGTAGTGTTCTATTGCTTTGGTTTGATACCTCACCCAATATGATGGTTTAAAAAATAATTTTAAAGTATTGTCCTGCATGATACTTGATGTTTACCTGAAATCGAAATTTGTCATAAGGTTAAGGTGCTCTAAACATTTTATAGGTTGAAAACTTGATTTTTGAAGTTTTGTTTATAAAACGTCGTTTTATGAATTTGTTTGATAAAAAAAATCTCAATGATATGTATAATAACAAACATTACTAAAGCTTAAAAAGTATCATTTGTATTTAGGTAGAGTTTAGAAATATAAAAAGATGTCAAAATTGAAACCCTCCTAAATTTTCAAAGATTTTTACATATGACCTTTGACCTCAATTAAAAAAATATGTGACCATATCAAGTCTTGACGACAGGCATATTATTATAGTACACGATTTCCTCTTTCCAATGATATAATATATAGGTGTGTGTTCGGTGGGGAGATTCAATTAAAAAAAATCTGCCTTCAGTCACCGCACTAATTGTGACATTTCAAGTGGGCGTGAATTTGCTAGACAAGAAATGTATGCATAGCAGGAGATTTTTGCCTTAAATTCTCGCGCCGTTTATGATTTTTCAAGTCTCTCAGATTCAATTTCCTGCTTTGTTTGAAGAAATAATTCATGTAAGTCATAGATTTGTTGAAAATTTACACATAGCCTAGGCCGCATTATTCGAATTTTATCCTGAGCTCTAGCGAGGGATAAAATTAACGAATATCACGGTGCAGGCTATGTGTAAATTTTCAACAAATCCATGGCTTCTATGAGTTATTTCATAAATGTTCAGTAAACTGTGTTATAAGTTAAATTACAGAAACAGTTAATGTACATGTAAAAATTAAAATTGTGCCTACTCTTATATGTGGGTTTTTAAAAATTGATTGTGTTATATCATTGTTTTATTGATGTTAAAATACATAAAATAGCGGACTAAATTTCATTAATGGAAATTTATATTGGACAATTTAAGAAAATGATTTCAAATTACAACAGTAACCGGCCTGCATTCATGAACTTTTTTTTATTATAAGTATTATTTTTAAAACTGTTTTAAAGGTACATTGTATATTTTTTCAGGTAATATCCGTAACTGTGTCACTTCTCTAAGTATACATTTTACCGCCTAACTAATTTTGGCATCAAATTGCTTTAAAATACTGAAAAGTTGACCACTTGATTAGTTAATGGTTTCAGAGACCATGTTACAGTATTTATTTTTAGTTTGATTAGCTGAAGTTTTTGAATGGCTCTTTCAACATGAATTCTTAACTTAGCTAAAGAGCGAGTTTGTTTAATCACATTCACATTTACTCCCAATTTCATTTGTCCCCAAACACACATCCGGGTAAAAGATGGCATATTTAATGTTGCTTTTATCTGTTAATAAATCTCTCATTGTGAAGCCTCGATCTGCCATAATGTCATCTCCCTCTTCAACATAATCCATAAAACCAGACTTTTCAGTTATAAAACGATCGGATACATTTCCGCCATCAACATCTGAACAAAATTGAAAGTTCCAGAAGGTGAGACCCCAAAAAGACATTTACCAGTATTTTTGGATTTATAAGTGTTGTATGTTTAAGCCTGTGCTGTAGGAGATCTTGGATGTTGAAAACAATTCAGTACAGTCAATAATAGCTCTTGTTTTGGGAATAACATTTTGAATGAATGTGACATGTTTTCTTACTTGTTGCTTTGATGGACATTTTATTAGTTTTCCAAACAAACCTGACATAAATGTTACCCTTGTTGTAAAAATCTGTGAAACACGGGTCTTTTAGATTCCAAAAATATCAGCTCTCGTAGACCAAGACCAAAACGTACATAAGTAAGTATAAATTGCTGAAAATCTGTCAATTTCCTTTGTGGTCATGGCTTAATTTATTTCCAGTTTGGTGGTTTTTGGCATCAACACTTCCATTGCAAGACCAGTACATGTACGTTAACTTGGAACATTTGGTCATAAAAAGGTGAAAAATACCCATTACAATAACGAAATTTTGAACACCAGTGTAAAACTTCACATGTTTGTCATCTTTTGTAACTTGTTTTACCAAAATTCCTCAGGTCAAGCTCTCTTTATCTTCCGGGGTAAGTTTGAGTCTGGAATTTTCCTGTTCTAGTAGCCTGCTATCATTTGCTGTAATTTTTGTCTGGGTAAACGAATGTACAAACACTGCATCATCTCTGTGATATCTATAGTCATGCTCTTTAGTTGAATGGCTTATGTAGGGGATGGTTTGATGCACATCTTTGACCTAAAAATAAAATCAAGATTAAATAAACTGCAAACAACAACACCAAGTGTTTTGAGCATTTATAAATTTAATCATATTATATAACTCAAATTTGATATAAATGGCGAATGTACATGTGTACATGTGACATGGATGGACCAGCTCGTATATAATGATATAAAGATGCATTTATAAGTGACCCAACCGAATTTCGAACATGATATGTGACTATATATATATGTGTTGTGATAATAGGCATTGTGTATAAGTTTCATAATTTATCAAATTGTATCAAAGTAAGAGATAGGGCAACAAAATTCATGAAACAATTAATATTTGAATTTCAAACTATCCTCTCAGATAAAATCGTTTACATGTAACTTTCCCCGTTCATAGAAGCCAAGAATGTTTTTAATGAAAGTTAATACTCAAGGTCTTTAGGACAGAAAAACTGACAGATGGAATAATAAATGAGTAAAGCAGTTACTGCACCTGCTTTTACCATTGGTGACACAGATAAAAAAAACACCAAGAAATACATTTACACATTCAATACCTATTGCTTATAGTTTCTAAGAAACAGACATTATTTGTGACTTGGATGAAGTGCTCTCTTATTGGCACTGATACCACATATTCCTATATCTATTAACCAAGAAAACTAAATATTGACGAATGCACCATGCAAATGAGGTTATGGTCAGATGAACCATGCCAGGCAGAAATTAACAGCTTATAATACTTCCATACAACAAATATACTTAACCTATTGCTTATAGTTCAAGAAACCAAAACCGACCAAAACACAAACATCTAACTCTCACCACTAGACAAGGAAATGATGTCAAGGTCAGATGACACCTGTCAGTTGGACATGTACACCCTACAATCATTCAATACACCAAATATAGTAGACCTGTTGTGTACAGTATAAGAAAAAAAGACCAATACACAAAAACTTAACTTTAACCACTGAGCCATGGGAATGAGTCAAGGTCAGATGACACCTTACAGTTGGATATGAAGACCTTACAATCATTCCATACACTGAGTATTACTATTATCTGAGATATGGACTTGACCACCAAATTTAACCTAGTTCAATGATCCATGAAATGAGTTCGAGGTCAAGTGAAAATAATTTGACGGACATGGAATCTTGCAAGGTACGCACAAACCAAATATAGTTATCATATTACTCTTAATTAGAGAGAAATGGCAAGTATTCAGTTGTAACAAACTTGTCTGTGCTTATGACCTCAACTTCTCCACAAACATAAGGTATAGCGGAAAAAGATAACTTGGCTCTCAAGGATGAATTCATGATGATGACCAGAATTACATGCATGCTTTGGAGATTCATGGCTATTGTCTGTTCCAACATGTGATGAATTGCTGTTTTTCTCTAATATATTAAAGTAAATATATCATTATATTATAAAAAAAACCAACATATATATAAATGATATACAAAAAATATATTATATCGACAGTTAACACATTATTAATGTTAACAAAAAAAAGGATACATATACAAAAATAAAAAAATATGAATTACTACTATACAGATGTTCTCAATAAATTTAAAGACAATCATTAATATACTTTGTGGTGATTTTTATAATGACGGGCAAACTGCTTTTTAAAAGTTTGGTCATATGCCTCAGTTTTATAGTTAAATGCAATTTAATAAAATTAAAATTAAGATTAGGTGTAATATTTTGTTTATAAGTATCCCTCAATAATATATCTATCATGGACGGACTGTGAAAAAATGGTATTCATCCTCAATTTCTTGTCTATTACAGGATAAATAAATACTTTGATTTCTTTCAATGTTGGTAAAACACCCTCTTTCTATAGCCAGGGAATGGGCACTGAGTTTAAAGTTATTAAAAACTAAAAGATATATATATATAATCAATAACAATTTACACCAAGATCATTTAAATTTTTTTTGAGGAAACACAATCTTAAACTGTTTTAAACCAATATGTATACATGGCTAATGGTAGAAAAAGCGGTGGCATTATATATTTGGTTTCTCTCATATAATGCAGCATTAATCAATGACTTAGTCATAAGTATATTGAAAAAAATATATGTCACACTCCTTTTAAATTCAAGCTTCAAACATGTAGCTGTTTACCCATTATCTATCTTAAAAGGTAATATATATTTTTACAAAATTAAATTCCATTTCTTGTACTGTAACAGATCTTAGAGTCTAATCATAATAGCAATAAACAACATATATTTATAAATAGGATGTCTTCACCTCTAACATTTTAACTTATATTTAGATATGACTCAGAAAAATCCCCCACCCACCAAATATAATGCTGAAATGGCAAGTCGAAACTTGAGCAGCACTTCCCGTAGTAAATATGTTTTTTTAAACACTCGTCCCCTTTTCCCTAGACCATAAAGAAGAACATCAATTTAGATACATTGTACATGTATCAATGCAAGAGGTGCGGGGCAGGTGTATTTATAAGACATAAAACCATACACCAACTCAAGTCTTGACTATCTATAATACTAAAATTACGAGGTCCAATTTGTCAGCCGTCATCGGGTAAAAACGACAAATCAAAGAATTCAACTCTATATATAACTAATATAGGACAATGGTGTAGATTAAAAATTACACCACTCCAGACCCTTTTGTTTTCCACATAATTAATATTGCCAATAATTAACAAGTTCCGGGTCTAATCCGATACCGATACCAATAGTATATTCACCTGTTAGATATCACCTTATCTGTACGTTCCGCATTTGACAGGCGCACCACCAAACGGTGTATTTAGGATTTTGCTATTTACACGGGTCATAATCAAAGGGCTGACACTACTAAATTCAATCATTGTCAAATTGTTCCCTATTGTAGCTTTATTCAGCAATCAGCAAGACTTTCTAAGATAACTAATATATAGGACAATGCTGTTGATTAAAAAATACCCCATTCCTGGATAGCCTGGACCTTTTGTTTTCCAAATAATTAATTTCCAATAATTGATAAGTTCCAGGTCGACGGGTTCAAACAGAAAGATTTGAAAGCAGAGAAAAATGTGTATCTTATAATCGACAGGACTTTATCAGATGACAATACCAATTACTAAAATAAGGCTTAGGCATAGTTATATACTTTAATTCAGTCACGGACCCGCGATATCACGGGTGTGTACTTGTAGTATAGAAACTAAAGAAAATATACAAACCTTTCACCATTGCTAGTCAGCAATCTTAAAAAAAACATTTATGTGGTTACTCAACATTGTAATATTATGACATGTATATTTTAAGAATGGTTTTGCACCACCCCCTTTATTTCATGTTCAACTGTTCTAAGCACAGGCAATTGGTTCTATTAATGGGGAGCTCGACTTCCATGCTTTGATAAAAATAGAAAGTCGACCTTCCCATTGGTAGAAACATGTTCCTTTGGTTCATAATCATAGTTATAGACCTGCTACCTTTTTGGGATGGAAAGGACACAAGTACAGTTGAATCTGTTTTTTTTAAATACCTTTCACTCAACGGCTTCATGAAATTGTTGTAAGGAAAGAGTGTTGGTAGAGTGTTTTTGTTATTTTCTTCAAAGTGCAGTGAAAAATACAACCCATGTCAAAATAAACCATGACTAGCACATGCTAAAGACAGATGTTTTGGGATAAACTCATCATAGAAGTGTCCAGTTATGTTCATTGATCGGTTAAAAATTATAAAACACTACAAGTAAATAGGGAGACACAGCTGTTCATTTTCTTGTAAAACGAAGTTTAAAAACATGTACACATTGTTACTGTGGATGAGATAGCATACTATTTTGATATCATACTGTAATAGTTTTTCTTTCTTTTGTTAGGATGAGTGGGTGATACGTTGCAATTTGTACTTCGACCTTATTTATTTCTTTTTATTGAAAAGCGAAAAAATTATCTTTCAACATTATTTTGAAAGACTTTGATGCATAACAAATGTAACAAAAGAAAATCTAGTTAAAGGTTATAGTAACAAAAAACAAACACAAATCAGAAACAGAATTGTCTGAAGAACTTCTGTTCTAAACTATGTGTTTTCAATCCCATTTTATTTCCTCTGTATTTATTATCTTTGAAAATGGGTGGGTGAAGTGGGATGGGTTTACTGTCTCTCTTTATTTTTTGTTGTTTCATATTTTTACCATCTATTTAACAAGTTTAATTTATTGTCTATTCTGTTTCTGTTTTCTAAAGTATTTCGAAAACATACTAAACCTAGATTTACATTTAAGGAGGCTCGCGGGTGTACTAAGATTTTCAGACAAAAATTAAACATTAATTTTTCATTACAAATTTTATTAATTGCCTTTAGTAGTTGTTACTTCATCATATTGTATAAGAATCCTTCCAAAAAATCAATTCGTGTTGGCCCTAGGTGACTTTTATGAGAGATGTAGAGATCATAGAAAAAACTTTAAATTATCTCCCTTTGGTGCAAAAATGCCTTTTTTTGGCATTAAAATTGAAATATCTTTTTTTAACTCATCGGTGACCTATATTTTTTATTGTTGTTTTCGAGTAAGCTGTACATAAACTAAATAATTGTAAAATTTAAGCGATTTCTGTAATTTAATTCTTTTTTTATTTCGATATAACCGCTATTTCTCCTATTAGTTCCACAGAAAAAAGGACATTAACAAAAATGTGTGCTTCTTTCGGAGGCAGATTGTGAGCGTAAATGAACGGTGACCCCATTTTTTTTATTTCATTTTTCTATTAAGTATAAGATAAAGTTCATTTATAGAAAAATATGGAAAAATCCTATATTAAATAAAAAAAATTGATTTAGACCCGCGAGCCCCGTAAACATGAAAGTACGTTTTACATTGTCATCACTGTCACTGCCACTGATGTATATCAGATCAGTGATTAAAAAAAGCTATACACGTGTTACAATGTATCCTTGTCTGTATTCTACAATGAATGCAACATGACTACTAGTTTTCTCCCAGAAACAGTTATTTATTTCTGCTCCTGCCTTAGGTGCAAGTTTCAAAATGTCTTCTATTCTGTGGGTACGTACATTTCGACACTTTGCTTTATTAATTCTACCTGAGGTCTATCGGGTTTAAGTCCGAGTGATATAGTGTTAGACGTAAAAGAGGGACGAAAGATACAATGTACCAAAGGGACAGTCAAACTCATAAATCGAAAATAAACTGACAACGCCATGGCTAAAAATGAAAAAGACAAACAGACAAACAATAGTACACATGACACAACATAGAAAACTAAAGAATAAACTGGCATATACTATCTCTCTGGCGATATTGTCTATGATATACTTCTACTTAAGCCAGAAGCTTAAGGTGTGGACTGCAAAGCTCATTTTTAAACTGTATGACTGCATGTCTGATGTCTTGGTATACAATGTTAAACATTTTTCAAACTACACGGATTGGCATGATACAATTTTCATTTGAAAACTCTCATATTATGTATGTTGCTCTTGAATTACTTCCTGTTTACCACATTTAAAATAATCAAACTTTATCTCCCTATGTTGCCAACAGTACACAATGTAATCTTGCATATAAGTAGCACTTTGGTCCTTAATGCTCTTCAACTGTGTACTTGTTTGGCTTTACAACTATTTTGATCTGAGCGTCACTGATGAGTCTAAAGTAGACGAAACGCACGTCTGGCGTATTAGATTATAATCCTGGTACTTTTGATAACTATTGGAAAAAATGAGAATATTCAGCTCCCGAGGATGATTGCTAAGACGTTGCCATTATTTATTTGCAGTATATGCTGTGTCGATCCATGTTTTGTCTATGTACACCAAGTAGACTCATCTCTCAGTAATCTTTAATTCGGTGTAAATTGACTTTCCATTTTCAACGATTGCATGTGTCTCAATGAAATGATGGCAACCGTAGTATACCACTGTTCGATAGTCATGAATCGATTGAGAAAACAAATTCGGGTTACAAACTTAAACTGATGGAAACTCATCAAATTTATGAGGAAAACAACGAAACAAAAGAAAATGGTGGGTTGAACCTGGTTTTGTGTCTAGTCGAACCTCCCGCTTTTATGGCAATGTTAAATCATACACTAAAATGACAACATTACATGACAGGTTTACAATACAAATAAATGGAAGAACATTTATCTTTGTTTGTTTCTATTTGTTTGCGAACGCTTTCACTTGAAACCAAGTTCTTTCACAATTTTTAGAAGACATTTTTTGCATCAAGGGAAAATTAAGGTCACATTTTATGTACTCATCAAGTCTGTCAATGGTTAATATTTGAGGACAACCGTATTAAATTCATGCAATTATGTCTTATAGCCTTTTATTTAAATCAGCAATAGGTTGATATGGACCTCTTAGTTTCTGCCTTTCTGGTTAAAAAAGTGTTCATTTTCTATTTTTCTCTCTTTTAATTATCCGTATAGAAGCCTCGCTACACAGGGTAATTTCTGCAGTCCTCTATATAAATAAATTTCTCCGGAGTAGCCGACGTTCGCTGAATCTGATTCGAAAAACTTTGACACGTTTATAAGAGACAAAATATTTGTTTGACTGAGAGGAAAGTATTTTCTTACGCGTTGCCCTTATTCGTAATACAGGATGGTTCATATGAACTAGCGTTTATTAGTAAAAAGCGATAAAACATACACGCAAAAATCTAGAATGGCATTTTCAAGTTGTATATTATCACATTTAAGAAAGGAAAATAAGGTGTGAATGTTTGTTATTTTCATGTATATTTTTTAGCTCACCTGGCCCATAAGGCCAAGTTAGCTTTTCCCATCACTTTGCGTCCGGCGTCTGTCGTCCGTCGTCGTCCGTCGTCGTCGTCCGTCGTCGTTAACTTTTACAAAAATCTTCTCTGAAACTACTGGGCCAAATTAAACCAAACTTAGCCAAAATCATCATTGGGGTATCTAGTTTCAAAATGTGTCCGGTCACCCGGCCAACCAACTAAGATGGCCGCCATGGTTAAAAATAGAACATAGGGGTAAAATGCAGTTTTTAGCTTATAACTCAAAAACCAAAGCATTTAGAGCAAATTTGACATAGGGTAAAATTGTTTATCAGGTCAATTTCTATCTACCCCTAAATTGGTAATTTTAAGGAAATTTTACTGTTTTTGGTTATTATCTTGAATATTATTATAGATAGAGATAAACTGTAAACAGCAATAATGTTCAGCAAAGTAGGATTTACAAATAAGTCAACATGACCGACATGGTCAGTTGATCCCTTTAGGAGTTATTGCCCTTTATAGTAAATTTTTAACCATTTTTCGTAAATCTTTGTAATCTTTTACAAAAATCTTCTCCTCTGAAACTACTGGGCCAAATTAATCCAATCTTGGCCACAATCACCTTTGGGGTATCTAGTTTAAAAAATGTGTCCTGTGACCCGGACATCCAACAAAGATGGCCGCCATGGCTAAAAATAGAATATAGGGGTAAAATGCAGTTTTTGGCTTATAACTCAAAAAACCTAAGCATTTAGAGCAAATCTGACATGCTTAAATTGTTAATCAGGTCAAAATTTATCTGCCCTCAAATTTTCAGATGAATCGGACAATCCGTTGTTGGGTTGCTGCCCCTAAATTGGTAATTGTAAGGAAATTTTACTGTTTTGGGTTTATTATCTTGAATATTATTATAGATAGAGATAAACTTTAAACAGCAATAATGTACAGCAAAGTAAGATTTACAAATAAGTCAACATGCCTGAAATGGTCAATTGACCCCCTAAGGAGTTATTGTCCTTTATAGTCAATTTTTAACAATTTTTATAAAATTTGTAAATTTTTACTAACATTTTCCACTAAAACTACTGGGCCAAGTTCATTATAGATAGAGATAACTGTAAGCAGCAAGAATGTTCAGTAAAGTAAGATAACAAATACATCACCATCACCAAAACACAATTTTGTCATGAATCCATCTGCTTCCTTTGTTTAATATTCACATATACCAAGGTGAGCAACACAGGCTCTTTAGAGCCTCTAGTTTTATATCACGTTTGATATTCATGATATCAACATCACAAATAGAAATGTTTAAAACAGAATAATACAATAGCCAATATGTTAAAATACTGTGTTATCCGTTTAGATATATATTGTACCACTGCATAGGATATGTATCCACTCGAAACAGTTATTTTTTTTTAATTTAAAACGCGAGTCTCAAAAGTGGATAAATATCGTATTACACGAGATATGTTGGTGGAATCCGTTTTTCAAATGATTTTTAAACACTATGTAGGCAATTTTTTCGTTTATTTCAAATGATCTGCGAAAAGATGTGTTCTATATTTGTGACGTCAAGTCGCCTTTTTACATGCTCTCACAATAGGAAATTCAGAGCAAAGTCAGAAAACTCAACGTCATAATCAATTTTTCACCACTGAAGAACTGGGATCAAACGAACGACACGTTGATTAAATAAAAAAAAAATCAACATGTCGGGAAAAGGATAAATCGTGTAAGAATTAGAGAAACTGTTTTATATGTCTTTAACCGTAGACTCATTTCATTTTTTATTCATTTTACTCATATCTACTTATGAGTACTAGTAATTAGAAATGAATGTTCATAAATGTAACGGCAATCTACATTATCACACACATCTTCAAATGGACTTTCTTTAAGCATATTAAAACGGAAGCTCGGCCAGATAATTAAAAAAAAAACATCAATAACATGTGAAGTTACAGTCTGTACTCAAACAAATAATTGATGTGGCTTTTTGTAAGGATCTTAATTTAAATAAATCAAATATAAAAGATTATAACTATCTTGGCCTAGAATCAAAACAATCCAATCGTTCTGAGGCTTATGATGCTACGGCACTTTATTATATTTATCATGTTTATTGAAGATATTTTTCTAGGGTTAAACATGGTTGCAGCTGCTTTGCAGAAATACGGCTAAGTGTCAAAAGATTTACAAGTGCCGTCATTTGTTGTGAATTTTGTAAGATCTCAGTTTCTTAAAATAGCTTACAACAAAATACTGCTTTCATAACAGCCTCAAAATACCAAAAAAAATATATTATACAAAGAACCTCGAACATTGAACCAATACAAGCGAAATCAATCGATAATAGCTTTTAATATGTGTAGAACATATGGTTCACCCCTAAGTTCAAAACCAATGAAGTTTTATGAAATAAATAAGACGGTGATTGAAAAGTGCATATTTTGAGAGAAAAGTACTTTTATGGTACCATTTATAAATAAATACTGTGTCACTGAAAAGACTATTTAATGAATAATCATATTGTATAACTAACTTCACAATTAATCAATCAGTGTTATATTCTATATAGTATTGAAATCCACTGAATAGACAAAATGTCACAAGGTTCATTGCTTTCATCTACATATTATGTATTTAACAAAAAAATTATATTTTTAGATTCAGCGCTTTGTGAATATTTTTTTTTTATTTGATATTTGAATCCAATACAAAAGCAAAATATTTGCCAACGATATGTGAATAATTGGTCAGAATTACATGCCTCATGGATTCCACATTTTAAATAAGTTTTGCTAACAAAACATTTAATTTATAAAACATGCACCATGAATACAATTTTTGATAAAAAGTTAGAAATTAAAGTAATCTAATTTCTATTAGAGTATTTTTATATTTGATATTTGCCGTTTTAATGTTCCTTCACTGCACTATATCAGGAGTGTAGATCTGAGTAGATATTTGTATGTCTCATTTCTCTATATTGATTTAAAAACAAATGCTGGATGCAATATTCACAACTTATAATATATAAGGCGTGATTTCACAAGACACGACTTTAATAAACGTTTTTTTTTATCATGATTGATAACTCATGAAGGGAAATCATGAATTAAAAATATTAATTGAGTATCTATAAATAATTATATATAACAAAAACTTAAAGTACAAAATGCTTTTAAATTCTTTTAATTCAGTACGTTTTTCTCCAAAAGATTTAAATACTTTTGATAATCATGAATAATTAGGAAACTAAATATATAAATATATATATATGGTACAGTATGAATGGAAATTCCTTCGTGGCCAATTTAATTTATATTTGCAATATGTTTTTGATCTAAATTTATAAATAGAATAAACGCAATACAGAAGTACTTATTCGGGTGTACATATATTGAAAAGTAACACTTTCACTTTTAATGTAAGTTGTTGTTTGATATTGTTTTTTAATAATTTAAATATTTTTTGTCTTAACATTTTTTTTATTTGATTTGTAAAGGTCAAATGATAGTCATAACGTTGGTTGGAACAAAATATATATCTATATCGTTTTATTAAACAAGGTTATTCATTTGTACCTAATTGGGAGAGTGTATTTGTCTTCGTGTTTTACTAAAAGTGTACTAGGGTATTAAGTATATCGGCAAAAATGTTTTTGTTGGCGTGTTTGTTTAATATAATGTTATGGTAATTTGGATTTCAAATTTGAATATTTATTTAACACCATTTTGGCTGCTTGAACACTTTATTGTCGTTTATTTGATGTTTTTTTACATGGGTTTTTATAGTATATTGTCAATATTAGGGAATAACACACAATAAAGTCAACATCCATACCTGGGGTGGTGTTCTCGAAAGTATCATAAGATTCGTCCTAAGTCATAGATAAGACCAAATTTAGGATAGACTTAAGAGTCTAAGGACACATTTAAGTTGTGTCTCGAAGCTATCTCAGACGCAACTTATGTTAGGACGTCCTAAACATATCCTATGTGCGAAATTTTAAATACTCGATTAATAAAATTGTTTACGAAATTTTATAAATACTTGTATTTAATCAAATGCATGACTTACAATGGTAAATATGAAATGTTAATAAAAAGGAATGTGATTTAAACTGGAAAACTATTTTTTTTTAAATGAGAATATTGAATTCGTAGTGTCATCGTATCGTAAAATACGATGTTTAAAGTTTAAAATCATGCACAATTTATATACGAGTTAATAACCGATGGTGTGTTTCATTTCATGTTCATCTTCACATAAAAAAATTAGGAAAAAAATGCACTAAGTTAGGATAAAGATATGATAATCTTAAGACACCTAATTAGTTGACCTAAAGTTAGGACGAAATATGTGATATTTCCTAATCCTAAGATAGCTTCGAGAACACCCCCCAGGATGATGCCAGGCGCATATTTCGTCTACAAAAGACGCATCGGTGACGCTCGAATCAAAAAGGGTTAAAAGAGGACAAATAAAGTATAAAGTTGAAGAGCATTGAGGACAAAAAATTTTGAAACGTGTTGCCAAATACAACTGTCATAAAAGAGGTAGTTGTATCAAACTATCACATCATTTATGTCGGAAAATCACCGTCAGTCAGGAGTATGATTTTTGTTTTAAGTCCTCGTGTTTAAAATAAATTAGAGCGTTTGGTTTTGTCAGCTTTTATGGACTTTTGTATTGGAATTGTCCTGATCGTTTGGTTATATTTTATATTACGTTTCACTTATATATTCAATCATTTACTCTGCGCTTTTGTTTTGTTTTTACAAGTTTTGATTTGAACGACAATGACGCGTCTTCTATAGAAGAAACTTGCGTCTGGTGTTACACATTAAACATCTGGGGTGGTGTTCTCGAAAGTATCCTAAGATTCGACCTAAGTCATAGATAAGACCAATTTTAGGATGGACTTAGGATCGACTTAGGACACTATTAAGTTGTGTCTCGAAGCTATCTCAGACACATCTTATGTTAAGACGTCCTAAACATATCCTATTTGCGAAATTCTAAATAGTTAAAGTAATTGTTTGATAAAACATTTATTAAAGACGAAACCATATGATAAAATTGTTTACGCAATTTTGTAATAACATGTATTTAATTAAATGCATGATTTCAAATGTAATTATAAAATAATATCAAAAAGGATCGTGATTTAAACTGGAAAACAATTTGTTTTGAAATGAGAATATTGAATTCGTAGTGTCATCGTATCGTAAAACACGAAGTTCAAAGTTTAAAATCATGCACAATTTCTGTATACGAGTTAATAACTGATGGTGCGTTTCATTTCATGTTCATCTTCACGTAAAAAATTGAGAAAAAAGCATGCAAAAAGTTAGGATGAAGATATAATGATCTTAAAACACCTAATTAGGTGTCCTAAAGTTGGGACGAAAAATGTGATATATTCTTAGTTAAGAGAGCTTCGAGAACACGACTTAGGACAAAGACTTGTCGTAAGATGGTCTTAGGACACGTCCTAATCCTAAGATAGCTTCGAGAACACCACCCCTGATTGCTTGTGAAAAACAGGTAAACTTTTTTTGCCTCGTGGTTTCCCAATTTTAAATAACAAAAACTCCAATTTTAAAAAGTGCACAATGCTTCTCTTTGACAACTAGCCTAAAATTAAATTTATTTATTTTCCATTGGAGTATTTTTTGCCGTATCTTATTAAAATAATCACCGTTTTACTATTCTTTCAGAGCACTATATTAATAATGAATAAATATATGTATCAACGATTTAATAAAAATGCTGGCTACAATATTCGCAATTCGCACGAACAACACGACGGGTGCCACATATGGAGCATATACTTACCCTTCTGGAGCACCTGAGATCATTTTTTGGTGGGGTCTGTGTTGCTTAGTTTTTAGTTTTCTATGTTGTGTCTTGTGTACTATTATTTGTCTGTTTGTTTTTTCTTTGTTAGCCATGGCGTTTTCAGTCCATTTTCGATCTGTGAGTTTGACTGCCCCTCTTGTATCTTTCGGTCCTCTCTTTCACAACTTATATTTTATAATATAAAACTGTGTTATAATTGTTAATTTCAGGCGTGATGTAACACGAGATGATATTATTCATCGTTTAGTTTATCAAAATTATTAAACATGAGATTGAATCATGAATTGATAAATATTTATTGATGATCAACAAATATTTATAAATAATCATTACGAAAGGAAATTTCCCCTGATATGTTTAATTTAATAATATGTATTTGCAATATGATTTGGATTCGCATGTATAGATAGAATAAACGCAATCCTCCTCATTGTGGTGTATATATGTTAAAAGGTAATAATTTTCACTTCATCAAAGATTTTTTTGTGATTGAATATGCATTTTATAATCTTGAATGTAAACAGATAGTATCAACTGTTTGGCAAAACGTATATAAGCTATCCCAGTATATATATTTTTCACAGAAAATACACATGTAGAAACACAACATAAACATGATAAAATAATTAAAATACAGGTTTGCATGGAGCTAAGATGTCTAAATACAAATTGTTTAGAAACTGAACCCAACAGTTCAATTTGAGACAGAACGTAATTATTTACTGACTGACTTTAAAAAAAAATAGACACACCATAGAGGCAATGTGAAAGAACGTTCACGTGGTTGTTCATAAAGTTTAGAGGTATTCACAGAATATATAGAACTTACAACAAATGTTAGGCATATTCACTACAAAAGTCTGAACAGACCAATTGTTGTCTGAATATGCATGAATTGTTACTCGACTTTCTTTCTTTGTCTAAAATATTTAAGAAAAAAATCTTGACAATGTCTGAATTTGTCTTATAAAGATCTTGATTTTTCTTAACATATGTCTTGACAGTACTTACATTGTCTAAACAGTGCTTAGCACTTTCATTATCATCAAATAAGTGTCTTGATTAGTTTTCACCAATTCTTGACTGTCTTAAAGTTGTCTCGATCAGTCTCAACATATTTTTGACATTCTTAATGATGTCTGAATATGTCTTGACACATAACAACATTAATATTGACTATTATACATGAAAAATGAATTATACAATTGAGAATGGAATTGGGGAATGTGTCAAAGAGACAAAAACCCGACAAAAGAGCAGACAACAGTCGAAAGCTACTTAAGGCCCAGAGGCGTGTGTCAGCTGCCCCTAAACAAAAATGTATACTAGTTCAGTGATAATGGAACTCATACTTAACCCCGAAATATTTACAATAAACTAAGATTGAAACTTACACAAGACTAACAAAGGCCCAAGGCTCGGGACAGCCTCAATAATTCGGTGGGGTTAAACTTGTGATTTTAGATCTCAACCTTTCCCCTATGTCTACACTATGATCGATTTTTATGGCAATCATTTAGCAATTATTTATAAAATTTATAAATCAATATTTCTAATTATTTACAAACCCACATTTAGATTGGTTTATATCAACTAATTCACATTTGTATTTGATTAAAATATTTTAAATTTCATACCCATAGTCGTATTTATGAAAATATCTTTAAGTATCTACATTTTTAATTATAAGAATATTTACATGCCTAACGTTTGTTTTTGTTGAAAAAGTGTAACTTGAAATAACGGTTTATTCATTAAAGAGAAATAAAGATAAGTATGTCATGTGTATTGGTCATAATATGAAAAACTCAGAATTGTCAAGTAAATTAAAGACACAATTCAAATTTTCAGAACATGTCAAGCCATACTGAGAAAAAAAGATGTCGGGAACATGTGGAGATATTTTAATACAGCATTCAAATGTCCGGAATTGTCACGAAATTTTAAGATAATATTCAATATATCGAAATTTTGTCAGTAAATTTCATACAAATTTAATGTAAATAAGAAATTGTAGAAATATTAAGACACAAGTCATACTTTTGGAGATTTTCGAGTATTTGTTGATACAAATTGAAACAAAAAATGGTCTTTTCAGACTTTGGACATTTTTAGTGATTGCACATACGAAAGACTATCAATATCATATTATTGAATTGTTTGACAAAACAAATAACTAATTTGACATAGCACAGAGATGCAGTGTCACGAAATAAAATCACTTACACACCACATAAAGGAAGACTCGACAGACTTAAGGACAAAGCAACAAAACACATTAAATATTTACACTATAAAACAGTAATGGCTATCCATTTTTTAAACTGATTTTCAATCTCGTTTGGCACATTGCAGATAGAAACTAACATCTTATATAATTTACATTTTCAAATGACAAAAGATTTTGTCTTTTTGTATCCACTTTTATTGGGATTTAAGGGCCAAAAGCCTTCAAGACTTACTGATGACGGTTTGTGTATCCTTTAAAAAAAATCACAGAACTCCGAGAAAAATGAAAACGGAAAGATACTTTTATAGATTATGTATGTTTGTTTTATTTACACATCGTTGTCAATATAATGGAATTTGATGCTACTGTTATAAAAGTGAAATATTAAGATAGCTATAAAACTAGGTTTAATCCATCATTTTCTACTTAAGAAAATGTCTTTACCAAATAAGGAGTATTCTATCATATTTTTGGGAATATTTTTGGAATTCAAATGTGAATTTTATATGTGCTGGTTTGGGTTGTTTTATGTATCCGTTTTTATTCAGTAGTAAGTTACCATTTCGGTTTTGTATTTCTATTATATAACCGTTTTATAAAAAAATATTGTTTGCAAAAGTATTTACTATTCTAAATAATAACGTAAGGATGTTCTTATTCCAGGCAAAAAACCCTAGCCGTATTAAGCGCAACTTTTATATACCTTTGGTCCTCAATGCACTTCAACTTTGTACTTGTTTTGGCTGTCGAACTTTTTTCATCTGAGCGTCACTGGTTAGTCTTGTGTGGACGAAACCCGCGTCTGGCGTATTAACATGTTCTCCTATTTATTTGTTTTGTAGTCCTGTAATATTATGTTGTTATTTTAATGTTATATTTAACAGTGCCATTAAAGAGCGAGGTTTGGCATGACACAAAACCAGGTTCAACCCACCATTTTTATCTTTAAAAATGTCATGTTCCAAGTCAGGAAAATGGCAATTGTTATATTATAGTTCGTTTCTATGTGTGTTACATTTTAACGCTGTGTTTCCGTTGTGTCGTTTGTTTTCTCTTATATTTGAGTGTGAATTCACATTACTATAAGACTGTCATGGTACTGTTCTTTCCCTAATTCCTGTATTTGGTTTTGATGTTATATTTGTTATTCTCGTCGGATGTTGTCTAATGCTTAGTCCGTTTCTATATGTTGTGTCGTTGTTCTCCTCTTATATTTAATGTGTTTTCCTCAGTTTTAGTTTGTTACCCCGATTTTGTTTTTTGTCCATCGATTTACGAGCTTTGAACAGCGGTATACTACTGTTGCCTTTATGTATTAAATTTTAGACCTGGTACCTTTTGTAAGCTATTACTTGCGTGTTTCTTTGCTTTATATGGTCTCCCAGTTATTTGTATTGTAGTCCAGTCATGTAATGTTGTCATTTTAATGTTATATCTAATATTGCCATAAAAGCGGGAGATTTTGCATGCCACAAAACCAGATTTAACTCACCATTGTTTATTTCAAATATCCTGTACCAAGTCAGGAAAATGGCCATTGTTATATTTATTGTTCGTTTCTGTGTGTATTATATTTAAATGTTGTGTTTCTGTTGTGTCGTAGTTCTCCTTTTATATTTGATGTGTTTCCCTTGGTTTTAGTTTCTAACCCGGATTTGTTTTTTGTCAATGGATTAATGAATTTCGAACAGCGGTATACTACTGTTGCCTTTATTTATCGACTCGATTGATATGTTTGAGAATTTGATTTTGTCATTTGATGAGGGACTTTCCGTTTTAATTTTCCAAGGAGCTCCGTATTTTTGTGTTTAACTTTTTTTCATAGTTCGATCTATTGTATTTAGTGTTTGATGCGTCGTACTTTTTCTACAATGGGCACCTCAATGATGTTCTACTGTTGACAAAATGTATCTGACTAAATGAATCTAAAAGAGAAACTATGTTACGGAGTGAAACAAAATGACATAAAAAATGTGGTGTACAATGTTAAATAACCCGCTACACGCGTCATTCAGTGTGCACCAAATTTTTTATGTTATTTCTTCATAGACAGGAAAAATTTTACAGTCATTCTTTAAATAAAAAAAAATATATCAATTCACTTTAACCATGATAACACGCATGTTTTATTGTGCCATTTATAAATTGGAAACCCCACTTTTTATCTTTACAGATGAAAATTGAATTGATTATTTCATTGAGCATAATAGGTTTAGCTACTTCGAAAACTAGTTATGTGGAGTCAAATGAGGTGCTTGGAATTGACTTTGGAACTTCTTTTGTAAGGTAAATATCATATACTTTAGATATTCAATTTCAGTGGACTGTCCTTTTTTCGAGGTTAGTGTTTTCCTGTTAAGACATGCTCATTTAACAATGTTTAAGATTTATGATATTTTATTCAAAGTTTGCGAAGAAATATAATAGTGCATGTTGATAATATTATGTATAAATAATTAATTTTGGATGTAACGCGTTTTCTGATTGGCTGACAGTGTTTTGTCTATCAGCTCATAGACATACTTTAGTCATTTGACTGTGACGTCATCAACGGGCGTTATTCAGTGTGCACCACATTTTTTATGTTATTTTGAATAGACAGAAAAAATATTACAGGCATTCCTTAAGTACAAAATTATGTCGTGTTGACAATTGAAAACTCGACATGATAAAAATTCCATATTTAATAAAATCAATTTTAGTGGTTTACTTATTCCACGCCACGTAATCACATTCCTTTTTCTAGTTATAATTATAGATTTTTCACACTAAATACTTTAGAGCTCACGTTTTGTGTACTTCCTTATTAAGATCTTACAAATTATTGGCAAAGAAAGAAGAAAAATTAGCATACATACCAAACTTGTCAGATGCGCGTGCAGTAAACATATGTATTACCAGTAAAATTTAAAACTTTAAAAGTGTTTAATAGTGTACGAAGTTGAAGAACATTGAGGATCTAGTAATCATTAACCATAAGTTAAAGAAAAATAGACAGAAACATAGCCACAAAAAGAGTCGACGAAATAACAATAAATAGTCCACAACACTACATTGATAACAATATCCCATACGAACACTATCAAAGCTAGAGGTAAATGTTACTGTCCCGAACAGTGGCAGTTTCATCTCTGCTAGCGACAATGTGGTTTTAATATAAAAGCAAAACTCAATTCGCCAATACAAAGAATTGTCCTATGATGTATTATTGCTGTTTCAGCAAAATGATATTTAATCTAAGTGATAAAGATGCATTGGTGATTTTCATCAATAGTATTTGAACATAATTGGGGTTGATAATCATCTAAAAGTTTAGTTTAATCACGAAGAAAGAAATGTGTTTTTAATTTCAGCGTCGGAATTTTTCGCTATGGCACAGTTGAAATAATACCAAATGAGTATGGAAATAGAATGACTCCAACATATGTACTATTCACTGAAACAGGTGACTGTATAATAGGAGAACTTGCATACCTGAAAACTGGCCATAATCCTAAAAACAAAATTTATAATATAAAAAGATTATTAGGTAGAACTTGGAATAACAATTTTGTTCAAAACCTATTGGCATCAGTTCCATATGATCTTGTTAATGTAAATAACAAACCATATGTTCAAGTAAATCTGCGTAACAAAACAATACAATTTTCTCCGGAGGAAATAAGTGCGATGTTTCTTGTTCAAATGAAGCAATTAGCAGAAAAATACTTACATGGTACCATCAAAGACGCTGTAATAACTGTACCAGCATATTTCAATGATCAACAAAGACAAGCAGTTAAGGATGCTAGTGCTATTGCTGAATTGAATGTTCTAAGACTCATCAGTGAACCGTAAGTTTTATGCTGTTTTTTTTTTTATTAAGGTTAGCTATAAATTTCTAGTTTTAAACATGTTGAATTATAAACTTTGTTTAAACAGTATGTTACATGCATATTCTAAGACCCTCTGAATCTATTTCGATCATAAAACCTCTCGTATTTTTCCGGAATTTAGAATTAGCATATTTCGTTTTCGTTTCTTTCACCAAGATTGTTTTAAGGAAGTTCGCTGCTCAGTTTCGAAATAAATAACTTTCCACAACACTAGTATATATTGATAGGGGATTAATTGAGGAATAAAAAAGCAAAAAAAAAAAAATATTTGAACAGAAGAATTAATATCGTCTTTTATACTATTCCGTAGGCTTAATTATCCTTCAGGATGTTTTCTTGTCATGTGCTTGTTTTCGAGATATTAGCCATTGGAATTTTGGCGGGGAAATGTTCTCTCTTGATTTTGCATAACTTTATCATTGACCAGTTAAAGATCTAAAAAAAAAATATTAAAAAATAAATAAAAAAATTTTTATAATATTTTCACAGACGGCTTATCATTATACATGTAAAATATTTATAGAAAGAAAAGAGAGGGTTCATGGGAAATTTTTTTAAGGCATTCAAATGGATAAAACCAGAGGATTTCGAAAATCTGACAAAAATTCCAAAACATGACAAGAAAACATCCTTAAGGATAATTAACCCTACGGAATAGTATAAAAGACGATATTAATTCTTCTATTCAAATTCTATTTCCTTTCTCAATTTTATTCTATTTAACCTTTTATGCCTATAAGATTTGAATTTTAAATCTTACATAACGTTTGTGATATTCTTGATAAAGATAAATCACCAAATCTGGAACAATCATTGAATAACTCAACATAAGATTTTCTCGTTCAGTTATATTTAGCAAACAACACATCGATATCTCTATACATCTAGATACATATATACCACTGCATCGGATCCAAACATCTTTTCCCATCGATACTCATATCATATGCTCATATCATATTATAAAATTACCGTAAACTGTCGAAAACTCTCATATTTCATATTGTATGATATGATTTTGTAATCTGTTTCCTTAATTATTTCTTAAAAAATGTGTATTTGAACTGTTCCTTTCTTCTTTCAAATCTTGATATATCCACAATCTATCTGTACTTTGGCGGGGGTGGGGATTATTGACAAATTGCATGTGTATTTTTTATTCTGAAAACGAATATTAAACTCTAAGAGCGTCAAATATGAGACATTATCAAGCTGATCGTACATCTGGTTCAATTCAATTTGCAATAACTTGGAAAAAACTAATTTTACGGTTAATAAATACTCAAATTAAGGATTTTGCACGATAGGAATGGACAGAGGTTTTAAATTTGTCATCACTATATTAAGGAATTATAAAATATAAATCGATGTGGTTTAATATACATCATATTGCAAGTGTACCTGAGTGCACCAAGTTTTTGTTTGTTTGTTCGTGTTTCCTAATATTTGGATTTTTTGTTTGTGTTTTTTTAGTGCTGCTCAACTTTTCTCCGTTTCCGTTTTTTTCTCTCTTGACCATGATCGTGATGGTTTTGTTTCTCGACCTTCTCGAAACACATTTATTTTCAATGGATTCATGTTTTGATATCTATACGTTTGTAAAAGAAAAAAAAGTGTTTTTTTCTACAGATAACCATACATTCTGTATTATAGAACTGCAGCAGCGATGGCTGCCCGCATCCACAGCACAGAGGAAGACAATGTGATTTTCGTTTTAGATCTTGGTGGAGGAACAGTTGATGCCTCAATTATACAACAGTATGAAGGATTTTACAAAGCCATTGCAACAGTTGGAAACACCAGTTTGGGAGGAGAGAACTTTAATGAGAGAGTTTATTCTCAATTGGTTAATCAATATATAAGACGAACTGGGAAAAAATTTCCTTACCAGAAAGCTGATATGAAAATACGGCGAGAAATTGAAAGAGCCAAAAGAGCGTTATCCTCAGTAAAAGAAACCATGATTGAAATCAATTCGATTTATCCAGGTGAAGATTTTTCGTGGAAGTTGACAAGAGAGCATTTTAAGCATCTTTGCAAAGTAAGTTGCCTTAGAATTTATCCCTGCATGAAAATATTCTCTATTTATAAATGCAAAGAGAGTTGAGTGAAAGATTGATCTTATATACTATTGCATCATTTCAGTAAGACTCTTTAACAAGTTCAAAGAATTCTATTAACTGGTTCAAGATAAGTTGTAGACACAGAAGTGAGTTTGAAGGACAAAGGAACAAATGTACGAACTCATTTTAAATCGTTGTTTCTTGGCTTCGAGCATCACTGAAAAGATATTATATTTTTGATAGAAAAAAGTCATATCACAAAAAAAAAATGAACTTTGGGAAAAATTCTAAACGGAAAGTCACTAATAAAAGGGCAAAATAAAAAGCCAAATCACACCAAAAGAATGGACAAAAACTGTCGTATGTCTGACTTGATGCAGGCATTTTCTTACATAGAAAACGGTGTATTAAACCTGGTTTTATAGCTAGCTAGAATTCTCATTTGTATGACAGTCGAATAAAATTTCATTATATGGACAACGACGTGAACAAAACAAACGAACATAAAAGGTAAAAATGTCAAAAATAGGGTTCAGCAGTCAATACGGATCGTGGGAAGTTATATTGGTATCGTTAATGTTATAATAAACACTGAGTCGACACCTCTTCGCGTGGACTGATAGTCTTCAGTCTTTAAAGGTATAACCAACCAAGTAACTAATACATGTAGCTAATGAAATGACGAATAATAATTGATAGCAATAGGTTTAGGAATGTATTTCATTCATGTATAGCGGTGTTTTCGCGGCCAGCTAATGCTACACTTGTGACCCCTTTTTGTTTTTCCGGTCTTCATTTTTTTAATAGCTTTTCATTAATTTTGTTATAGAGATTTACTTGAATGTCTTACTGTGTATATGTTGTATTAATAGTTCTTTATTTATATTACAGGATTTGTTTTCGGCAATCATGTCATTGGTTAATAAAGCAATGATATATGCGAAAACAGACACACATGATATAACTGACATATTATTAGTTGGAGGTTCATCGAAAATGGGAACCATAAAAGATTTAATGACACAATATTTTAGAAAAGTAAGATATAAAATTTTTTGTATATCTGACTTGCCCTTAGTTTTCAACATTTGTTTTAATTGAGGCAACAAAGTGGTAACAAAAAAAATGTAGTTCGAATAAATCTCCTGTTGCATCTGCATTGTACTTCGATATGTACTATGGTCGTACTATGGTATACCGTTGTCCGACCATCGGTACGTCCGTCTGTTCGTCCATCCGGTCATTGACAACATGCCGGACATTAACTCAAAAACGCTTAAGCCAATTTGAAAAAATAAAATATATAATTGGGAAATTGTTTATATCTATTGACGTGAGTTCCCTTGCGTTTTTATCGGCTTTGGGTTACGCCTTTGTTGGTATTTGGATATTTGTTTTCACCTCATGATATGATTTGAGTGACAAAAAAACCCATGAATATTGTATTTTATCTCGAGAAGTTGCATAATAAGTATTTGATATCTATACTATTAAACGAGAAGACCTCATTTTGTGTGTCGCTTCTCTTCCTTCCACAATAAATCAATCATCATGCATCTGTGTCATATAGGTTACATGCATAGTCGCATTTGTCATCCATTCTTATGATTATTCAGATTGAGTTATTTTGGGAGAAAAACGACAAAAAAGGAGTTCGGATATGATTCCGTCCTCAGACTAAATTTTAGTCATGGATAAGACTTCCGGTTTGAAACATGCACAAAACAACCAATCGTATGATAGATTACAAAAATGAAAAATAAATAAGCCAATTAGAGCGTTCTCCATATCATGGTGTTTAGGTCGCAAGAGCCACAACTAATATACCTCCTTATAGAGGACAATTATTTTTCGCGTTAATCTACATGTAAAGTACGATTATATTACTTTAATATATAGAGACTCTCTGTATTCTGTCTACTGTTTTCTTTGAAATGTTTACTATTTAAGGGGTCATACCAGTTGCATATATATTAAAATAAGCCCATGTGACAAAAGTACAACCAATCTTATGATAGATAACAAAAATGAAAAATATATGAGCCATTCAGAGCGTTCTCTATATCATGGTGTTTAGATCGCAAGAACCACAACTATTATACCTCCTTAGAGAGGACAATTATTTTTCGCGTTTATCTACATGTAAACTACGATTGTAATACTTTAATATATAGAGACTCTCTGTATTATTTCAGGGACTTTCTATGTTAGTATAGAAAGTCGACCTCGACCAAAAACTTCAACCTGAAGCGGGAGAGAGGGACGGATGGACGACCGAACAAACGAACGAACGGATGCACAGACCAGAAACATAATACCCATAAAAGGGGCATACAAATTTATTGTTGAGAGGGAAAAAAGTGATTTGGAAAAATGAAAGTAAGGTACAGATTAGAGGGGGACAGGACCTTTTTCGAGGCGTCGGGATTTTGTGTTTTTAAGCTCGGGTTTTGGGGATTGATCCTTACGGGATCAAGGAATATATTTCGGGATTTCGGGACATGAATTTCTTTCAATTCTGCATCTCGGGATTTCATTGTTTTAAGCCCGGGATTTCGGGATCAGGACCCCTCCGACCACCCCTCAAATAAGCCTTAGTCGGTCTTAGTCATTTATACAAGATTCATATCCTACCATTGGCATGTTAATAAAGCTCTCAAAAGAAAAAGCACCGATGGGTTGTTCTAGAAGCATATTTTATTAGACTAATAATGGTCTATATATAAGCAGTAACATTTATTTCATGTTTGAAATGCTGCAAGTTTTTAATTTGATTTGACTTTTACCAAAAGAAGCATTGTAGCAAAGGAAAAGAATAATTGTGGTCTGAGGCCAGAAACACGAAAATAATTGGATTTAACAGAAAGGAAACAAATATCGGAATTCAGGGATGGGGCTTTTGATACCTTTTGTGAAATTCTCCATACGTAATATCTTTTACAAAAGATCATCCTACAACAGTTCACAAGCTGTATATGCCCACGATTTCGCGGGTGTGTTCTAGTAACATATTAATTTAATACAATAGTCACTGGGGTATTTTGTCTTTTAGTCACCTCGTTCTGATATTAGTCCTGATGAAGCAGTAGTATATGGGGCAGCAGTCCAAGCCGGAATATTGAGAAGGGATAATGATACTGATGACATTTTGTTGCATGATATCTATCCTATGACGCTTGGTTTCGAGGCTGCAGGTGGGAAAATGGCTGCAATCATTAAGCGTAACACACCTATACAATACCGTAAAAGTCATATAGCCACAACTGCAAAAGACAACCAACCAAATGTAGAAATTAAAGTATATAGAGGCGAAAACTCACTTACTAAAGACAACGAGTTCATGGGGAAGTTTGTATTGTCCGAAATACCAATTCTTCCTAAAGGAGGACCTCAAATCGAAGTGACATTCGAAATTGATGTTGATGGTACACTTACCGTCACAGCAGTTGACCTAATTCTACAACAACGTTGGTCGATGCAAGATTTATCGCAAAGTATTGTTTTTAAGGATGGTTTCAATAAGTTATCTTCATCTGAAGTATCACAGATGAGAAAAAGAATTAGACCCTATGTAGAAAACGAAAAGAAACGCAATGAGAAATTAAACATTATTGACGAATTAGAAAGAGTTATTTATACATGCCATTATATTGTTCAAGAGAAAACAGATTGGTCAGATGATATGTCGTTTTCAGCTGCTACTACAGAAATACTACAACAACTGTTAGATTTGAAAAAACGTATACAGAATATAACAAACATAAGTGCTTCAAGAATCATTACTCCAAGCAGTAACATCAATTTAGAAAATATAGATATAAGGGAAGAACTTGAGAAACACGTTTACACTTTGCGATATATTATACAAATAAATATGGATTGGCTGGAAAAAAATCAAGATGCAACTTGGGCAGATCTGCTTTACCAGAAAAATCGTTTTTACGACTTCGTAAAAGAAACAATTGATGAATTGACAACACATTTGATGACATAATGAAGATTCTAATATGACGTTCTTTTTTAGTTTTGGGTACAAAGCCATGTTCTAATTCGAATACAACATGGGCGGCACGTGATTGACGTCACAATGGAAATTGCAACGTCAGATGAATTTTGAACAATGTCGGAGATCAAAATGGACATTTTTGTTGGTGTTGCTCGCTAGGAAATTAAATAAAAACATTCTAAAAGTAAGTTTAAATGTTTCTGTTCTTTTTTTATTGATAAACTGTTGATTTTTCTATAACGTGTTGTTCATCAAATCAAATGGCGACATTTCGAGCGTCTACTATACTGTCTATAGGTCCGTTTCGAAGTACAAAAGTTCAAAATATTCCTATTAGAATCGAAATAATTCTATCATGCCATGCTCTATGCTCATTTTAACATGGGTAGGCATTATATTTGTAAACATTTAATACCTCGCTAACGCTCGGTATTAAGATATTAACAAATATAATGCCTTCCCATGTTAAAATGAGCATATAGTATGGCATGAAAGAATTATTTCTTAATCAGGGTTCTTTTTATTTAAGGGTTAAATAATAATCATGATATTTCACACGCGTTTTTCACTTTAGTCTTTTCATCATTAAAAGGCTGTTCATTATCATTTTTTTCTAATTTTGTGTTAGGGCTACGGATATCATGTTATGATTGTTGTTTATCATTTAAAGCATGAAAGCTATAGACTTAATAAAATATACACATATACATGTATTAGGTAAACAAACAAATGATACACGTGTAAAGCTAATATGAGCTCTAAGACTCCAGCAAGTATGCTCGTGGTCAAATATTTGGTAAGCCAAATGTAGAACAGTTGAGAGCAAGAAAAAACATAACTGGACCACACGGATGACATCGTCTACGTTTATCTTTTACCTAAAGTATTTGTTGCCATTGTTTTATTACGCTTTAATAATTTTCAAACTGCTACTGCGCAAACAGTATGCATGCTTAAAATATGAAAATATATGTATATGTTTACTTTAAACTATCTAATTCGAAACGTCTCTGGCGGGTATTCATCATATCACATTTGATATTAGGATTTTTATCCAAAATATATAGATATTAACTACTATTAATGTGTGTGGTTTATTGTGTGTTACTAAGTTGTGTGTCGTTAACTATTGAAATGATATAATGTTGTTTGAATAGTATACTACTACCTCATTGTTGTGTCATACATGAAATAAAGTTTGATTAAATGTTAGCTCCAGTTTATACTTTACATTCCTATTGTTTAATAATAAGGAAACAACATTTTGAAGTATTCCTTTTAAACGAATTTCAAATCTAAATTAATTCGTTCTATCAGTTTTTGAAAAGTACAAATTTATAATTTTTGAAGAAGAACAAACTTTTCAATTGTTAAAACTTATATCAATATCATATTTGATATGCAGTAAAAAGCTGTATATGAACTCATCATAGATACTGGAATTTGTTATTTTGTATTTGTGCCAAACGCACGTTTCGTCTACAAAAGACTCATGAGTGACGCTCGAATCAAAAAAGTAAAAAATGTAATATATTTTACGAAGTTGAAGAGCATATAACCAAAAAATGCATACAGGTTTTACCTAATATAGCTAAGGTAGTATACTCATGAGGAAGAAAAGCCTTAGCATCTGCGTTACATTTGCTGTACATCAAGTTCCTGACTCCTGCTCTTTGAAGTGGTGACATTGTGTTATATCAATAACAAAATAAATTTTCTGGAACTTTATATCAATCTGTATTTAAATTAGAAAGCAAAAACAAAATAATAACTAAAAAAAAGCTTGTCATTGTAGTGACATTTTTACGATTCTTCAATCATGTACTAGTCAATTAGAATAAGAAGATGTGTCAATATATAAATATAAAAATATCTTTCGACATTTAAAAGACAAGACCAACATTTACAGTATATCGCATGGCCTTTAACAATGTTCAAAACTCAAACCGGAGTGTAAGCTAAAAGGAGTTCATGATAACTAGCTGTGGGACAATGTTAATGAAAAAATAAATCCACACACAGCCCAATTGAGCTTATAACTTTAGAAACAAAAATTGTGGCAGAGATCTTTCAAAGCAACCATGGAACTACAGGATCATTAGTCGGCCTTTGGTAAAAGTTGAAATCCTACGAATATTTGTTGTTTCTATCATTAAATTGAGAATGGAAATGGGGAATGTGTCAAAGAGTCCACAACCCGACCAAACAGCAGACAACCGCCGAAGGCATGGCCACAATTGGGTCGCCAATACAGCAAGAAAATCCAACACCCAAAAATGGTCTTTAGTTGACCCCTTAACACTACTTTGTACTAGTTCAGTGAAAATGGACGCGAAACATATAAATGAACTAAAATTAAACACCAACAAGACAAACAAAGGTCGTAACCTATAATTGTTATGTTTTCGTCCTTTGTACTCTGGTTTATCGCTAGTATTTTGTGCATTTTTCCTTTTGATCTTTTTTTGTGATATTTTTCATATCATGCTACTCGCTTGAGATGGAAAATTATCGCTAGAAACTAAGCAGGCACGTGGCGTTGCTAACGAAATTGACATGCAATTGACAACGTTGTTATAGGTGAAATAGCGAGAAACAGATTATCATTGGTCATCTCAACTCGATTGCCTGTCTCGCTTTCGCCGTCCCGTCTCAAGCGAGAAAATCAGTCTCGTTGAGATGATCAGCGATAATCTATAAGTATAGTTGTTTCATTAATAATCTTATCACACCTCCTTATTTTTATATGGATATTGACTAAATTAAAGTATTCCGATGAAATCAAATTCCATTCCGATTTACCTCTGTACAGAAACTATAAGGGTACTCACCTGACATGTAAAAAACGATTAAAAGATTAACTGATAAACGAAAGAAAAATGAAAGCATGTGTACCGGTTGTGTGCTCTTATATTGCTGTAGATTAAAGGTTCATTAGCTGTCGAATTCTTATTTTGATTTCATTTATGATCAAATTATCCTATTTGATTGATAACATACTAAATCTAAATTACAAAAAGTATATATATATAATAAACAATTAGCCATGCCAAAACTCGTTTATAGGTATCTTCATTACGTGTGTATTTTTTTCTAGACGGTATTTAATTGCATAGCCATCGAGATGACATTAAAGCTGCCGATAGTCATTTTATCCACATTAAACATGACTTAGTCTACATGTAATTTTCCGGGGGTGTTTGGTTTCATATTATAGGTTAAAATATGATTATCATTATGAGAATGATATTTTTAGTGGATCGAATCAGTCAACCAAATGGTTCATCCTTGCTTCACTTTTAATGTTTACTTTTTAATAGCTAAATACATGCGTAAATCATCTCAAGCTTATGGGTATAATTGAACTTCCCATGAATACGGATCCAATGAGGTCCAATTTTTTTGTTTGCTCATGAACGATTCATCAATGATGTTTCTTAACTTATTAACTTTTTAACAAACTGAACCAAATTGGCTGCTGAAAATTGTTATTTTCCTATTTTATTTTTATTAATGATTCAACGAAACAGATTTCAATTTTGTCAAATTTCAATTCAATACGCTAGTTTAATATTTGCACTGCAATCAAAATCAATGAATAGTATAATACCCATTTAGTATATAATAGCTATTGAACTATTACAATTACCCGCAATTTGATAGGAGGATAGGTCGGTATACAGAAGTATTCATAAGCTCAGACTAAACAATTTGTCATTGTATTAGTGGTAATGTATTATAATAAATAAGCTGTTTTTGTGGTAGCATTGTAGTTTATATTCATTTGCATTTAATTGCATTAATTGGTACCAATTTACAAAAATGGATCTTCTACGTTAAACATACGATTGAATACATTTGTAGAATGGCTCTGTTATTGAAATTCACCAAATTTCTCTTTTTATTCATAATATCAAACGGATTGTATGAAGAATATTGACACAGGACGTGTGCGCTTGTTTTTTTTTTTATCTGTAATTCGAAAGTTAGGCATGCGGCTGCAAAAACTATAGACATATGAGCTTCAAAATTTGATGCACCTGTATGAAATTGACAGGACATTTGCGCTTTTACCTAGTATACAATTTTTAATGGGTTGTAATCATTAGCAAATTAGAAGCAAGTTATATTTGTACCATTCATATGATATTAATTTTTCATAAAACAATTTAATGTGTCATCATGTACATGTAATTGTTAGAACATATGTTAGTTCGTGTAAGGTCTGATGTCAGGGTTTCAGTTTGCGGTTTTAATATTAATTATGCATTAAAATCTATAATTAAACTAGATAGTGTGGTACATGTAGGTGTCTACAGAGAAATGGACTTAACAATAAAGAATAGTAACTAAGAGATGAAAAGGGCAAAATGTAGATTTAAGAATAATGATGTGTTTAAATATAAAGAATAGAGAAGGATGGATAAAGAGTAAAAATATTAGAGAAAAATGACCAAAAAAAAATAGGATAGAATATTGAAGGACACTATTCATGGTAAATGCCTTCGTATCCGGACGCCACCACCACCACCACCACCGCCGATTACAGGGGACTTTCATGTAGAAAAGATGAGAATTTAAAGATAATACACAACATAATTAAGCATATTAGCATATCGTAACTAGTAACACTTTACAATGAGTGAAACATACGAGTTGATACATCTGTGTTCGGGTGTTGAATTTTCTCGCAGTGTTGAAGACCTATTGGTGGCCTTCAGCTGCTATCTGTTCTTTAGTCGGGCTGTTGTCTTGTTGGCACATTCCCTCTTTCCATTCTCAATTTTATAGAAAATACGATCATGCTACGTTCTCGTCATTTTTTTTGTTTGTATTATTGTTTATGTTTATATTTGATTATATATATATAAGTCTGAAAATTACACCAAACAGTGTTAGAGTTAGATTTTATACTGACAAATTTTTGTCCGTCCCTCAGCGGGATTCGAACTCACACCTTTGATACACTACAGCACCAATCGCTTAGCCTCATGTCCAGCGCTCTAGACCACTCGACCACATCCGCTATATAAAAATATAACTTCAATAGTCGTAGTGTTACCTTGTCACGGAAGGTGAATCTAGAGATAGACATGAGACACGTGTTTTTTTAAGCGTGTGTAGATGTTATATTATTATTTTCATACACAATGTATTTATTATTTGTCAGCAATCTAACTCAACAATTTTTATATATCATATAGGATCATGATTCATTTCATTATACAGTCACTAGAAATAAGTATATTTTACAAACAAGTCTAAACAAGTGACAAACCATACAATATACATGTCCACTGGATCTAAGAGTGATATAGATACAAGGTTAATGCAAATATTTATATAAGTCTGAAAATTACACCAAACAGTGTTAGAGTTAGATTTTATACTGACAAATTTTTGGTCCGTCCCTCAGCGGGATTCGAACTCACACCTTTGATACACTACAGCACCAATCGCTTAGCCTCATGTCCAGCGCTCTAGACCACTCGACCACATCCGCTATATAAAAATATAACTTCAATAGTCGTAGTGTTACCTTGTCACGGAAGGTGAATCTAGAGATAGACATGAGACACGTGTTTTTTTAAGCGTGTGTAGATGTTATATTATTATTTTCATACACAATGTATTTATATATATATATATATATATAATTTAAAAGTAAAAAACACAAAAAATCACATCATAAATCGAACATTGTTTCTGTTAGCGCTTTCACCGCATCTCCAGCGGTTCATCAGACAGAATTGTTATCGTTAATAGTAACGACTTGTGACGTTACGTTATAGTAACGACTTGTGACGTTACGTTATAGTAACGTCATGCGGTAGTTGTATATATCTTACGGAATTTTATTAACGGACCGAATTTCACTTCCTATTTAGTGTGGGCTTATAAAGTTCAATAAAATATTGTTCCTTGGCTTCACGCGGAATTTTATCTTCGGTCCACATCTTAAAAAAGGGATATATTTTAAATTTTCCCTTTCCACATCGGTCAAAGTGTTCAGAACAGGGAGAATTTCGAATTGACGGGTCTTTTATCTGCTGTTTATGAACTCTCACTCTATCAATTAGTCTATTTGTTTGACCTATGTAGTTTTTATTACAAGTGGGACAGGTTGCACAATAAATGACATTTTCCGATTTGCAGTTCATGCTTTTATTCGGTTTGATTACTGTGCCGGATTTCAGAGTTTTACTTTGTCCCACTTCTAGCATTTCGCACGTTCCACATCTGGGATCCCCGCATTTTTGTATTTCTGCTACCTTCTGTGTACCTCTTGATACAATACTAGTGAGTTTTGACGTAATAAGCCTTTACACGAACATCCCGCACGAATTAGGATTAAAAGCTGTACAATACTGGTTGGAAAAGTATCTAGATGAAATTCCGGAACGTTTTTCTAAGGACTTCATCATCAAAGGATTAAAACTTATCCTTGAGAACAACTATTTCCAGTTTAACGACACTTATTTCCTTCAAATCAAGGGAACCGCGATGGGTACAAAGGTGGCACCAACATATGCCACTCTGGTTATGGGTTACATAGAAAAACAACTATACGAAAAGATACCTTCCGAATTCGATGAAAACTTCAGACTTTACATTGAAGAAAATTGGAAGCGATATCTTGATGATTGTTTTATTTTCTGGACAAAAAGTGAAGTTGAACTAGATAAATTTCATTCAATGCTGAATGCCTTAAATGAATCAATACAATTCACTTACGATTCCAGCTCTTCAAAACTCCCATTCCTAGACATCAATATTATCAAGGAAGAAGAAGAAATAATAACGGACTTATACTGTAAACCCACTGATACCCATCAGTATTTGGATTTTAGGTCATGTCACCCGTCACATACCAAAAGAAATATTCCTTTTAATTTAGCCCGACGTATATGCACAATAGTAATAAATTTGGAGTTACGTGATAAGAGACTACAGGAATTGAAAAATTATCTAAAAAGACAAAACTACCCAGTCAGATTAATTGAAAATGGAATTAAAAATGCATTGAAAATTCCAATCGCTGAACTAAGAAAAACAGTATCAAGGGAAGACAAAAAAGATAAACAACAATCAATTCCTTTTGTTATAACTCATAATCCACGTAATCACCAGATCTTAAATTCTGCTAAAGGTTTTTTACCTATTCTTCACAAATCAGAGAAAATGAAAGATCTTGTCGACAAATCACAGCTTATTGGGAGCCGTCGACAAGCACCAAATCTGAAGAAACTTCTCACACGAGCACAATTCAGTACACAGAAGGTAGCAGAAATACAAAAATGCGGGGATCCCAGATGTGGAACGTGCGAAATGCTAGAAGTGGGACAAAGTAAAACTCTGAAATCCGGCACAGTAATCAAACCGAATAAAAGCATGAACTGCAAATCGGAAAATGTCATTTATTGTGCAACCTGTCCCACTTGTAATAAAAACTACATAGGTCAAACAAATAGACTAATTGATAGAGTGAGAGTTCATAAACAGCAGATAAAAGACCCGTCAATTCGAAATTCTCCCTGTTCTGAACACTTTGACCGATGTGGAAAGGGAAAATTTAAAATATATCCCTTTTTTAAGATGTGGACCGAAGATAAAATTCCGCGTGAAGCCAAGGAACAATATTTTATTGAACTTTATAAGCCCACACTAAATAGGAAGTGAAATTCGGTCCGTTAATAAAATTCCGTAAGATATATACAACTACCGCATGACGTTACTATAACGTAACGTCACAAGTCGTTACTATAACGTAACGTCACAAGTCGTTACTATTAACGATAACAATTCTGTCTGATGAACCGCTGGAGATGCGGTGAAAGCGCTAACAGAAACAATGTTCGATTTATGATGTGATTTTTTGTGTTTTTTACTTTTAAATTATATTTTCTGTACCAAGGACTTTTTATTTATCAAAATATATATATATATATATATATAACTCGTCTAAACATCAACCCAACAATGTTAGATCTGTAAATTTGCTTTCGCAAATTTTTGGTTCTTCCCTCGCCGGGATTCGAACCCATGCTACTGTGATATCGTGACACCAAATCTCCTGCACTGCAGCCGTCCCGCTAGACCACACGACCACCTGGGCTCTCGAAAAAAGAGCTTTCGCTGGCCGTGTGTTACCTTTCCACGTCAGTTTTAATCTAGCGGCGTACTGCAGTACATGATATATAAGGCATGAAGATGTTATTGTTACAGATCAGCTAAATTATCTATAGTAAAGGATCCTACAAATTAATGTAATATACAGTCACAGAAAATAATTATATTTATAAGTACGTCTGAGTCAGTGACAACTCTACAACAGATGTATCCATCGGATCGCCATCAATGATGGTGATACAAGGCTGTGTACATAATGTATATACAACTCGTCTAAACATCAACCCAACAATGTTAGATCTTGTAAATTTGCTTTCGCAAATTTTTGGTTCTTCCCTCGCCGGGATTCGAACCCATGCTACTGTGATATCGTGACACCAAATCGCCTACACTGCAGCCATCCCGCTAGACCACACGACCACCTGGGCTCTAAAAAAAAAGAGCTTTCGCTGGCCGTGTGTTACCTTTCCTCGTCAGTTTTAATCTAGCGGCGTACTACAGTACATGATATATAAGGCATGAAGATGTTATTGTTACAGATCAGCTAAATTATCTATAGTAAAGGATCCTACAAATTAATGTAATATACAGTCACAGAAAATAATTATATTTATAAGTACGTCTGAGTCAGACATCTTCATGCCTTATATATCATGTACTGTAGTACGCCGCTAGATTAAAACTGACGAGGAAAGGTAACACACGGCCAGCGAAAGCTCTTTTTTTTTGAGAACCCAAGTGGTCGTGTGGTCTAGCGGGACGGCTGCAGTGCAGGCGATTTGGTGTCACGATATCACAGTAGCATGGGTTCGAATCCCGGCGAGGGAAGAACCAAAAATTTGCGAGAGCAAATTTACAGATCTAACATTGTTGGGTTGATGTTTAGACGAGTTGTATATACATTATGTACACAGCCATGTATCACCATCATTGATGGCGTTCCGATGGATACATCTGTTGTAGGGTTGTCACTGACTCAGACGTACTTATAAATATAATTATTTTCTGTGACTGTATATTACATTAATTTGTAGGATCCTTTACTATAGATAATTTAGCTGATCTGTAAAAATAACATCTTCATGCCTTATATATCATGTACTGTAGTACGCCGCTAGATTAAAACTGACGAGGAAAGGTAACACACGGCCAGCGAAAGCTCTTTTTTTTTGAGAGCCCAGGTGGTCGTGTGGTCTGGCAGGACGGCTGCAGTGCAGGCGATTTGGTGTCACGATATCACAGTAGCATGGGTTCGAATCCCGGCGAGGGAAGAACCAAAAATTTGCGAAAGCAAATTTACAGATCTAACATTGTTGGGTTGATGTTTAGACGAGTTGTATATACATTATGTACACAGCCATGTATCACCATCATTGATGACGATCCGATGGATACATCTGTTGTAGGGTTGTCACTGACTCAGACGTACTTAAAAATATAATTATTTTCTGTGACTGTATCTTACATTAATTTGTAGGATCCTTTACTATAGATAATTTAGCTGATCTGTAACAATAACATCTTCATGCCTTATATATCATGTACTGCAGTACGCCGCTAGATTAAAACTGACGTAGAAAGGAAACACACGGCCAGCGAAAGCTCTTTTTTTGAGAGCCCAGGTGGTCGTGTGGTCTAGCGGGACGGCTGCAGTGCAGGCGATTTGGTGTCACGATATCACAGTAGCATGGGTTCGAATCCCGGCGAGGGAAGAACCAAACATTTGCGAAAGCAAATTTACAGATCTAACATTGTTGGTTTGATGTTTAGACGAGTTGTATATACATTATGTACACAGCCATGTATCACCATCATTGATGGCGATCCGATGGATACATCTGTTGTAGGGTTGTCACTGACTCAGACGTACTTATAAATATAATTATTTTCTGTGACTGTATCTTACATTAATTTGTAGGATCCTTTACTATAGATAATTTAGCTGATCTGTAACAATAACATCTTCATGCCTTATATATCATGTACTGCAGTACGCCGCTAGATTAAAACTGACGTAGAAAGGAAACAAACGGCCAGCGAAAGCTCTTTTTTTGAGAGCCCAGGTGGTCGTGTGGTCTAGCGGGACGGCTGCAGTGCAGGCGATTTGGTGTCACGATATCACAGTAGCATGGGTTCGAATCCCGGCGAGGGAAGAACCAAACATTTGCGAAAGCAAATTTACAGATCTAACATTGTTGGGTTGATGTTTAGACGAGTTGTATATACATTATGTACACAGCCATGTATCACCATCATTGATGGCGATCCGATGGATACATCTGTTGTAGGGTTGTCACTGACTCAGACGTACTTATAAATATAATTATTTTCTGTGACTGTATCTTACATTAATTTGTAGGATCCTTTACTATAGATAATTTAGCTGATCTGTAACAATAACATCTTCATGCCTTATATATCATGTACTGCAGTACGCCGCTAGATTAAAACTGACGTAGAAAGGTAACACACGGCCAGCGAAAGCTCTTTTTTTGAGAGCCCAGGTGGTCGTGTGGTCTAGCGGGACGGCTGCAGTGCAGGCGATTTGGTGTCACGATATCACAGTAGCATGGGTTCGAATCCCGGCGAGGGAAGAACCAAAAATTTGCGAAAGCAAATTTACAGATCTAACATTGTTGGGTTGATGTTTAGACGAGTTGTATATATATATATATACAACTCGTCTAAACATCAACCTATATATACAACTCGTCTAAACATCAACCCAACAATATCAACCCAACAAAAGATATATATATAATATATATATATATATATATGAATGTCTTCAGTCTATGGAGATCATTTCGATGGACAATAATATGGCATCTGGTCTCAAATACAAACGAAATGATGATATAAAATAGAGAGCCCATGCATTGCTAAAAGTTTCTTTTATACTTGTTTAATTGGTGGACATGAATTTACAGACAATGCCTCTTTAAAAGATTTTTAACGTGTAAGTGCTTGAATAAGTTTACTTCAGGTGCAATATCAGAGAGTAAATAATGGTTCTTCTATTACCTTCTCCTTGTTATTAACAGGCGTGTATGATCGACTATGTCATTTCGTTCTAATACATAACGAGGGAAAATCAATCCAATGAGGCCAACATCCAATAGATAAAACACATAAGTGGAAAACATTAAAAATATTTTTATTAAAAAATAGACGTGACAAAATGAAATAAACCCTCCAAACAAAGTTAATTTTATTTACTGTCAACTGGAGCTTTACCCCAAAAAAATATTAAAATTACTAATGTCAACTATGGGTTCCTTATCTTTTCTTTATATATGCATGATTTCTTGGTATACAGTCTACATTTACTTATAAAAATGTGTATTTGTGCATAATGAGTGAAAAAAAATTGACTGAGGGCAAGTTTCGAAATTCAAAAATAATATTTAAAACATGAAATTCAATATAAACAAATATTTTTCTAAAGAAATTTTTTTTTTCCTTTCCCACATCATCTTAGCACTAAATATTCATAGTCATCAAATAGAAATAATCTAAAATGACATTTGAAAAGATAAACAAAACAAGAGTAACTTACAGAGTAAAACAGTAAAAATGGAAGCGTAAATAATACAGTATCACAGTCGGGCTTCTTTACAATTGGTTTCCTCCTATCTCTTTTTATTAAAAGCAACAAATTAAAATAAATGTCACAAATATTATGCTTGTTTAGTTAAAATGAAAATAATAATTAAACATATTTAACATCAATAGATGTAAATAGTTTATGGGATTTCCTTGTATAAAAGTTTGTTTTATAGAAATTTCACATCTTGTGACCATACATAAAACCGCTGGTCAATATACCTATAAAAATTACAAATAGAGATAAACTTGTGCTGATAGCATTGTTTGTGTTGTCATGTGAGTGCTGACAGACAACGTTAATAGGTTGAACTGTTTGTGGAGCTTGAGTGGACGGCTTCTGAGTAACAAAACTCGAGTACACGTTTCTTCCGTTCAGTTGTTGAAGAGGCCTAAAATCATCAACTAGGTCTTCTTCATGAGTAGCGTTTACCGTTGTCTTCTTTATTTTGTTTCTAAAATCACTCATCTGAAATTAAATTAGAACAAAAAGTTTGAATGGAATTATATTCAAATTTTAATACAATGTTTATGTAATATATACGATGTAATTACATTTGCTATTGTTCGTCACCAAGTCAAGGGAGGTAGTACTAGTCCTGTCGACAAAATAGAAATTACTCTTTTCTATTGTGTATACTTTTCATTTAACACTTGGTCTTCTTGGTTTTTCTATTGGCAATAATTTTCTTCATATTTAGTTTACCATGTTAACATACATATGTACTCTTTCCAAATTGGAAATCACACAATCTTATTCTTGTTCTGAATATGAGTGTAATATTTGACGCTAGACATATATAACTTCATCATTATCATGTTTATGTTTGCTTTTCACATTATAGTCTTTTTAACAACCCTATGCTCAACGAGGATTCATTCCTTGTAGTTAAATAGTGTTTTGGGGCCTTGTAAAGCTTGTTTTTTCTGTTTGAGAGAAGGCTCCATGTTGTATATAACGGTTTACTTTTACAAATTGTGACTTGGATGGAGACTTGTCACATTAGCACTCATACCACATCTTCTTTCATCTGTTACATAGATAGTTTACTGTTATAGAACTGTATAATAGAACAATACAATATTAACTTTATTACCTGACTACTAGAAATTGTGATTGGTTGTGTAAAGACAGTCCAAACAACACTTTCGTAGCACGGAGGCGTAGTTAGACTTCCTCTGTATCGATAATAGTGTACTAAATCTATTGGTACCAGTCGCTCCATAATTACTGGGGGGATTTCTGTAGTGTCATCTACAAAACATAGCATAAGGAATCAAAACTTAATGTCATCTACAGAGCATAGAAGAGGAATCAAAACTTAATCGCATCTAAAGGGCATAACATGGGGAATTAATTAAAACATCAATGTCATCTAAAAAAACATAGCACGAGGAATCAAAACTCAATGTCATTTACAGAAAATAGTACGAGGAATCAAAACTCAATGTCATTTACAGAACATAGCACGAGGAATCAAAACTCAATGTCATTTACAGAACATAGCACGAGGAATCAAAACGCAATGTCATTTTAAAAAGAACATAGCATGAGGAATAAAAACTTAATGTCATTAAAAGAACAAAGCATGAGGAATGAAAACTTAATGTCATTTAAAGAACAAAGCATGAGGAATCAAAACTTAATGTCATTTATAGAACATACCATGAGGAATCAAAACTTAATGTCATTTATAGAACATACCATGAGGAATCAAAACTTAATGTCATTTATAGAACATACCATGAGGAATCAAAACGTAATGTTATCTATGGAACAAAGCACGAGTTATCAAAACTCATGGTCATCTATATATAGATATACTAATTGCACGAAATGAAAAAAACTCAATGTCATATTTACATAAACATGTGATAATCAGATTTCATAACTATGGCTTTTTGATAATGAAAGAAATTTAATACAAAATTAACCTTAGGGAGTCTTAATATAAATAAATATATATTTTGACATAGCGGTGTTCATATCATGAAACAAATGTATTTACTCCTTTAAATGATCGAAAAAGTTAAACTTGGATCACTTTATATACTTGTTAAAGTGTAACATGAGACAACATTTAGTTTTATTATAATGCATTATAATTCCCTCGGTTTTAGTTTGTTACCCCGATTTTGTTTTTTGTCCATGGATTTATGAGTTTTGAACAGCGGTATACTACTGTTGCCTTTATTTACATTATAAAGTCAAATTTATTAGCATCTATAGTTCATCAAGTGTTTAAAAAATAAAAGCATACAAAATAATAGTTTTTACCTCATTAAGTTATTAAATATTCACAATGCCCTAAGACAGAAATGTACAAAGTAATCACGCTTTTCGCGCGAAGGCACATTTAGATATTATCTATACTACATACACGTTAGATTAATATTTTGTTTTGCCTCTAGCATCAGACGCGATGTTAAGACGTGTTTTAAGTTCGTTAAACGTCTGAACCAATGTGTCAGTGGTTAATACGTGTACAAAGAAACAAGTGATAATCTCGTAAACTCATGTATCTAAAATTCAAATCAGTTCTTGTATCTCTTTTCAGTTAGAAAAAATTATATTATAAGTGATAAATTTCTAAAATTTGACTCAGTCTGTTATAAAAGATATAGATCTCAAATGGGTTTTCTAATTACCTTTATGTGCAACGTTTTCGAGGTAGTTAAATACTTCTTCAAAGTGTATGTTGTGTCGTCCAATCTGAAATTATAGAAACAGTATGCAAGGAAAAAATAACACAAATGATTCATGCACAAAGCCTTCAATGCCAAGCAACAGAGGGTGTGATTTCAATGGGATGGGCTTTTGGTGATCGAAAATTGTACGTATGAATTGTTAAACATTTGGTAATCATTGTTGTATGCGATACTTTGTTAGACAACAGTTACTATTTACAAATCCAAAAATAAGAAACAAAAAAATAAAATAAACTACATTGCCGCCATTTGAATTAATTACGCATGTGTCTATATCAAGATTTTTCGAGGTCATGAATTTTACTATTGTACACATAGTCTAATCAAATAGGAACATTGCTTATAGAATGGTTGAAAAATACAGAAAGAAGTATCAAGCAAATGGTGTATTAACGCTTTAAGTACAGATATATTTTGATTTTTTTTCAAACATAATTTTATGAATCAGACTTGTTTTTTTTTCTTAGACTCAAGAAGAGTAGTCTAAAGTCTGAAAATATAAAAATTGTGTCCTGTAACCGTTGTCCTCTATTCACTGTCGTCGCATTTTTGACGGGCTCTGGGTTAGCATATTCAGTTAAAGTTGTCGACACCCCGATTGTATTCTAAATTTATTTACGAATTTTTTAATAAAAAAAATAACAATGCCCCGTACAAGTCATATTAAAAAAAAAACACAATCAACTAGCTTATACCATTTATAAAACATCGTTTGCAAATAGAAATACCGATTTTTTTATGTTTTAATATAAACCATCTGGTAAATAAATTACTTTATCATCACTGAGCATAAATGAGTTTTGATTGGGAGAACCATCATTTATGTATATTCTTTCATCTTTTTGCGCATCTATTTTATTTGTTGGCTTCTTTGCTCGGTTCTTGATGTCTTTTCTCATTGTTGCATATTTTAGACTCCCCTAGAGCGTCACATATACAATACAACTACATATTGAAAATAACATGGTTAACTAAAAAAAATAAATATTGAATCTGGTAAGGTTGTATATTCATTTCAAACTTGCAAATATTTACCTCAAAGAAAAATCCCAATACCAAAAGACCATCTGGTTTATCAATAGCATCTTCTATCTTTTGGAACCTATCTGAGTAGTGGACTATATGCATCTGAAAAATATCTTTTTTCATTAGAATAGTTTATGTTGTAGTTAGTATGACAGATATTATATAGTAATCGCATTATAAGCAAATAAATATCATTGTATAATGTAAAAAATATGAAGTGTAGACAACAAATGTAAATTATAATGAAAAAATTGTTGCAGTTCAAGCGTTTTCGTGGATAGTTTATTCGTAAATAATGTATGGTCAATCAGAAAGAGACTGTCCGGAAAAATGACAATGGTTAATACAAACTAACTCTACAAAGTTCCTAATGAAACAATTTTCCTAAATACAGAAGCTGAACATTATGTTTTATGCTCAGTGGTAAATGTAAAAAACTCTCAAATTTGTAAAACAGAAACACATTGCCGTGCAGATCTGAGAACGGATAACTCAGTAACACTCGACAAAATAAAACACAGACGAAAGATATCAAAAGGACGTTCAAACACATAATCTGAAAACAAACTGACAATGCTATGGTAAAATATCAACACACAATAAAAAAAAGTCCACAATACTCAACCGTGACTCAACATACAATCAATTAAAGACTAAGCAACATGAACCTGTCAAAACTATGGTGAATATCAACTGCTCCAGATTGATCATGATTCATATACAAAAATTAACTACCAATTTCAAATCGCACATCAACACCAAGCTGCATACTGTGCAACGGAAGTTATGAATGGATGGATTGGTAGAGGAAAAGGGGGAGGATAAAGCATTGTGACTCAATACAAATAAGGCCTAATAGATCACAAATTTTAACCTACGGGATTTTAGTAGTGTATTTGTTTCTTGTAAGGTGTTGCAGTTTTGCCTATAGTGTTTTATTTCGTTTCTTATTTTCTGTGTTTTAATTTGGTTTCGTATTTTCTTTGTTTTCATTTTTGTTGTGTATTTTTTAACCTACACTTTGAAGCAGTATATAAATGTACACTGTGAATTACATACCTCCATTGGGTAATGATGGTCGTCAATAACGTGTTCAGAGCCTTTGGTATTGTCTGCTCCCCAATGGAAATGGAACTGTACCGGTTTGTATCCACCAGTCACCCCACCACCATGTGTTCTCAATGACGTATCAACAATGTCAACTTGAACTGAAACGAAAGACTTTTTAAATATATAAAATCATACAAATAGGTTGATTATATTCCAGAGATGTACATGTCAGATAGGTTCCAGAAATTTTTCCATATTTACATATTCTAGAGATGTACATGTCAACTAGGTTCCAGAAATTTTTCCATATTTACATATTCCAGAGATGTACATGTCAACTAGGTTTCAGAAATTTTTGCATATTTTCTTTATTGGTTCTTTTGGTTCTGTGCGATATTTTACTTTCATAATTAACAAGTCACTGGAAGTCTATCATCATACACTTAATACTTGACCATACAATATATTGTAGAGATTAATTAACAAAAATATCATTGTTTCAGCTGTTTTTTCAAATTGAAGTAGAATTTAGAGAATATATTTGTTTCATTAATGTAAAATAAAGAGATGTGGTATGATTGCCATTAGGACAACTACAAAAATGTATCAACTAGAGTTAAAATAAGATGGATGTAAGGAAAAGTTTTGGACAACTGTACGACTTACAACAATGAAACTTTAGTTTAGTATTCATTAACAATATCAGGTATGGTTTCTTTTACAAATAGTGACTTGTATGGAGAGTTGTCTCATTGGCACTTATACCACATCTCCTTTATATCTATATTCACAACTACATGCCAGTATTTTTTTTTCAAACTCGTGCTTATTCGATTATTTTGTAACAGGGCGAACAGCTAGGATTCGAAACCTACCCTAGTAGATATTATTACAAGAAAACATTACAGCTCGAAAAATTATCATTTTGAACTAGCTGACGGTTGATACGGCTTGGTGTAACCAAATTATATGCTTAATTAAAAACTTATTTCTACTTTACAAGACGTTATGTAAATTTTGCGGTTTTTGTAAAGCCTGTGCGACCGTAAAGATTGACAATGATTGTACATAACACATACAATACATGTATACTTGCATTTAAATAACACAATAATATCTCTACATCGGTATATGACAGTCATATTTAAATATATTTCTCACCAATAGTTTAAAATAATATAATAATATTCTTTATATATCGGTATATGACAATCATATTTAAATATCTCACCAGTGTGTCCATTGTTTTTCATTGTCATGTTTGCCTGCACTAGTTCTGAAAATCCTTTAAATCCAAACTGAAGCAGGCTGACGTCAAATGTTGCTTTTTTCGATTGAATAGCAACAGGTGATTGCATCACTCCAGCACAGTCCGGATACTCTTCATGCCAGTGGGCGGGACCTGATTGGTGAAATATTATCATAGACTTAGTAAACGCTCGTAAATTAATACCAGAAAGTATACTCATAAATTATATTTGTTCAAAGGAGATTATACAAACTAAAATTATAAAGTTTATTTTGCTCTTTATCAATCTAAATTCCACATGTATCAAGGGGTACAATCAAAATCACGTGATGGATATACACACACCGGAAGTAACAGTCGAGCAGACCGCTTGAAAGGTAAGTAGTCGTATTTACTTGTTTATATCAATAAAATTTAATAAATAAGGTAGTGCACCGAATGTAGGATACTATCAAGTTTTGAAATACACAATTATCCTTGCTGGAAAGCGTGCAGTTAATGCTAACACTTCGACACAGTTCCAAAATTTCACCGTCGAAGTGTTTGCAATAACTGCACGCTTTCTAGCAAAAACAATTGCGTATTTTAAAACTACATACTATCCGACATTCGGTGTGCCAACTTATTAATCAAAATTTAATTGATATAAACAAAAAATGCAACTACTAACCTTTCAAGCGGCGAGTTTGACTGTAACTTCCGGTGTGTGTATATCCATCACGTGGTTTTGATTGTACCCCTTGTGTATGACATGTATCTTATTTTTACTCAAGATTTTCATTAACTAATGCCGTACAGTTTCATGATTGTATAATGTCATTGAAGTTGAAAAGTAGGAAATATTATAGTACTTATTTTTAAAATATAATCATTTAAGTGTACTCACCATGGATTCCGTTGTATTCCCATACAGAACCTACAATTAAAGAATATTAATAAAAGACTGATACATGCAACTCTTTCTATTATTCCATTTTAGAATCACCTTGAAGGTTCACTGCATGGTGAATATTAAGACAAATACAAAGTCTAACAAGGCCATATGCATGCTTCTGATTTGGGACAGGCGCACACATTCAGCGAGTTTAATAAGATCTCAATCCTCCCCCTATACATTGTACCTCTAGCTAATGTAGAATAGTAGAATAAACAAACACATGTAGCACTTCGCACAGTAAAACTTTAATCCTGCCTTTTTTTTTTACTCAAAACTCCTGTCCTGCCTATTTTTTTCAAATTTCATCCTAGCCCCCCCCCCCCCCCATAAAAATGAAATGGTAGCTCCCTTAATTGTTTTCACCATGGCGTATTCCAAACCTCCCAATAAAATCTTACAGAAATGCGATTATAACTTTTCAAATTGAAAGAGTGATGTTAAGTTGTAAATTGGTGCATTCCAAACCTCTTAATTAAACTCTGAGACTCCACAAATGCAATTATAACTTATTAAATTGAAAGAGTGATGCCGAGTTAAATAATGCCATACCTGTATATGTAACACCGGTATACACAGCTGTGAACTCCCAGCTTAAAATAAATTCCAGAGAATACAATTTAAGCCAATTCCCAGCCGTTTGCATAGTGACACAGACTACATGTCAACTATAATTTAATTTCTTTAATGAGAAACAATTGTCAAAATGTAAATTCCTCAAACTAATTTATGGGGACTGTCGGATGATGGCAACTTATGGTTTAGTATACATGTACTTTAAAACTTTAACATTATATGTATTATAAAATATGCTTTGATATGAAAATGTTTATATTTATGATGATATTCAGATTTAAAATTTAATTTATGCATTATCCGATTTTATTTTCAAAATATGCACGTACATATCATGTTCATATCCGGACACTGTCATAAATCACAGTAATGATAGTCGGAAAGTCAATGTACATGTATTTTAAATTGAGTTAAGGAAAATGTTGTACCGTTTTCTTTATCAATAGTAATTTAATATTAACCAAAAGAGCGAAGTTAAATTTGATACTCTCTTAAACAAAAATATTAACCAAAGGTATAAATATAAAAAAAAATTATAAGATGTGGTATGATTTCTAATGAGACATACTCATACCGCATAGTCAGCTTTAAAGGCCTTGAAATGACAGTGTTAAACAATGCAAACGAGAAAACTAACAGACTTATTTATGTATAAAATAAAATTGAGAATGGAAATGGGGAATGTGCCAAAGAGTCAACAACCCGACCATAGAAAAAAAAAACAACAGCAGAGGGTCGCCAACAGGTCTTCAATGTAGCGAGAAATTCCCTCACCCGGAGGCGTCCTTCAACTGGCCCCTAAACAAATATATACTAGTTCAGTGATAATGAACGCCATACTAATTTCCAAATTGTACACAAGAAACTAAAATTAAAATAATACAAGACTAACAAAGGCCAGAGGCTCCTGACTTGGGACAGGCGCAAAAATGCGGCGGGGTTAAACATGTTTGTGAGATCTCACCCCCCCCCCCTATACCTCTAGCCAATGCAGAAAAGTAAACGCATAACAATATGCACATTAAAATTCAGTCCAAGAGAAGTCCGAGTCTGATGTCAGAAGATGTAACCAAAGAAAATAAACAAAATGACAATAATACATAAATAACAACAGACTACTAGCAGTTAACTGACATGCCAGCTCCAGACTTCAATTAAACTGACTGAAAGATTATGATTTCATCATATGAACATCAGGCACAATCCTTCCCGTTAGGGGTTTAGTATCATACCATCATAACATATATGAGAAGAACATAACCCGTGTCATGCCAACAACTGGTTTTTGAATAAATGTGTTTAGTTCCAATGCAAAGACCCTACAAGTGACTCATTATTAACGCCAAAATATGCAATCTTTAATGACCTGACAACAGTATCGTAACTATATCCCTTCTTAATAAGTCTATTCAAAGGTTTTGTTAGTTTTTGAGGTGAATACTGACACCTTTGTGCTTTATAAAGAATATTTCCATAAAAAATTGGATGTGAAATACCTGAACGTATAAGAAGTCTGCATGTTGAGCTATATTTACGAATGATGTCCTTTAATATACCGATGATAAAATTTAGTAAATGTTTTGAATAGTTTGTGATATCGAAAACCCTGGTGTAATAATTTTTCAGTAATACATAAATTTCTCTCGTTAAAATCTAAAACATTGTTACATACACGAGCGAATCGTACAAGTTGAGATATATAAACACCGTAAGATGGTGACAAGGGAACGTCACCATCTAAAAATGGATAATGAACGATAGGAAATGAAAAATCATCTCTTTTATCATAAATTTTAGTATTCAGCTTTCTGTTAGTGGTATAGATATCAAGATCGAGGAAAGGACAGAGGTCATTGTTAGTATTAGCTTTATTCAAAGTAAGTTCAGCAGGATAAATTCCTTTAATATACATACTGAATTCGTCATTATTGAGAGCCAAAATATCATCCAAATATCTAAAAGTATTATTAAATTTGTTTATCAGATGTTGTTTTGATGGGTCTTTTCTTATTTTTGTCATAAATTGTAACTCATAGCAATACAAAAACAGGTCCGCAATAAGTAGAACAAGCATAGTACACTCAGAAACATATAATGATAGATAGTATCTATTAGGATTATTGAATATCATGTTTAATGGATAACGATCTCTTATGTAAATTAAATGTTCGTATTTTTATAAAGAAAATTGAAGTTTAATGAAAAATAAATGAAAAGCACCATGTTATGCAATGTTTAATTATACATGTAGTAAGTGCAAAATAATACAATAACCTCTTTTTTATTGTTTATTTGATTGTTGGTTGCTTAACGTCCAGGGGCAAATATTTGATGCATGTTCAGGACGAGAGAAGCAAATAACACATAGTGAATTCTGGGCACTTTAAACACTAAGTCTTTTGCGTTTGGTGTTTCGGCCTATCCGTGCCTTGTTATGTCTGTTAGGTACAGTAATTGGTGTTATTTTGTTTTTGCCATCAACAGTTTCATGTCAGTTTAGACAAGAAAACGGCGTAGGAACGAATTTTGAAAAAAATTGTGTCATAAAGACTTTCTGGTAGGCTGCTTTTTATTTGAGCAAGTAGACCTCATCAAAAAAATTAAATTTTATTTTTTTCATTCCGTTTTTATTACCAAGAAGGATAAAAAAAAGTCTGGATATTGAGGCACCAAATATTTGTCTTTAAGAAATGTGGAAACAGGTGCATATTTGAAAAAAAAATATTAATAAAAATATTCCGTTCTACTTTTATTCGAAAAATTATTGTTACAGAAGGAAAACTAAGTTTAAGTCAATTGAAAATAAGTTGAAACAAATTCATGTATAAATAAAAATGTTTAGCCGGAGAAAGTGTAAACTGTTTAGAAGTTTAATCTTTTTTTCTGAAGTCAAATAGTTCTTCGATCATGATAAATATAAAGTTGTATCCATTAAATTAATTTATCAATTTTACATAATAAAAAAAACTTTCATTGAATTACTAAAATGTATGTTGGAAGGTACAATGTATATATGAAATCAATTAACAGGTTTTAAATTTTCACTCGCATTGCTAAAATATTTCAAAAAAGACCAAAATACTAAAAACTTACCGGTACCACAGAAAGCCACTATTGGCAATGAAATAAACAAACTAATACAAACAAACATCCTAATGCAATGGACTTCAAAAGCTAAAGAACCCAAAAGTGAAATGTAAGATGTATTTATACTGTCCTTGAAAGTTAAGACATACGGTGGTTACGGATGGGAAACCTAGCCAGAGGACGCTATAATTTAATCAGATGTTACTCCGCATTAAGTAGTTACGGCATAACGTTATCAGATCATTTAAAGGGACATTCTGTTTCAATAATAGGACTTCATCTAATATGCATGGGTCTTCATTTACCAAGTACATTGTAGATCATAAAAGATATCATATTTAACAAAAGGTGATAAGGACATGGTGCAAACTACGGGTACGTAATAAATCAATGACACACATGCAGTTTTAAAAAGTTGGGCTCTGTAATTTGAAGAAGAGGAGTCGGTTAACAATAAATTAAAAGACAAAAAAAAGTTCAATCACTGTAAGGAAATATGAAACACGTGTAGGCCTTGTATAATTTCATAAATTACCTCTTTTTAATCTTTACAAATGCTTCATCATGCTATATCCAATTATATGAAATAATGCTGTTAACGAGTTTTTAATCCAATATTATAAATCAAATATGATAATTTTGATTAAATAAACGGTAAATGTTCCATGGGACACAGTTGATGTCCCAGCTAGCATATAAAGTTCTTAAGTGGTATAGCTCTAGAACAGTAAAGTGACGCCACCAAAATTCAATCTTGACCTGTGTTTTGTGGTAATAAGCATTGTATTTAAGTTTCATAACATTTGATTGAGGCAAACTAGATAACGGAAACCAATTTTGGGACGTATGGACGGACGGACGGACGTACGTATAGACGTACAGACGGACATGGGTAAATCTTAATGCCCTCTCCGCTACGAGCGGGGCATGAAAATGAAATTTGAGTACCAATGAGAAAACGCTCCATCCACGTCACAATGTATTTAAAGTTAACAATGGCTCACACCGAACAGCTGGCCCCAAAATGACTAGAGTAAAGCAATTCAAACTGGAAAAAACAACGGTCTAATCCTTATCTATACTAAAAAAAGAGAGATGAGAAACACAGTTGAACCACACCAACAAACGACAACCACTACATATCAACAGTCTCCTGACGTAGGACAGGTGCATTCAAGTGCAGCGGGTTTAAACTATTAAACAGGCGCCAACCTTCAACCTTACCTGAGACAAGAGTGTAACATTACAACATAAAAAAAGCCATAAAACACGAGTTTGTAATACAAATTTTCGAAAGTGTTGATAACAATTAACAATTTTTTAAGTTAAATCTGTAGTTTACTAATGAAGTTTAGAAGGGCGTATGCCATTTGCGCCGATTTTAAAAATTTTCATTAATTGGAACTCATACCACATATTCTTACATCTAACCTGTAATTTACCTATAAAAAAAATCGGCGCAAATGAAAAAAAAATCGGCGCAAATGAAAAAAAAAATCGGCCCAAATGAAAAAAAAAATCGCCGCAAATGCAAAACGCTGGTTTAGAACTAACACGCAATCACAAATTTCCGAATTTTAGAATATCGAAATTATATATCTGTAATGAAAAGTTCCAATAGGTTTATTGTTGTTTGATTTATTTCGAATCTATTACGTATTTAGATCTACGTCACTTGTTTTCTTTAATTTAGCTATCTCAATATTACATTTTGTATAGCGATGAAACTGACAGTTATGTTTTAGGACGAAAACAGTTCATTTGAATTTCAATTCTAAATCTGTTCAAACCGACTTGAACAAGTAGATGCGATCTGACTACCAAAGTGACAACTATAATAACGAACTTAAAAAAAAGAGCTATAAAAGGCTACATCATGACAAAATGATAAACATTTTGAACCGCCTTATTCATGCTGAAACCAATAAACGAAAAACACATGTGATAGACAGCAACCAACAGCAACCACTGAAATACAGGAACTTGACTTAGTTAAGCCACACAAGTGAAATGTTGTTAAGTTAAACGTGTTCATGGGAGCTAAATCCTCTTCCTAACATGGGACAGTGGCATAACAGCACACTATCGAAATAAAATCAGTTTCAAAGCCTCGACCCATCATATTTTGATATCAATTAAAGTTTGTAAAACCAAATACTTAAATCGAACAAATTAAAGTCAATGGAGCCCATTGATGATTTTTATCATGTTGGCGTATCCTTATCTTGGTTTGGTGATCATTTGTAGTTACAGTACAGATTCTCGTTATGTTTTATACTTCAAATACAAAAATGCCAAACACACTATAACGGATATAGATTTTCATGTACTGCGCATGGTGACTATTTCTAGATAAGGAATTAAACCACTAATTCATAGGCCCGTGGAATTGCTTTCTATTTAAATATCTGCAGTTTCGTGCATTCATGGTTATTTTGTATTAGGTTCAAATAAGGTGAGAGTCATTTCATGTCAAAAACTATACCCAATCCTGACTTGAACTCGAAAATTCAACATATTTCTTATAATTTCATAGTAGACCACACTGGTTCACGGCAGTTTCATAGAACACAAACATGTATTTCTATTCTGAACAAAAGACCGGTTTCTTGTTAGGTTTTGTTTTGTCATCAGTGTTTGACTCACTTATTTACATCCTCTTACAGTGAGCCAACAAAATACTGATCCTGGTCCATTGTGATCGTTTAGTAGCCAGGATGTTGAGGGGTTATCTCGGGTCATGGTGCTCTGTCTTTAAAGGTGAATATCAATCTGTAACTCGACTCTAATAGTCTACTAGTTTGCCTGTTCAAAGCTGAATTCAACAAATATGGAAGGGAACATATGTCTTTAAATTTGAAATTGGAGTGAAACATTATTTACTATGTTACTTTCCTACTTTAATATAAAGAGTAGCAATGTATCATATATCACGTGTTGCTATTTAGTTTCAATTTGTATATAAAACACTGTCTAAAACCGTTGAAGACCGTACCTTGACCTATAATGGTTTACTTTTATAAATTGTGACTTGGATGGAGAGTTAACGTTGTCTCATTGGCACTCATTCCACATCTTCCTATATCTTTAAATATGGTTGCTGTAAAACATGTCTTTATAAATTACAAAGACAAAGATCTTTATTTAGACATTTACAATAAAATCGTGTAATATTTCGCCTAGAGGAAAACGAATAGTGATCAATAGTGTTAATATGTACATGTACGTGATCATTAGAACTACTGATTTTGCAGTCTGTACAATGTACATGGACTGATCTGTTATCGTATATTAATCAAGTTATAATCGATTATAATCTTTTAAAACACAATTGTTACAGATTAAAGATAAACAAAATTCCAGTGCAACATTCCTATATTTGTTAGCCTACATTGACACATTTTATTTTACCTTTTTGTTTAATGATATCTTATGCATCTCTTTTTTATCCCCTGTCTTTAAATTTTATTTTAAAAGTGTCGTATTTCTTTAGGAAATTGGACACTAAATAAAAAAAAAACACCTTACAGTGCACAGTCACTGATATTTTGATTAATATCATTAAAAAAAGGATATGTGGGTTAGGGAAAGAAGACTGACAAATGAAATAATCATAGACGTTTCGTTATTCAATTTGAAAGTTCATATCTGTTTTTATTAATAATTGCACTTGCAATAACATCAGTGTAGGTAATAAAAAATAAACAAAGATTTTCATTACCGTGTAAGGTCAAAATCGATCACGCCCGCTTGGTTAGTACCTATATCCGCTGTACCGATGATACACGGTGCTAACATACACACGAAATAGTAAGTACGTACTAAGTAAGTAAATTGTTTATTATAGTGACACGTGAAATATCTATGACGGTATAATCAGGTACTCTAAATTCAGAAATTATTGCGAGGTTTTATTATTGCGAAAAATGCGACAGAGTTGAAAACGCAATAATTTAAACTGGCATTTTGAAATATTTAATGAATTAAACAGGATTTTCTCAAAATCGTAAATATTAAAATCGCATTTAACTGTTTAAGTCTAATATGACAAAATTGCAATAATGAATGCACGCAATAATTTCTGAATTTACAGTATTCTGTTCACTCCATCTCAACTTTTATATGAACATTATAAATTTTGTTTATTTCTCTCTCTCTCTCTCTCTCTCTCTCTCTCTCTCTCTCTTCTCTCTCTCTCTCTCTCTCTCTCTCTCTCTCTCTCTCCTCTCTCTCTCTCTCTCTCTCTCTCTCTCTCTCTCTCTCTCTCTCTCTCTCTCTCTCTCTCTCTCTCTCTCTCTCTCTCTCTCTCTCTCTTCATTTATGCTGATAGAAGTTTTTTATGATACAAAAAACACACTGATTTTCTAAAGATAGCAAAATATAATATATACAATGTTTTGCCCAGAGGAAAATAACTCGCGTGACAAGAACACTGCCGAACATACAATTCGTATAACCTCATTTGTTGCCAGTTCATACTCAAAGTTGGTAGATAGACGATTATTACCTACACTGATGTTACAGCTTGGCCCCTTTTCATATCCCTCTTTTAAACACCTAAAACTGGTAGCGACTACTAGTACATGTATTCATTTTCGTGTTGTAATGGTTATCAATTAAAGTAATGACCAATCACTGTACACATACATCAACTTAATCAGTATAACATTAATGGTATGTACAGCATATGCATTGTACATGCAATTTATCTAAGCCAATTCTAGCTATTTTGTTTTCCAAAATTTGTTTTATATCATGATACATATATAATAAAAATAAATCTAACTGAAAGGAGACGATACAGTCTACTGTTGACAGGTCTCCGCGAAATTATCTTCTATGTTGCTATTAGATGCCTTTTCTGATCCGTATTTGTTGTATCTCTGGGTCTGCTGAAACAAAAATTAAGAGACGTGGTATAATTCGCCGTTTCAGAATATAATGCGTCCTGTGTAATATTTTTAAAGTGTACACCAAAGCGAGACCGTAAAACACACATAAAATACATATACTGTTACATATATCACATATAACAATATTGCATCGCATAAAACACAATAATACAGCCACCAACGACAATCACTGATTTACAGGCTCTCGTCTGGGAACAACGCATAAAGTATCTACTATTTGATTCGATCTCCGTTCCGGGGATTGCATTTTCTCCCTTGTCACCTTTGTGCCTTTATAAAGAGTAGGTTCTTGGTTTTGTCATTTCAGTGTCCTTTTGTATATGATGCAGACATGTTCCAATTTTAACAAAAACCCAGTCCTCTTTTCACCGATGGTACATGTAGCATCACCGAATTAGACTTGTTACTAAATATGTATGATATTTACTTTGAGCAACATAACGGGAACCAATAGTGGAACAGGATTCGTTTGTAACCCTTCATGTAAATTGCTTGTGCTCCAAATTAAAGCATTTAATTTTCTTTGTTCTGTTTTTGGACTTGTTAGATTTGTTGGAGTTGTTTCATCTTTCGTAGACTTGTGTGGTTTTATTTGCATAAGGTTTTCGATTTCGTTGTTTCCCCTTTTTTGTCAGTATAGCATAATTTTCAATTTACGTGTAATACAAAATATCAAATAAGATATATGATAAAATATTTGACATATGGTAATCTTAAACTAGATCAAAGTCAAACCAATTTGTATCCATTCTCTTTTAAAAATCAAATCATACCTCTAGTCATCAATGATATTTTAACCTTGCCAAATTCAAGTATGAAAAGCCACGTGACTGATAAAAACGGGTCATGATAAAACCGAGCTTATTATAGTCACTTTTTTTCTATTTAAGGTTCAATATAGTCATTACCCAGCAATGTCATATCAGAATATGGATCTTTTAAGATAATGAAGCGTTTAAGTCTTTCTCACCTTCATTAGAATATATTATTTCACCTGTACCGACCTCTGTAGTCACGTGAGTCACGAGGTCATTGTTTTTCCTCATATCACGTGTTAAGTTCCGTCTTATATTCTTTGTACGTCATTGTTATCTGTTTATACTTTTGATCTTTAATAAGAAAAGTATTATTTAAAGACAATTAAGCGAACATTTTTTAAATGATAAATTACTGTAGTAATACCGAGGTTTTTTTTCTTCTAAATATGGTTGTCCAATAAGAATATTATTTAAAAGGTACAATAGTTAAATAGCATGACCTGTCGTGGTGACTACCTAGTGTATATTTTGACTTTGTCAAATTTAAATATGATGTAGAATGTAAGTCTACGTGATTGATAAAAATAAAACATTAAACGCAGTAATATTGGACATTTATGCATTTAACTAGCCTTCATTCATTTATATCCCATATCAGTTTTCGTGCAAGAGAACTATACTACTCTTTTTACAATGTACTTGGTCATAATGACAATTCAGTCAATGAATTCTCCTCTTTCAAGATTTTTTTATCATGGATATAACTCGTGGTTGAACAAGCAAAATTTCAAAATAGTTTAGCCTTGCAAAATATGCTTTTGTAATATTTATAGTTGAATTGAAAGTACTTTTCGTAAACTCTTTCGTTAGTATACCTATTTTATTTATCCTTTTGATTTGTTAATTGTTTTGTCAAAATGTTAGTGCCGTTTTGATGAAAGCACTAAGTCTTTACGACTGAGTTTAACTCAATCATTTTACAGTCTGCTGAAAATTTTCGGACGCCATCACTACTTGGTTAGCTGCTAATGTTGTATATCTATTTCATATTTTACCATGGATATTTTCCAATTTTCGCAACCACAATCCTGTCCTGTTCTACCAAATGTTACCTGCTGAATAACACCGGGTTTATAATTACACGAGCAACACGGCCGATACCACATGTTGAGCAGGTACTGTTTACCTTCCGGAGCACCTGAGATCATCCCCAGTGTTTTGTAAAGTTCTTAGTTTTCTATGCTGTTTTTTGTGTACTATTTTTTTTTTTTAATTTGAGTCTTTTTCTCTTTTTTTTTCCCTGGCGTTGTGTTTATTTTCGTCTATTGAGTTTGAATGTCCATTAATATGCCTTTTTTCACTATACATGCCTTTTTGCATTTTCTATGTCCGGAACCTGCACCCTAGTGGTTGTCGTTTGTTTCTGACTTTCATGTAGTTTCCATTCATTGTTTTTGCGGTTATCATGTTTCCCGTCCATTGTTTTTAGCATATATCAGGTCGTTATATGTTTTTGTCATTCACAGATCTTTAAATAGAGAAAAATTAGCAAATTAATAAAGAATAGAGAATAATAGGGTGCTGTAAATATAGTCTCTTAAATGACATAACTTGTATCCGTTGTAACTCTAAAGATATATGGAAGATGAAAATCATTTTAATGATGTCCGCATTTATCTGCTTCAGAAATAATAAGAAGTTGCCTATTTGTCTAAATTTGAACTCTGAAAGGAATAAACTGGTATGGCTTATGAACACAGCTACAAGATAAGCCAATTTTCACTCTTGCTAGTATATTTTTTTCTTGTCGGCTTTAAACACGAGAAAGACTTTGTGAATAACACAGCTCCTTGATCATCGCTTCTTGTTGTCTGATGCAGTATGAAACATACACTATTCTCGAAACCTCTCACCACAGTATGTGTTATTGCTGTACGGCCTTCAACAATGAGCAAAACCCATACCGCATAGCCAGCTATGAAAGGCCGCGAAATTACAAAGTTTAATGTAAAACAAGTCAAACGAGAAAACTAACGGTCTTATTTATGTACAAAACAATGAACGAAAAACAAATATATAACACATAAACAAAAGACAACCACTGAATTACAGGCTCCTGACTTGGGACAGGCACATACGTACAGAATGTGGCGGGGTTGTACATGTTAATGGGATCCAAACCCTCCCCTAACCTTGGACATTACATTGTAAGAACGAACTATAAAAATATGTTAATTTTGTATCTGTAGCAGATACGATGTAGTCTGTTACCGTTCTTAAGATCATTATCCCAGTCTGAGAGAAATTTCCTTCTGTACCTGATACAGCAAAAAGAAAAATCAAAAATTTATACGTTTCAAACGAAAATGAAAAAAAATTTGAAAATAAATGCAAATAAAATCAAACGAGAGGATTTTTACCACATCTTTTGATAGAGTAGAAACAATGATTTAGGTGCTTTATATAAATTTCATGTAAAAAAATGTATGTTGTAAATATTGTATTCATGGCATCATGCCCCATGGGAACAAATCAGGCCCATCTTGGGGTGTCCAAGTAATCATATAATCACAAATTGTTCCGAGATAACCAAAGACAAGATATAATAAAATAATCAAAAATACAGTCCTAGATTATCAAATAATCTTGAAATATTTGGTTTGGATGTTTGGATATTAAATAACTACTGTAAAACAGCAATCACATAACCAAAAACCTAGCGAGGAGGCTCCCTAATTCGGAAAATGAATTCTATATTTATGTGTATAAAGATAAAGAAAATAGAGAAAAAATAAGAATATAAATGAATGATAATTATATTAAAAAGATCCCCATTTCAGTTTCATCAACCTTAACTGGAATACGCTTGTTTGACACTTCCCTCAAAAGTCTGAAGAGAACCTTTAAGTTAGTCCTATAACATATGACTTCGCATTCTTATTAAATTTTTAATGTTTTCATACCGATATTTTTATTTTTTATTTAACTTTAACGGGTGGCTCATTAAAAGTAAACAAAATAAATAATCAGAAATAGGAAATAGAAATAGAAAATAATGCCCCGAGATCATATGTTATAGATCGTTACATGTATGTTTTAATTCGTTACCTCAACCGAACAAAAGACATTTATCAAAATAATACAAAACTCTCACTTGGGAGCAGCCACTTGCAAAAGTCAAGTGCATTTTTATTCAGGTAATAAGTAAACGTAATTCAATATGGCCGCCGTGAAAACATCACCAATATGTTGGCTATCCCTCCTATATGCTAAAGTACGCCATAAAGAACGTATGTGCCAAATCCGATTCTTGTATCACAATTTGCATGATTTTGTCAAATTTCGGTACTAAGCTGTCCCACTAACGTAATTCATTTTATAAAAGGCATATGAAACGAGTGACTGGTGAACAATAAAGTTTATCCAATTCTTAAACAAATGCATGTATATATCATATTTTATTAAACTTAGTCTTTTGTGCGCGATTTTGTCATTTCTTACGCAAAAAAAATCGTTTAACAAATATGGCAGCTCATTAATTGCCGTGTTTTGAAGCCGTAGTTTACCGAATGTCACCTTATAGTAAACAATCAACAAGGAAGCATATATATTGAGCACGTGTATAACATGTACAATCAAATAATAGTTTATTTCAGTGACAGATCCATGCGTATTGCGATCACCGAATTTTTACCAAAAGGGTCACGCTAAGGTAACTTTTCATACGGAAAATATTTCGGCGAATTGCTTCCTGGAAGCAAGCAATTATTAAAAGTAAACTTCTTCTAAATGTGGTAAAATTAAAGAATTTTCTACCAAGAAAAAATAAATAAATATATAAGTTTTAGAATGAAAACTATCTATTAAGTTATAAAAAACATGCATCATTTTTTTTTTAATTTGCTGTTTCATATGATAGTTACTTGTCTCAGACAGAAAACAATTCCTATATAGTACCTTAATATAACATTAAGGTATATATATAGAATTTTTTTTCGGAGACAAGTGCCTGTGTTTTATATGACTGAAATGATAATTGTGAGAAGTGTCTGTCTCTGACTAGCACACTTGCGACCCATCTTGGACTTTCAACCTGTAAATAAATAATTTTTGTAATTATTTATTTGGAAAAAAGCCTCTAGAACACTAGACTGCAAATTAATGACTCGAATGACTTTAACTACTATCAAACCACCCGTGCATGAAATTCTACCCGAATTCTTTATATATCCAATCAAACACACCTATCTATACTAGTCAACAAAAGAAACGATACACGACTTTGAAATAAAATTTATCAAAAAGTATTAAATATAAAACAAAATGAGATATACTATTTTAAAAAGCTTTCATTTGCAATGTATGCACATCTGATAATGAAAATCAAAACTTGTCGAAAAGTATCTGAATTCCGTGTAAACGAGCATAGGGTGCAAATTAGTTTTGCGGAAAGTTGAATAAAAAATCGACAGATAATTTTCTAAGTACTAAATAAAGTTTCAAGTTTGTTTAAAAATATTCAATATGCTAATCAAGTTATGTTCATGTTGTAATTAATGGGTTGAAATATTGTTTTTTTTTAAATTTTTGGGAAAAAAGTGTTTTTTGAAATCTCAAAAAATGCAAAATGTTTTTTTTTTTTTATTTTCGTCTCAAATCAATGCTTTAGGTATAAAAACAACACACAGTAAATTTGGAACCTTTCGGATTAGTTTTAAGATTTTTACCGCTTTTTGAATATCACTTTACACATACTGTCTATGGTAAATCAGTTGATAATGTATACATTTTAACGATTTCTCGTGGGGCCAAACTTTGCTTAACAAATAAACAAAGAAACTGTATGATTTTTAAAAACAAATTGATGGCAAACATTGTCTTTACTTTTAAATGAGAGGTTGGCATCATTAATTGGAACTTTTGTTTTTAAAATTGTCGTTTTATGTAAATTTGGTAAAAAAATCAAAAAAAATCGTGAAAAAACGTCACGAAAGCAAAAAAATATTTTTTTAAACGGATTTATATTTCCATAATGATTAAGTATTACTACCTTCAATATTGGTCCAATGAACGGAAAACTTTATCTTTAATTTGAAAAAAAGTCTTGTATCGTTTCTTTTGTTGACTAGTATATTATAAATAGCATAAACACATGCACGTTACCAAACACAACAAACTTGCATCGATATATGTACAACTTTAATAAATATAATAATAGGACTACAGAGAACCTATTCATAACCCATCCTTGTTTCCGGAATAAATCTCAGGTTTCGCTACCGATTTAAGTTTTAGAATATCTTAAAATTCGTCCAATAGAAATTAAGGCGTTTCAATTTCAACCATGGTGTCAATAATTAGGATGATTTAAAGAGAGCGTTAAATTTGTTGCTTCAGCAGTTCTATTAAAAAAGATTTAGCTTCATATTACATACTAAATGAGGTAAGCTTCAGTATAGTAACACGCTAGAAGATAAACCTATCTCCGAGTGTATTACTATTATACGAAAGTATACAATTTTTATTTCTATTTTTAGCTCACCCGGACCAAAGGGCCAAGCAAGCTTTTCTCATCACTTGGCGTCCGCCGTCGTCTGTTAACTTTTACAACATTTTTCACCTCTGAAACTACTAGGCAACATTAAACAAATTAACTTCACCACAGTCATCATTGGGACATCTAGTTTAAACAATGTGTCCGATGACCCAGCTTATTGCCAACAAGATGGCCGCCATGGCTAAGAATAGAACATAGACGTAACATGTAGATTGTAGCTTATATTTCTGAATCCAAAGCATTTAGAGCAAATCTGACATTGGGTGAAATTGTTCAATAGCTCATGAGCTATCTGCCCTGACATTTTCAGAAGTATCCGACAACCCGTTGTTGGGTTAATGTTGCTGCCCCTGAATTGGTAATTATACAGAAACTTTGCAGTTTTTAGTTTTGATCGTGAACACTATTGAAGATATAGACAAACTGTAAACAGCAATAACGACAGCAAAATAAGATCTACAAAGTAAGTCAACATTACTAAAATGAGACATACCTGACAACCCGTACATTTAGTTGTTTTGCTGCCCCGACATTGGTAATTTTTAGGAAGTTTTGCAGTTTTTGGTTATTATCTTGAATACTATTGAGATAAACTGTAAGCAGCAATAACATGAATATATAATGTTCACAAAGTAAGATCTGCAAATAAGTCAACATGACAAAAATGGCTAAAATTTATAATAAAACTACATCCAGGAGCCTGTAATTCAGTGGTTGTTGTTTATTGTTGTGTTACTTATGTTTTTCATTTATTATTTTGTACATTTATTTAATTAGGCTGTCATTTTTCTTGTTTGAATTGTTTCAGATAAATTTTGTCATTGCATGTCCCTTTTTTGCTGACTATGCGGTATGGACTTGGCTCATTATTGAAAACTGTCCGGTGACCATTCACTATTAATTTCTGTGTCATTTGGTCTCATGTGGAGGGTTGTCTCATTGACAATCATGCCACAACTTCTTTTTATATTTAAATATTAACTTAAAACATGACAAGACGGAAGATTTTCTTGACCTTAGATAGATTAGATGATAAGGATGCTATTCTAATATAGCTTTTAATGATTTTGTGTCTAGGCCTTTCTGCAACAATCAGAAATTTCTAAAAAAAAATTAGCTTCTTCAATCATTATGACTATCTGAAATATACTTGTAGCAGCACTTGATGTGTTAAGGTAAAACAGTTGCAAATCCAATAAAATTGCTCAGCAAAACATGCTACATAAACATATCTACATGTTCCTTGCAAATTTTAGAAAAATCTGTCAACCTGTTTGGAGATGATAACCATAAGAGCAAGGGAAAACATGGAAATTTCAAATTATTATCAGCCAGACAAACACAACTAGTCTGTGCAATCAATGGTCCTCAAATTTAGCCGACCGTCACTTTTTTTTTTACCAGTTAAGTGTTACAGACTCAAGTGAACTTCTTGTTTTCTGTATACTTATCTAATTATTTTTTTTATAATTGCATTCATTTTTTAGTTACAGCTAATTATTATAAGTGAACTGGATCTAAAAATTACGACAAGCGAAGGATGAATTTACCATATTTACTTGACAGGCAAAGCAAACAAAAACCAGGGGTGTGTCAAAACATTGAAATAGAAGACTCCAAGTTAGGTTTGTGTGAAGGTAAAAGAGAATCGGAGATTTGCTATATTGAAAACGAGGTTAAAACAGAAGATTCCAAGTTAAATGTATTTGAAGTTAAAAGAGAGACTGACAGCTCTGAGAATGAATGTAATATATTAATGTCGAGCGACTATAACAATCAAAACAATAATAACAATAGTGCCAACGTTAATAGAAAAATAGAAAAAGATGATATGGTTGACGTTGTACATGCTACAGAAACTGACATTTTCAATGTGAAATTTAAAAAGACCGATTTTTATACAGATTTGCCTTTAAATGACAAGAAAGATCGCCAGACCAATTTGAATAGGTCGGAAAATAATGGTGAAGCAATTAACTGTGACAAAATATCTAAGTTAATTTCCTGCAATAAAACAGAAGAGAAAAACAAACAAACTCAGACGAAGTGTTATAAATACAAATTTGGTGAGAAGGAATTTTCTTTTAAGTTTCCAGTCGTTTCAGTAGATAAAAATTTACCAATGATGTACATGTTGAATGGCGATAAACGTTCAGGTATTACATCGCCAGATGACCAATCATCAATGGCAAGGCAAGGTTTTAAGAATGATACACAAATGGAATCCGACAAATCGGAATTTGAAAACCTCAAAAAGTTAAACAAAAGTGAATCTGAAAAGCCTGTTTCGATGGTTTCATCCAGTTTTAATCACCAAGTCTCTTGTCAGATGTCACCGTGTAAAGAGAACGAAATCACAAAAACGATTCCACACAAATGCAAATTTTGCAACAAAGACTTTTTATCAAAATTTGCATTAAGAAGTCATATAAAATTACACACAGAGAGTGAAGGCTTTGTTTCTTATCTTCCTAAGCAACCACGTGCAGATTTGAAAACATCGGATGAGAACAAGAATCATATAATTGGAAAGGTTTACAACTGTTTTCTTTGTAAAAAAGTGTTTACGATTGAATCAGCAATGATCAGACATATTAAATTGCACAAGGAAAAAAGAAAGCATAAATGCAAGACATGTGGTAAAGGTTTTAATCAAAAACGTCAACTACAGAAACATGAAGTTATTCACACCGAGTGTAAACTCTTTATGTGTGATTCCTGTCAGATAAGTTTTAAAAATGTTTCTGAATTAAAACAACATATTCGAAATATTTGAAAAGGAAATATTTAATTGCTCTTGATGTGGGGAAAGCTTAAAGCCTTTAATACTTATGATGCCCTCGGAAGCCACGAGAACATACATGCTACATTGTCACCACTTGTATGTCATGTTTGTGGAGAACATGTTTCTTATTCTAAATAGAGGGAGCATTTAAAATTACACGACAGAAAAGCGCGTTACATGTGTGAAGAGCGTGGTCGGAAGTTTACTTTTACAGCTGATTTAAATGAGTGTGTAGCTAAATCTAATATATTTTGTTAGCTTGCTTACTTGCTGAACCGTGAAGTCATTGTTAGCAAGGTATACTACCCTCCTTTCGTAGTAGCCTAGTTCCACAGACAGATACTAGTATATAGGTTCGTTTTCTATCGGACTAGTCTACTCTTAAAGGATGGTAGTTAACCTAACCGAACAATGACTTCACGGCTCAGCTAGCAAGCAAGCTAACCAAAGATATTATTTTTGCCTACACACTCATTCAAATCGGCTGTAAATGCCACTAACAAAGACATTTGTTTAATCACTCAGAAATTAAACCATATAAAAGTAATTTTGAGTCGTGTGCTCAAAACTTTCAATCCAGTCCTGAATTGAAGAAACATTCAAGACTTCAACATCAAAAGTTTATGCATTTTAGTTCTTGTCATCAATGTGGCATTATGATAGTTTTAAACATCCCCGCCAACTTCGAATACATGAAAATATGCACAGGAAAGATAAAGGCTTTACATGTGATGTATGTGAAAAAAAGTTTTCTGATCAAAATTCTATGATAAAACATCAACAAATACATTTTGAAGAAAAGTCTTTTGAACATGTATGCCCAGGAATGCGGAAAATACCGAAAATACCAGTAATTAAAAGAGACATTTGCTTAACTCATTCTGATATCTACCAATTTTTATATGTGAAGTTTAGGGTGGAAAATGCTTTAAAGATATTCATACATTTCATAGCTGTGACCTACATGATGCACAATGTATGTATACAAACACACAACTCGGGCTCCATGTTTGTGACACTAGTAGATAAGGATTAAAACCTTTCCAAGACACATCGTCTTAATTAACACATTAAATAACACGCTGATGTACAATACATGCAATATGTACAAAACAGTCAATTAAGAAGTACAAAAATACATGTTACTGTATGATGTACATGTACAATTGTAGATCACATAAAATATGGAAACAATTTTCTTTAAAACAACTTTAAATATGTCACATCATGTATGTTGATCTTGTTGATAAACAAAACATTTGTGAACAGTAACTGTGCTATGTATAACATTTGTATCTTTAAAAAATGTACAGTTAAACTTTGGCGAATTAGGAACACAGTGTCAAATTACACATTAAGATAATTTATGTGCTTTATTTTTCTATGAAGGGAGGTTTATACTTTACAATCATTTTTAAAAATTTAGTTCATTAAAAATCTATTTGAAGAAAACAATCTGTATTCTTAAATATTTTCTATGGTAATGATCATTAGTATTGTCATTTACTTTAAAATTCAGAATGGAAATGGGGAATGCGTCAAAGCGACAACAATCCGACCATAGAGCAGACAACAGCCGAACTTTGTACATTTGTTTGTCATTAACTCTGAACTAAGAAATCTTTATATGGAAAAATATATATGGTGAAAGTTACAAATTTGTTTCTGTGAATGTACAAGTTCTAGCTGATAGTTTATTCCGTAATGTTGTGTCTTTGTGGCTGTATTGTATAGATAGTTGAAGGACATCGTAGTTAATGAATAATTCAATAAGTGGTCTTCTGTAGCAGTGTAGTGTAGATAGCTGGTAGCCAGACATCTAGTGTATTTAAAAGGAAGTGTCCTTCGGCTGTAGAATAATAATATAGGTAGTCGATGAACATTTTGTTTATTTAATTGGAAGGCTCATTCGTAGCATTAAAGTATAGATATTTGGCGGACATCTATAGTTCATTGAGTAGTGTCATAGGCAGAATTAAAGTATATAAAATTGGTGGACATCGAGATCACTCGTTCGGAAGTGTCATTGGTAGCAGTACAGCGTAGGTATTGGGGCACATCTAGTTGTCGAACATGCGAATTTTGTCGCTGAAAGCTCGACATAGGGATAGTGATCCGACGGCAGCGGCGGCTACGGCGGCGTTAGCTAATTTCTTAAAAGCTCCATATTTAAGAAGGTTGAAGACCTGGATGCTTCATACTTTGTATATAGATGCTTCATGTTATGATGTTGTCGTCAGTCACATGTCCAATGTCCTTGACCTCATTTTCATGGTTCAGTGACTACTTGAAAAAAGTTAAGATTTTTTGTAATGTTAAATCTCTCTTATTTTAAGTAATAGGAAAACTATATTTGGTATGTGCGTACCTATAGCAAAGTCCTCATGCCCGTCAGACTTTTTTCACTTAGATTAGTGAACAAGGTTTAGTTTTGGTGGTCAAGTCCATATCTCAGATACTTTAAGCAATATGTCTAGCATATTAGATGTATGGAAGGACTGTAAGGTGTACATGTCCAACTGGCAGGTTTCATCTGACCTTGACCTTTTCACGGTTCAGTGGTTATAGTTTAGATTTTGTGTTTTGGTCTGTTTTTCTTATAATGTATGCAATAGGTCTACTATATTTGGTGTATGGAATGATTGTAAGGTGTACATGTCTAGCTGGAAGGTGTCATCTGACCTTCACCTCATTTTCATGGTTCAGTGATCAAAGTTAAGTTTTGAGTTTTGGTCTTTTTCTAATACGTTATGCAATAGGTCAACTATATTAAGTGTATGGCAATATTTAGGATCTATATGTCAGTCGCGCAGGTTTTATTTGAACTTGACCTCATTTTCACGGTTCATTGCTCAGTGTTAAGGTTTTGTGTTTTGGTCTGTTTTTCTTAAAAAATATAAGCCATTGGTCAACTATGTTTGTTGTATGGAAGAATTGTTAGCTGTACATGTCTGCCTGGCATGGTTAATCTGACTATGACCCCATTTTCATGGTTCATTGGTCAATGTTTAGTTTTCTTGGTTACTGTTATCTTTGTGTGTGTGACAGTTGTAATAAAGCTTTTTATTTAGGACTATCAACATAATATCAATGATTTAGTTAGTAAAGAAGGCGAGACATTTCAGCGTGTGCACTCTTGTTTATTCAGTAGGAAGTGTCCTCGGTAGCAGTATAATGTAGATATCGTCGTTTTCGCAACAAATAAATGACTTGTACATAATTGAAGGAGTTTCTTACCTACAGAAAAAGATAAAATAAAAACCTAAACAGGCCATTGTGCATGTAAATACTAATCATATAGGACAACAACAGGTTTCGAAAGAAAGTTATTAAAAAAAAAACTTATTTGAAGCGGTCAATATTATAAGTGATATGATTGCTATTTATTCAACATTTCATCAGAGACTAAATAACGAGGATTTGAACAAATGTAGGTTATGGTACAGCCTGCAACAGAGTGCAAATCTATACCATACCATATATAGTAAGCGTTAAGCATAAACCCATACCATATAGCAAGCTTTAAAAGCAAACCCTTCCATAAAGTAAGCATTAAAGGCCCGACATGTCAAAGGCTCATGGGATAACAACATGAATCACAGGCTTCTGTTAATTGCAGGTTTATTACCACCACTACTTGTGGATAGTAAATCCAACCTAGACATCCGGTATGATAAAAGAATATAATAATATATATATACGGTGTACACGAGTTAATTCATGAACAAAATGTAATCACAAGCAATTTTACCGCAAGGGCAAGCGTGGTTCATTTGTGTACTCCATAAATTGATCTGAGAGAAGTGCATTTCGTTATCGCGTTATCTAGAATAATTACTGTTGTTTGTCTGTAGAATTTTTTGTTGATGTTTTAGCATCGATTTTTTTCCTTGACATTTTCCTTTGAGTTAGTTTCTTTTTACAATGTGCATCTTGAATTATCTTTTTGTTACAATATATTAAAAGTAAATAGATACCAAATTGTCATTGCTATATGCAAATATTTGTTGCTAGGGATAATTTACAATGATTTTGCCATTAAATAGTCATTACATTGCGATACATTTAAACAGGTTTGGTTTCAAATATAAATACAGTCATGTATATTTAAGCTGTATATTTAGCGTATTCAAAAGTTTATCTCCAGGATTGTATGCATGATTGCTAGGCAACACAATATACGAGATAGACGCAAAATGCAACTATTTTCAGAAAGTTTGTGGTAAAGAATTATAGCTTGACAAATTAAATAAAATTTGGGGTTAGGGCAAAAAATGGCTCTTTTCAACCCTTGCCCTTTACTTGACATTTTTTTTACTCGCTACAAAATAGCAGAAAAGCTTGGCGACATTCGCGTTTTGTCCAATTTCAAATTTTAAAAAGCTCTTTAATAAATTTTGTAATGTCCGACAATGTACATATATTGTATAATATATAGAATATATAGAATTACATCTGAAATTCCACTGGTGTTAATAATAATCATATCATTTATGAAATAGATACAACAAATCTTACATTACGTTTTTAATCGCACAAATCAAGTTGACTTCAAAGGTTATTTTAAATGGTCTAGTCACATTTTTAACACAAGACACGACCCTTGGTCCGCCTTATAGACAACCATCAGTGTTATGTACTTATATGTAAACAGTTGCATCAGCGGTTTTTATTTAATTTGCACTTAATTTAGTCTACAGTTTCTTTTTATCTTTTGGATGAGTTTCATTGAGTCTGTCAATTCTGTAAAGTTATGTAAACTAACAGATTGTTGCAAAATCATATATCATGGCGAAGCGATATTATATGATATATAAGATGTATCAAATTCAGTCAGAAATATGTAAACGGATTGTATGATGTCTACTATGATATACAATTTACTGATCTCTATTTTCTAACATTAAACCATTCTAATTTACTTTGAACACTAGATTAATATCTTACAGATAAGACCATGGTTTTAATTAGATATAGGACATGGCTAAATTTTGTCGATGCTCTGCTTCAGAAGTTCATTTTCATATTTCAAATGTTCTACATTCCAAAGTTATGGTTGTGATTGTACAAACACCTCTTGTGACATATTATTGACCTTCACCATTGTCGTGATACATTCAACACCTCTTGTGACATATTATGTGACCTTCACCATTGTCGTGATACATTCAAACACATTGATGCTATTCAAATTAAGAACAATCTTAAAAAAAACCAGCATGCAAATTATCAATTGCTTCATATATATATATTAGTTTTTGATACGTGGTATGAAATATTAAGTTTCATCAATCTACAAAAGCATAATTTCAAAGTATACATCATCATGATTATATCTGTGTCACTAGTTTTATCCATTCACCAGGTATTCCTAAAAAAAGGAGAAAGCTGGATTTATGTTTGAACATATTCCATATTTAGTAAAACGCTGTTCATTCGTCCCGTTACTAATAGTTGCCTTAAAGGGACCGAGAAACGGATCTATTTAACTTTAAAAAAGTAAATTAGTATACCCTATCTCGGGGATATGTGGAGTCAGGAACATCATTAGTGGTTGTCTATAGTAATATTTTGATGATCTTTCATAATTTGATATAGACAGCAGATCTTTTTTGACTGCCATGCACTTTTTCCTTCACTGTTTGCGACTTGGTGTTTGCCATATTGCATATATATAATGTCCTTAATTTTATGACTGAAGTATACCTGCTGTGTTTTGTATACTGTTGTTTGTCTATGATTGTTTTGCGTTTTCTGTCATGGCAATTGAAATGTCAGTTTTCTCCCCTACTTTTTTATAGTTTGATTATCCTTTCGCCTCTCTTCTATAAACAGAATAAAATTGAGAATGGAAATGGGGAATGTGTCAAAGAGACAACAACCCGACCAAATAAAAAACAACAGCAGAGGGTCACCAACAGGTCTTCAATGTAGCGAGAAATTCCCGCACCCGGAGGCGTCCTTCAGCTGGCCCCTAAACAAATTTATACTAGTCCAGTGATAATGAACGCCATACTAATTTACAAATTGTACACAAGAAACTAAAATTAAAATAATACAAGACTAACAAAGGCCAGAGGCTCCTGACTTGGGACAGGCGCAAAAATGCGGCGGGGTTAAACATGTTTGTGAGATCTCAACCCTCCCATGTCGTTTGGTTGCTGTCTTATTTACTTTTACCTCACATCTCCTTTTATTTATGGTGAATACCGAATTTATTACTCTTTACATGTCATGCTGAAATGTTATATATCAAAGTTGGTAAATTTGGAAACCTGTTGAAACGAGAACCTAGATTTAGTCTGAAATAAAACTATCTAAGCGAAAAAAAGGTTCCGATTTAAAAATATTTCGAAACCACAAGTATATTTAATCATATTCTTTGAAAATAATCTTATACACTGTTATTTGAAATATAGATACATTTCATTATGTATTGACTGTGGGAATTGATATTTGCTCATCCCCTTGGTAACATAAAGTATTATCATTCTGTAGATATGATGATTTAAAGTACAAGTAGTATTGAAGGTCCTCAAGTTTACATGTAATGTTGGTACAGGTTAGAAAACTCAAGAATGATATCATCATATATATCTTTGAACAGGAACATATGTAGCTGTGTCTTCCTATAGATCATTTCTGCACATGTATGTGCGGTCTTTTCTATTTATTCGAACTAGATAGACGTTTTTACACTTTTGAGTAGAAGTAAGTACTTATACAGTGGAGATCAGTTCTAACCTCTCATAAATTCTGTCAGAATCTGTCAGGAGAACTGTTCTAGAACAGTATGTAGAACTGTCAGCCTGACACCTTTTAGTCAGTTCTAGGTTAGAACTGTTCTAACTAGAACTGGTTTGGACAGTTCTAGCTAGAACTGATCCTGACAGTTCTACCCTAGAACAGTTTTAGACAGTTCTAGCTAGAACTGACCAAATATTTGGTCAGTTCTACTTCTAGAACAGTTCTACGGTTAGAATTGATTTCAAATTCTACGGCTAGAATTGATTTATAAATTCTACCGTAACGGCCAGAATTAATTTATAAATTCTACGGCTAAAATTGATTTATAAATTCTACGGCTAGAATTGATTTATAAGTTTTAAGAAATATTTGTCTTAATATAAAGGCTTCGGCAAAATAGCGAATTATATTATATAGAGTTTTGCTATTTTGCCAGTTTTATTTCAGATTTATAATCGGCAAGAGAACATGTTTAACCTCGCCATATTCTGCATGTATGTGCCTGTTCCAAGTCAGGAGCCTGTTATTCAGTGATTTTCTTTTGTTGATGTGTTACATAAATTATTTGTTTTTCTTTCATTTTTTGAACATATATTAAGCCGTTAATATTGGGGGGGGGGGGAGGGGGCATTATTATTTCATTTATTTTACATTTGTCATTCGGGGAGTCAGGATGACTCGTTTTACATAACAAAATTATCTGACCTTAATGTAATACGTTATTCCGGCCCAAACCACCAGGGACGGATCCAGCAGTTTAAAAAAAGGGGGGGGTCCAACTAAAATTTATTGTCCTCATTCAAATGCATTGATCTTCCATGGTACAAGTTATAGCAATATTGGAAAACAATGACCTCAGAATTTTGTACGCATGAATTTATAGTGCCAGCATGTCCTCTTTTTATTCAAAGTATTGAATCGAAAACAAATATCAGTAGTTTTCATACTTCAGACTGAGTCGTGTAATAAAATCTTTTGACCGCATCAATCTAAACTGACTTTATTTGCTCTTTCTTTCTGCAAATCTATATAGCTGTACAGTAATTCAGTTATGATTTTAGGTCAAGAGGGACTGTAATATATACAAGTTATAGCAATATTGGAAAGCAATGACCTCAAAATTTTGTTCGCATGCATTTATAGCGCCAGCATATCCTCTTTTTATTCAAAGTATTGAATCGTAAACAAATATCAGTAGTTTTCATACTTCAGACTGAGTCGTGTAATAAAATCTTTTGACCGCATCAATCTAAACTGACCTTATTTGCTCTTTCTTTCTGCACATCTATATAGCTGTACAGCAATTCTGTTATAATTTTAGGTCAAGAGGGACTGTAATATATACAAGTTATAGCAATATTGGAAAACAATGACCTCAAAATTTTGTACGCATGAATTTATAGTGCCAGCATGTCATCTTTTTATTCAAAGTATTGAATCGAAAATAAATATCAGTAGTTTTCCTACTTCAGACTGAGTCGTGTAATAAAATCTTTTGACCGCATCAATCTAAACTGACCTTATTTGCTCTTTCGTTCTGCAAATCTATATAGCTGTACAGTAATTCAGTTATAATTTTAGGTCAAGAGGGACTGTAATATATACAAGTTATAGCAATATTGGAAAACAATGACCTCAAAATTTTGTTCGCATGAATTTATAGCGCCAGCATATCCTCTTTTTATTCAAAGTATTGAATCGTAAACAAATATCAGTAGTTTTCATACTTCAGACTGAGTCGTGTAATAAAATCTTTTGACCGCATCAATCTTAACTGACCATATTTGCTCTTTCTTTCTGCAAATCTATATAGCTGTACAGCAATTCAGTTATAATTTTAGGTCAAGAGGGACTATAATATACAAGTTACAGCAATATTGGAAAACAATGACCTAAAAATTTTGTTCGCATGAATTTATAGTGCCAGCATGTCCTCTTTTTATTCAAAGTATTGAATCGTAAACAAATATCAGTAGTTTTCATACTTCAGACTGAGTCATGTAATAAAATCTTTTGACCGCATCAATCTAAACTGACCTTATTTGCTCTTTCTTTCTGCAAATCTATATAGCTGTACAGTAATTCAGTTATAATTTTAGGTCAAGAGGGACTGTTATATATACAAGTTATAGCAATATTGGATAACAATGACCTCAAAATTTTGTTCGCATGAATTTATAGTGCCAGCATGTCCTCTTTTTATTCAAAGTATTGAATCGTAAACAAATATCAGTAGTTTTCATACTTCAGACTGAGTCGTGTAATAAAATCTTTTGACCGAATCTATCTAAACTGACCTTATTTGCTCTTTCTTTCTGCAAATCTAAAAAGCTGCACAGTAATTCAGTTATAATTTTAGGTCAAGAGGGACTGTAATATACAAGTTACAGCAATATTGGAAAACAATGACCTCAAAATTTTGTTCGCATGCATTTATAGTGCCAGTATATCCTCTTTTTATTCAAAGTATTGAATCGTAAACAAATATCAGTAGTTTTCATACTTCAGACTGAGTTGTATAATAAAATCTTTTGACCGCATTAACCAAAACTGACCATATTTGCTTTTTTTTGTTTGATGTGAGTCTATATAGTTGCACAGTACTTCAGTTATATTTATTTTTACTGTAGTATATATAAATAACTGCAATATTGGAAATTGAACAAACATCAGTAGTTTTCATACCTCAGACTGACTCATGTAACAAAAATATGTGTCTGCATCAATCAAAACTGACCATATTTGACAGCATCAACCAAATCTGACAATATATGACTGCATCAGCTAAAACTGATCATTTTGCTTTTTTTAATGTAAAAATGTGCGAAGCGGGTTTTTTAATAGTGTGCACCACATTTTTTATGTTATTTCGAATAGACAGAAAAAAATGATAAGTCATTTCTTATAATTTGATTCTAAATTCCATTTTAAACCTTGCCAAACCATGAAAAGACGTTGATGACATTACGGTCACATGACTAACTTATGTCTATGGGCGCTGATAACACAATAACGACAGAAGACCCGTTACATCCAAACTTAAATTATTAAATAATGAACCGTCACAAAAAGTGACTTGGTCAGTAGTGACGGTTCATGATGGTTTTTTTTTAAACAAAACTATTTAACGGCATCATCCAACACTCACATCACTAATTCATATACTTTATTTTAAAATGAAAAGTACATGTATGAGAAATGAGAAGTTCTCTTCTTGGAAAGGTATACTGACTATACTGTTAATATAATTTGAAGAAGGAAAATGATTGGTTTTGTTTGTAGCCTTACGTCCAGTGGCAAATATTTCATTCATGTTCAGATCGAGTATATTTTTCTGACGTTCCAGACTCCCAGATATTATTCATTATCGTTATGGATAAGTTTGGCAACGAGATAAAAATTAGGAGGAAAAATTTTGTCCTGCATTTTTTTTAGCTGTAATCTCTGTCCTGCCTTTTTATTTTTCACTCAAATCGGTCCTGCCTTTTTTTTTAGTTTATCCTGACTTTGTTTTACCTAAATTGTCGTCCTGACTTTTTTTTTTTTTGCAAGTGTCACATCCTGCCTTTTTTATACTCAAAACTCCTGTCCTGCCTATTTTTTTCAAATTTCATCCTAGCTCCCCCATAAAAATCAAATGGTAGCTCCCTAACTTTTGATCAGTAAAAAATATAGAAACATCTGCTATTATACATAGTAAAGTAATTGGAACTGATTTTTTCTTCTAAATTCTAAATTGCCCTTTCTGCAGTGACGTCATTTAGAACTGTTCTACAGTCCTGACTGATTTAGTCAGTTCTGCTGACAGTTCTACGGTTAGAACTGATTTGGTCAGTTCTACCTAGAACAGTTTTAGACAGTTCTACCCTAGAACTGATCCTGACAGTTCTACCTAGAACTGACTTAGTCAGTTCTACCTAGAACTGATCCTGACAGTTCTACATAGAACAGTTCTAGGGTAGAACTGTTCTAGCTAGGACTGTTCTAGGACAGGTTAGAACAGTTCTATGACAGAATATTCTGACAGTTCTAATGAGAGGTTAGAAGTGATCTCCACTGTAGATGATCATTTCGAGCATCAAAAACCTGAACACTGGACGCGGACGCCATACGTTAGTGTAAGACCAGTCGACCCCAATCTAATTAAAAACCGATCTCTCGTCGCTCCTGTTTCTGATATGTCGCGTGGGAGCTCCCACGCGACATATCAGAAACAGGAGCGATGAGAGATCGGTTTTTAATTAGATTGAGTCGACCCCATAAAAAAAACCTAGACGCGGACGCTTTACCCTGGTGTTGGACAAATCTACCCTCCAAGGTGGACGCAGACGTCACGACAAGTCTAACCTCAACGATCGACGCGGACGCCATACCTTAGTATTAGACAAGGCTACCCTCCAAGGTGGATGAAAACCCTTGAAAGTGGACGCGTTTTTCGGAATACCTGAAAATCTCCCTCACACTTCCAGACGCAAGATCTGGTTCAGGACATAAGACCTGCTACACATACATACACATTGTTTTTAATGGATACTCTTGAAAGTGGAATGCGCACCCTTGCAAACTTGAGCGGACTCTTCATAGTTCAACGTTATATACCTATATGAAGTTATTTTCTTTCAGAACGACAGGTCATTCTTTTTCAGAATCAACCCGGACGATACCATGTTTCAATGAAATATGCTCAAAGGCATAAAATAATGACCTGTGTGAGGTCATTATTTTCCTTGATAAAAATGCAATCTATAATTTACTTCAAAATTTTATTCGTCTGATAGTTTTTGTTGCCGATTTGGAAATTTATTTTTTAAAATTCAATCGATGATAGATGTAAAAGAAACCTTCATTGCCCGCATTTTAATTTTAGAAACAAATAACGTGAAGTTTTGTTAATTTATCGCTACAATAAAGAAACATTATCATATATGTGAGATGAATTTTAATATAGACTTTCATAAATAAAAAGCCAGATTTAACATATTCGTGTGTTAGATTTTGAAAATCTTATTGAGTCACACTGAATAGGTTGATTGATGTTTGGTTGCTTGCTTAATGGCCAGTGGGAAATATTTCATGCATGTTCAGGACGATAAACGCTGCATAGGAATCATACTGTGACCTACATGTATTTATATTCGTCTTCGTGTCAGTTCTTAACTTTTTAAAATTTATGTATACCTTTTACACCATCAAATGATCAACTAATAAGATAATCTTATATTCTATTGAATAACATTAACGTAACTCAGAAAAGGGTCGGGTGCGGAGGGTATATAATTATATCCTGATTATCTGTTAATAAAATGTATTGCTTTTCAAAAGACAATCTTTCTGAATTTTTCATTCGATTCAATTAAAATAAAAAAAAAATATCCACTTTTCCGCGATAGAAATAACATTACAAATAGAAAAAAAACATATCCCTCCCCCTTTTCCATAAACTAAGTGGTACAATAAATTACTTTCAACGTGTCTTGTATTTGTCATACACCGTTATCGGATGGTAACAATACATTTGTGTCTTTCTTCATGCAGTTACAGTAATATTTTTATTGTGTAAGGATAATATTTTTTAAAAGGTTTATATCTAGATTCATTAGTGAGTTGTATTTCACATTCTAAATGAGCCGTAGGGCGCATTAAAACCTGAACGCATTAGAAAGGAATAACCCACTTTAGTGTTGTCGGTAAAATAGGATACTAAATTTTGCAAATCTTTATAAAAAAACAATATTTTTTTGACGGTATATAAGTCAGATAATGCATATTTTAAGGTTTTTCTTGTCGTAGAACACACTTCGGGGTGTCAGGATTGCTCAAATGAAAGACCGACCGTAGGTCGGTCTTTCTTACGGTCGGTCTTTCATTTGAGCAATCCGGACACCCCGAAGTGTGTTCTACTACAAGAAAAACCTTAAAATATGCATTATCTATAACTTAAGCCTTTATTTAAACCGAACCTGAACTTTAAGTATCTTGTTATTCTGAAAAAGAATAATTTGTAGATCAAGAGTTTCTATACAGCAATAGTAATTTGAAGGAACAATTGTGACATTAAGTTTTGCATTGAAGTGAAAATACGTCTTTAACATGCATATTGCATGAATCTCTTATTACTCAAAGAGGCGGAACAGAATTATTTCATAATTTAGATTGAATGATTGAAAACTTTTTTAATATTTACATTTTAGGAAGGAGCTTTTTTGAAATAATAAAGATACATGTAAATTGATATCTAATGGTACATGAATGTGTGTAGTACATGGTACTTAATTTTTAATGCCGTGTATGGTTGACAACCACAAATATCGCTAACTTATATCACAGCATACACACCTAGTGTCATCTGTACAAGTGCGTGTTTCTATAACCTTCAAGTAAGGAAACAGTTATCAATATACAATTTAATATGATCATTTATATCCGTGCATTGCATTGATTTTGTGTATGACTTTTGACTTCATATTACTTTAATATTGCATATATTACTGAATAAAACAGAGAGAAGTGCATTTCGATACCGAGTTCTCTTGAAGAATTACTGTTGTTTGTCTGTAGTTTTGTTTGTTTATATTTCAGCATTGAGTTTTAACCCTGACATTTTTCTTGCAGTTTGTTACTTTTTACAATCTGCTTCTTAAATTATATTTTTTTTTATAACATATTAAACGTGAAATTTGGTAAAATAGAGACCAAATTGCCATAACTATGGGCAATTATTTGTTGCTAGAGAGAATTTATAATGATTTTGCCATGAAATGGTCATTACATTCTGATACATTTAAACAGCATATACATGTATAATTCAATGCAACGTTAAACAGGTTTGATTTTAAATATAAATATATTTTCAAAAGTGTATATTCAAAAAGTTTATCTCCATGATTACTACTGGCAACAAAATATACGAGATAAACGAAAAATGCCACTAGTTTCAGGAGGTCTGTGGTAAAGAGATACAACATGACAAATTAAATTAAATTTGGGGTTGGGGCAAAACATGGCCCTTTTGACCCTTGCCCTTTATTTGACAATATTGTACTCGCTACGAAATAGCAGAAAAGCTTGGCGACACTCGCGTTTTGTCCTATTTCAAATTAAAAAGCTCATATATTGTATAATATATGGAGTAACATTCTGGATTTCCACTAAAGTATAATATCAGTGTTATAAATCATATCATTTATGAAATAGATACAACAAATCTAACTTTACGTTTTAATCGCACATTTCAAGTTGTCTTCAAAGGTAAATGGTTTAGTCACATTTTGGACACAAGACACGACCCTTGGTCCACCTTTTAGACAGACAGCAGTGTTCTGTACATATATGTAAACAATTGCATTAACGATTTTTATTTAATTTGCACTTAAATTTAGTTGACAGTTTCTTTTAATCTTTTGGATGAGTTTCATTGAGTCTGTCGATTTTGTAAAGTTATGTAAACTAACAGATTTTTGCAAAATCATATATGGCGAAGCGTTATATATAATATATTAGATGTATCATATTCAGTCAGAAATATGTGAACAGGATTTACGATGTCTGCTATGATATACAATATACTGATCTCTATTTGGTGCAAGGTCGAACATTAAACCATTCTGATTTACTTTGGGGACTAGATTCTAAATCATATCATATTTATAAAATCATGCTTTTAATGATTGAGGACGGCTAAACTTTGTCGACTTTGTGCTTCACATATTTATTTCAATGTTGCAAATATACTGCATTCCAAAGTTATATTTGTTCGGTCTTTTCGATTTATTCGAATTAGATACATATGACGTTACGCACTGTATTGGTGTCACTCAGCGTTACCTTGCAACATTTCGAGCATAAAAAAAACTGGACACTGAACGCGGGAGCTATACACCAGTGTTGGACCAGTCGACCCCTTCAAAAAGCATAGACGCGGAAGCCATGCCTCTGTGTTTAGACAAGTCGATCCTCCAAGATGTACACGGACGCCACACACTAGTGCTGGACAAATCTATCCTTAAACCGGTAAACGTAAGCCATACCTTAGTGTCGGACAACACTACGCAACAGGGTGGATAAATACCCGTTCAAGACGACGCGTATTTCGGAATACTTGAAAATCTCTCCCACACTTTTAAAAACAGGATCCGGTTCAGGACATGATATCTGTTTTACATACATGCAGGTGGTTAAAGATTTGTTTTTAATTGATAACCTTGAAAATGGAATGCATTCTTGCAAACGGGAGCGGACCCTTCATATTTATAATAAGCGCTTTTTATTTAAACCCAATCCCTGAACCATAGGTACATTGTTTGTGGTAATTCTGAAAAGGAATAATTTGCACATCAACCTGGCGAGTTTCCATACACTAATTTTGAGGGAACTAAGTTTTGCATTCAAGTGTAAATACGTCTAAGAACAACGCATGAGATTGAATCTCTCTTTATTCAAGAGGCGGAACCGAATTATTTCATAATTTAGATTGAACAATTTAAAAAATTTCTATTATTCAAATTTATGAAAGTAGAGTCTTCTGAAATGATAAAGATATATGTAAATTGATATATAATGGTAAGTGTGTGGTACGTGGTACTAAATGTTTAATATCTTGAACATGTATGGTTGACAACCATGCACAAAATCGATAATTTATATAACAGTATACAGTAGTATACACATCTATTTAAAAAAAAATTTGTAGTGTCATCTGCACACGTGCATATTTCTATAACCTTCAAGTAAGGAAACAGTTATCAATATAAAATTTAATATGATCATTATTTATATCCGTGTATTGATTTTTGTATGACTTTTGACTTAAGATTACTTTAATATTGCATAATATAACTGAACAAATGCACATGTTGATTGAAATCTTCAAATACGTGCATTGCACAGAGATATCCATAAAGATAACGGACTTTTCTTCTTGTTTATTATATTTTTAGTGCACCCTGCATGGCACGAACTCCTAAACATACTGTTACGTTTGTATAAATTATATAATTTTAAATAGAATTTTCGATGTTAAAATTTACTTCAACTTCACAGATCTACCACAATTCAGTACAGAAATTAACGATGTACTTATATTTAGCTTTATTTTGTAAACGATGGGCGAACGATACTAGAATGACATTCAAAGTAGATCGAAAATAAACTAACAACGCCACATGCTAAAAGACAAACAGACAACATTAAAATTATAATGTAATAACAGATAAATATCGAAATGTTATGTTTAAATAAGGGTGCAGTATTCACTTCGTGTTTGTTTGACATCTGTTTTGCAGAATTCATCTTATATCTTCTATAAGCACAATAAAATTTCTTGCAAAAATCTTAATAATATTTTTTAATTTTTAGTAGAACTTTGGTTGACTTTTTTTCCTAATTTTTATAGAATTTTACCTTATATTAGAGAACAATTTGTAATGAGAGTAGTATCGATTTTCAGACAAAAAATCCTTGATCATGTTCTTTCAATACCCATTTACTTAACTATCTACATTGTACCTACCTACTTACACATGTACATACCTTATTGAATCTATGTCGTATAGTATGAATCCATGGGTAAGCTTTCTCTATAAACTTTTGCCATGTAATAGCATTTCATTTAAAAACAAGAATGTGTCCATGGTACACGGATACCCCACTCGCACTATCATTTTCTATGTGTAGTGGACCGTGATATTAGGATAAAAACTCTAATTTGGTATTAGAATTAGAAAGATGATATCATAGGGAACATGTGTACTAAGTTTCAAGATCGGACATCAACTTCATCAAAACTACCTAGACCAAAAACTTTAACCTGAAGCGGAACAGACTGAAAAACAAACGGACGCACATACCAGAGAACATAATGCTCATAAATGGGACAAAACAGAGGCGGATCTAGAAATTTTCATTAGTTGGGGCCAACTGACTGCCCAAGACGTGGCCCACTACGGTCATGCTTCAGTGATTCCTTCTATAAGCAACCAAATTTCCCCCCTGAATCCGCCTCTGCACAAAATTAAAGAAAATGTGGTATGATTACAATTGAGACAACCCTTTACAAGAGACAAAATGAAACAGCTAGAAATTGAATTCAAATAGACATCTCTGATTTTTCAAAGAAACGACATGGTTAACGCGCGGATCTTGAAGAGGATACCCCAAAACATTTTCAAAAAAATGAACAGTCACACAAAAAGAAATATTTATATTATAGTTCCGTTTGCTTAGTATATATATGAGCGAAAATACTAACTAAGCAAAACAGTTGTACAACAGTTTGGCTGTTCGCAGGATAAATTTACAGGAAATGATAAAAGCTTTATCCAGCTTTTCGATTGTATTTTCTATGCAATATTTTAATATTGTCATGTATATAGCACGTTTTGTCATATGTGTTGTGTTTTACACAGAAATATAGTTTTATATTTGAGTGTCTCATAATCGTTGTCAGCCAATCAAATTTAAACAGTCAAGTTAACACAATGTAATAATAACAAGTAATAGCTTTTCTAAAAAGCTTGCCGTATTTTAGCTGATTATATTGAGATCAGTGGTTTGTGAGTAGTTTATTTTTATTGGAATATTGCACTTCAAGAAATATGAAAACATGCGCTTTTTTCGACTAATTTGTCATTTTTGGTGTATTATTGGTCTACCCGTGTTATAATGGAAGGAGATTTTATAAAATTGAGAATGGAAATGGGGAATGATATTATAATAAAATGTATTTTGTGTCTATAATCAACTTGATAAAAATAGCATATAACCTACAAGTACTTTTGAGGATTACTACTGGACAAAATGGACAACAACAGAAGGAAGTGGCGGATCCAGAGGGGGATGTATAAGGCGTACACCCCATTCCCCCCCCCCCTTTTGCTCATTTTTTTTTTTTAAATGATTAATCATACTAGACTATGTGAACTTTGCGATTTCCTGTGTACTCTATTTTTTTATATTTATGTGACAATTCTTTACTTATAAAGATATTTTTGGCTGGAATTTACTGATTGTCAAAGTTATGTGATTCGCTATGGTAGAGTTGACCAGTGCTTCGAAAAACGTCACTCAGTTGTTTTGAAATTCAAATTACAGTAACACATTGCTAAGTCTGAGGATGACAATCATGACACCTTCAAAGCGACATAGGATTGAGCAAGAACGTATTGACTTCTATTTAACTATTCCACCGAACAGGAAGTAATACTCTATAGACTATAACACTCTCATGAAAAAATTCTGAGGCAATATTATTTACCTACGAGAACATGTTTAACCCCAAATGCCATTGTCATGATTGATTGAATATATAAAAGTGCTGCTTTGCGTTGAAGACTAAACTCCAACCTTTAATAATTTACTTTTATAAATTGTGACTTGGATAGACAGTTGTCTTTGGTACTTACATACATGTATATGAGATCCAGTTATATCTATCTACAAGATTGAGCACACATTTTTTTTGTAATAAATTTAAAAGATAATTATTTCTATAATATCTGATAATATGTATCAGTTATTTGTGATTTTTCATTTGATGTGTACTCTCTGGTAATGTCAGTTTCAGCATGATCAGTTGATTGGTTGTGATAGAAAAAATGGGGCAGTTTGCAATTGTCATGTGCAGGTACACCACTTGTGGATCTTCTTTCCCCTCTCATTTATAAAATTGTGCATGATATCTATCACAGAAACGCACCAGAATTTTGGTAAATGAAACACTTGTCATATTAAATTAAAGTCAGGGGTGGAATTAAGAGGGTTTTTCAGGGGGCCTGGGCCATCCCTTTTGTAGGAAAATTTTGTTTTTTTATAGGGAATCACTGAAGCATGACTGGAGTTGGCCCCTTCTTAGGCAGTCAGTGGGCTCTCGCTTATGAAAATTTCTGGATCCACCACTAAAAGTTTGAGTATAGTTAGATAAGAATTTATGACATATTATGTTGAAATTTGCACAGATAATGAATGAAAAATAGAGTAAATTAAAAAATAGGCACTATTATTAAAAGCTTTCCTTGCTTATTCACAAGGACATATAATATCCTCCGTGCTATTCCGATCTTAGTTTCTATTCATACATACATGTACATGTAGTCTGGTGCTGTTCCAAGTAGTTTTCTTTTTTCTGTTTCTTGAGAAGTATTTCTTTTACCTGTTCAGTCACTGTAAAGTGTTACAATTCCTATTTAAACGCAACACATAAATAGTGACCAAAAAGGTACAGCTATCACATGAGAGAAGCTAGAAAAAAGTAAAATGTATACATTTTAAACATTTTTGTAGGACCATGAAAATGGGGTATATAGATAGATATGCATAAAGAGACCATAGAACAAATAAGCAAACAAATTCAAAGGAGATGTACAAGTACATGTAACATGAATTATTATTATTAAAAAAAAGTCATGGCATGGCCAGAGACCCCAAACTTGACAGCATTTGGTGTTGAACAGGTAAAATGTTTGCATTGACAATAAATATAGCCTTTGTTTCACCCAGGTCGCCTTTCCCTAAATCAGCTATATTAAAGGTAACCACATATTTCTGGGCCGGGTTGAAAAATAAATGAAAATGACTTTGAAAAAAGCTTATAGAAAGACACCAAATTTGGGAGACATCTATTAAAATGTTTGAAATAATAAGAAAGTTGACAAGAAATAAGCTTTTTCAGATAATATACAGACTATTGCAGTCAGCCGCCTGAAATGTTTGCTTATACACTTTGCTTTCCTATAATGATTTAAAATCAGTGTGATAGTTTTCATGAAGAACACTGAGCGTACAGGTATTATGACGAGATAAATGTTGTGTTACATGTATCTACCCAAATAAGTAAAATATGAAAATTCTTGCCTCCAAAACCAGTGATTGATCTCCTGATTTATATCTCATCACTCTATGCAGATGCTGTGTGAAAAAAAAATTGACTATACAGTATGCTTCTATCCATTGAGTTGATTTATTATTAATTATTTTGCTTTGAATACACCTTATTGCTACAATATGAATATGTCCACCATTACAAACTGTACATGTACATCACAAATATTCCATGTAAAATTTTGATGTTTTAATACAAAATATATGATGCCACAATGGAAAAGTAATTGTTGTACATGTATGACGTTAATGGTTTAAGAACGGACAGATTCTTAGGTCAGGTGGGACAATAAGGGGGAAGGGGGCGACTTCTCCAGTCATGCTTCAGTGATTCCCTAGATAATCAACCAAATAGTAATGCTTGTTACGAAAAAATATACTAAGTGTAAAACCTGATGATGTGAATAAATTGAAATCAGACATATCAAATAAAATTTTCAGTGCTTTTGATATATCAATGGGCAATCTGATGAGTTAAGACTTTTTTGACTGATTTTTATAGTTCGTTCTTATGTTGTACTGTTATACATGTACCACTGTCCAAGGTTTGGGCCAATGGGGGGGGGGGGGATCAGAATCCCGCTAACATGTTTACCACGCCACATTATTTATGTATGTGTCTGTCCCAAGTCAGGAGCCTACAACTCAGTGGTTGTTGTTTGTTTATGTGTTACATATTTGTTTTCGTTCATTTTTTTATATAAATAAGGCCGTTGGTTTTCTGGTTTGAATTGTTTTACATGTCATATCAGGGCCTTTATAGCTGACTATGTTGTATAGATTTTGATCATCATTGACCTATAGTTGTTCATGTCTGTGTCATTTTGGTCTCTTGTAGACAGTTGTCTCATGGGCAATCATACCACATCTTCTTTTTTTATAATGACTGCTGATCACCACTGTGTTCATACTGGGACTATTATGGTCCAACAACCAGTGGCGGATCCAGAAATTTTCATGAGTGCAGGCCCACCAAATTTCCCAAAAAAGGATTGCATGCCCCCTGGCCCCCTTCTAAATCAGTCTCCTGACAGCTACAAAGAATAAATTATCAGGTACAAGTACATCAAAGATCATTAAACTATCTACCCCACATGCAAACATCTATTTGGGAGTTCACTGTATTGCAAGTTTTTTTGGGGGGTTCGAAGGATCGTATAAATCATTGCATTGGGGGTCATTGTCAAAATATAGAGCTAAAGATAAATTATATAATTTGCAACAGCTGACACTATATATATATATATAGTGCACTGAAACCCTTGCAAATAACAATACAGTGTCAGTGGTGCTTGGTGTAGGCTTCTTTGCACATAAGAAACCATATTGCTCACCTTGTAATTTTTGTATTCTTCTAATAAGTATCGTCGGGTTTGTTTATTTACACCAGAAATCAATGAAGCGATGAATGCTGGAAACGAAATTACATCTTCGGTAAATTCCATGATTCTAATATTTTCTAATCAATATGTCCAAGCAATGAAAAATAAATCGTTATTATTTTTATACATAGAGCATACGTTTTATGTATTTACTATTTAAAATCTAAGCTTACGAAGAAATCTAACACAAAAGTATCTCAATGCTCGTCGATCTCAATCATTTAACCGTTTTAATACGCAGTTTAAAGTGTAAATTATACGCATTACTGTTCTATTTTTAGAGAATAGCAATAATACATAAATGTACAGTTTCTTAACAAAATAGCAACATAATTACAAGATTAAATCACCACATTGTCACAAGATTATATAATCTGCACCAAATTGACAGTTTGTCGTGAGTTATCATCATAACTAATCACTATAGCAAATGAACACTTTATCATAATATGTACATATAACCTAGTATCATGATTTCAATCCGACCCCACTTACGGACGCGTTGAACATATAATGCATGCCACTCATTAATAGCCAATCAGACGTTAAAAAGACCTTCATTTCCCAAAAAATCATTCCGGAAACATCCGCGAAGCAGTATTTATAACCAATGAAATAACAGAAATATCGTTAACAGATTTACCCGAACCTGACGTTTAGCCTCTGACTAATCAGACCGTATGACCATGGTCATACGGTAACTATATTTTTAAAACTACACAAAGAAAGATAACTCTTTATTTAATCTGTTCTAATTTTTGAACTTTGTAAAACTCAAACTGTTACTTCGATGATCTTCGATGGCAGATGATTTAGTTACGCACTCTGGAAGCTGTCATTGCGGTGCTGTTAAGTTTGAAGTAGTGGCCGAAAAAGTTCTTCATGTCTACGATTGCAAGTAAGTAGTTTATTTTAGGCATTCGGTTATATTGTAATATATATGTATACCTGACTTTAAATAAATATGTATATATGCTATGTAGACTTTGCTTTTACTTAGCGTGGTCATTGCAGTGTGAAATTCTGTATATTCTTCATTTGCTCGTTGAACAATATCAAAGGTTGGTAATTTGATAAAACCGGTTCCCAACAGGTACACATTTTTAAATCTTGACCTCGTTATTAACTTAGACAAAGCTTTATTAAGAGTCGGTATAAGCAGTACACTTACAAACATAAGCTCAGAAGAGCTTTATAACCGACAGAACACAAGCACAACGAATGGAACATTATGTCATACATATGAAGTGATGAACACATACACTATTTATAGAAAGCAACAGTTAATTTGACTCAGTCTAATGCGCATACATGCAACACAAAAGTCCTAAATTTATTAAGTACATGTATCTTAAACATGTTAAACATACACAAACTGAAACATGCACTTATGAGGTACAAACACAATATCATTTAGGAAGGTAAAATAGTCTTAGAAATACCAAATGGCCTGTTATAGGACAATCAATCGCATTATAGTCGAAAACAAATCTCTAATTTCTTCTATTTTCTTCGAAATTAACATACCGCATTAGACTCTTCTCCGGGATTGTTTTCATCAATTGTTTAGGATACAATTCAGAAAAGATTTTTTTTAGGATTTTACACCTTCTGCAGGAACAAAAAAAAAAAAGACCATCAAAATCCAAAACATATTTTATTTTTCTGAAACATAAAATGCAATGACATTTGAACTTGATATACATCTAATAGATGCCATGCCTTAAACTTTTAAAACTTCACAGGTTAGTAGTTTTCTCGTTGGAATTGTTTTACATTGTCATATCGGGGCCTTTTATAGCTGACTATGCGGTATGGGCTTTGCTCATTGTTGAAGGCAGCACGACTACGGTGACCTATAATTGTTAATTTCTGTGTCATTTTGGTCTCTTGTGGACAGTTGTCTCATTGGCAATCATACCACATCTTCTTTTTTTATATTAGAGTAGAGGTATACATACAGCCATTGTTGTCCGTTTGTTATGATGAACCTTAATAATTTTCTTAATTGTCTAAACGAATTTGATTAATTATTTGTTGGCTGAATTACGTCCAGTAGCAAATATTCCATGCATGTTCAGAACGATTTTCAACTGTGTAACTCTTTGATGTGATATTTTTTTTTTAGTTGCAGTATTTGTAAGAAGAAACAGAATAAACATTTTGTTGTACCGAAATCCAGATTTAAGCTGTTACAGGTATTTTAATAATGGGCAGTTAGTAATAGTTGACCTTTAGATATACTGCTACGATAATACTCCAAGAAAATTAGTTATTGTGACGTGACCAACTGGTAAACATATGTTGATAGAAAAGACAACACTCTCTTGTCGTGAGGCTATGGAAAATTTCTTTAAATCTCTGATCGTAAGGAATATATAAGGCTATGATACGTTTCTTTAGAGCTCAATAGGAATGAGCCGTGTTGCACCTTCTTTTTTAAACATCATTTAATATAGGACGAAGCATTTTAGGCTAAGCACTATTAGGCTAGAAATCCTTTCTCTCGTTTTCTTCATGTTTCTGATAGAATCACTATAGAATCAACTAGGATTTTAAATCATTGCTGTGTTATGGAACTGTTTTGTGTTTTATCTTCTGGAAGAACAAAGTCCAACAACTTCATATAAGAATAAAAAGATGTCAGGTGCTGTTCCTGCGGGGTTCAGCCATGCCATTTTGCATCAAAAAAAGGTCCTCTTATTCTTTATTTTGCGTAGTGCTCCCTCCTCTTACATCTTATCGTGAATCTGCGTCTGGAGGTGGCATGACTGCCAACGAGACAATTATCAATAAAAGAACGAATGATGTAAAAATATCAACTATAGATTACCATACGGCATTCTATAAGCAATAGCAATACCATACAGTAAAGCTATACAAGACCAAATATAAAACAGTTCACTCGAGAAAAGTAACGGTCTGATATATATGTACAAAACAATGAAAGAAAAGCAAGTAAGATATACATCAACAAACGCCAACCACTGCAGAAAAGTCTCCCGACTTTGGAAAGGCACATACAGAATGTGACGTGGTTAATATGTCGGTGGATGTCCCCGCTTTCTCTAACCTGTGACAATACACGCAATTTTGAATACTTGCATATCATTTAAATTTATTGCAAAACATGTCAGAAAAGTTAAGTTATACAATCCATTCTAACTGCGTTTTAACGTATCGCAGTTGAATGTTTCTGCTAGCATTGTTAAAAAGAAATTAAACACAATAATTGTGATATACATACGCCATTAGTTGCTCAATGTATTCTGCACTATTTGATATTTTCCAGGGTGCTGACAATATAACTACATACACCTTCAACTCACACAAGGCTCAGCATACATTCTGTAAGACATGTGGTGTTCAAAGTTTTTATACACCAAGATCTAATCCAGATGGCTATGGTAGGTCCAATCAAATGTTTTATACTTGTTTTTATCAAAGCTTTGAAAATATATTAACGTGACAATTTATAAGTCTGCAATCCCAGAAACAAAATGTGTTATGCAACAGATAATATAGGAACAATGCGGCATCTAAAAAAAGAGTCGGAAGATACATTGTACCAAGGGGACATTTAATACTCATAACATAGATCTTGCCCCACATGCGACACCCGGCGGTATACGCCTATAAAATGTTAAAGATTCGTGTTTCATGTTGATGACAATTTCTGTTTATACATGTTTTACTATAATAATTATATATCGCTCGCTGAAACCAAAGGATTTTTTTTTATTGCTGTACCATTTATTGTATACAGGTATAGCACCACACTGTATTGAATCGAACACAATAGAAAGGATAGAGGAAGAAAAATTTGATGGACAGAACTGGGACCAACACATTGAGAAGTCTGGCATAAGACAGAGATCTAAGGAATGAATAATATTACCCATATAGTTACATTGTGACGTATTTGTTTGAAGCTGGTTATACATGTGTCAGATGGTCGATTTAGATTAATATGATCAATTGTATGGAAACTCATTTAAGACTTTGTAATATACCAAAAGATAGTATACAACTGTAAATACATAATAGTTTTGTAAATAGATATAAATAAAAAAGGTGCAAATAAATATATTTCAGGTGTTCGAATTGTGAATGATATCAGTTGTGGTTTGGTAAAAACAAAAATGTATTTAAATACTAAAAATACAAATACAGTGTCAAATTATACAAATGTAGTTTATATATATAAACTCAGTGGCGGATCCTGAAATTGTCATTGAGGGGGCGGGCGCAGAATGCCAAAAGAGAGGGCCATACATCAGTGATTCCAAATAAACAACCAAATGTTTCCGAAAAATGAGGGACCGGGATCCCTCCCCTAAATCCGTCTGTAACTCACTGTACAGTCTAATAATAAAATGGTGGATACTAAATGTAATCATGACATTTGTGTTAGTTATTCATTTGACTAGGAATTTAAGATCAGAAAGCATACATTTGTATGTTGGACATATACAATAATTGTTTACACAATGACTGATTTGATTGTTGCTTACTAACGTCCAGTGGCACATATTCCTAAAAATATGTTTTTGATTGTTAAACAATATTAACGTCAGCACACTGGATACTTATCCGATTGTAAACATGTCCTGTGTATATCCCTCTCTTACAAGTTCATCTCTTCCACTGCACTTTTAAACGGTCTCCCACGCTTGAAATATAATAACCTACGCCAAGCTCATTCATCAGGTTCATTGACAGCGAGTTGGCGTAAATTAAAGAACGAAACTTCAAAATGAACTAAAAACAGGTTCATGCAAATAAAACAGCAACCGAATGTTACAAATGACCGACATATAATAAGACATCTAGAGGTTACCCAGTTTTTAAATTAAATTGGTCAGATCGTTTTATGACTAGAACAGACATGAAATCGCTTCTAAAATTAACTTTACTTTTCTTTAAACCGTCTTAAATACCGACAGTCTTCAATTTCCTCCAGTCTTTCTTCCAAGGTAGGATTGTGCATGAATATATCGGGTTCAATATCATAGTCACGTGATTTGATGACGGTTGGTTTAATTTTGTAAATAGGAGGTAGCTGTGGCGGAGGTAGTTTTAACGGTCTCTGTTTATTAAATTCACTTCGAATACTGCTCGGTCGAATGTCTGTTTTTAGAGGACTTGGTGTTGGCGGTTTCTGGACCTTTCTGTCGACCAAAAATAACTTTCCAATCTCCTGATCCTGCGCAACAAACGATGCTGTGAAAGCCTTCACTTCGTTAGCCTTCTCAAAACGTCGAAGCTTCTCGTTGTTCACATAATCATTTTTAATTCTGAACTGCAGAATTCGGTTTTTAATTTTCTTCTTTAGTTTATCAGGTGAAATGTATATAGGTTTTGAATCATAAGTTAACGTATTTTCATCATTAATAACTGGAATTTTGTCTTTTGAACTATCCTCCTTTGGTGGGATACACGGCAGACTATAACTCCTTACGATATCCATAAATGTTGTTACCTTAAAAAGAAACACAAAAAGTTATTAAGAGTTATCTCCACTTTAACATTAAACAATCAATTAATAGTATGCGAGTGATTTACATTGTTTACATGTAACATGTTTTAATTCCAAAATAACTTTCCGAAGTTTTTCCTTTAGAAATAAAATGTATAAATTAATAGTCTTGAAAATTGACAACAACATAACAGCACAACTTATTTTAACGTACACGTATGTAGTATACTTTTAAAATCTATAAAATATCTATATGCTAGTGCGATTTAAACCTGTAGATATGGTAAATATATAGAGATTTTATCGTTTGATGTCGTTCTTATACCTCTATATATTTTCTGTTGTTAGGCAATATTGTCCCTGATTCATGTATATTAAGTATAGTATCATAGATTGCAGTGCCCTATTCACTTTCTTTAGAAGCCTTGGTGGTTCAAATGTTAACTACAAATTCAAAAGGACGAGATGTTTAAAGCCCCAAGAAGAGCAATATCATTGGCAACATCAAACTTCAAATTCAAATATTCATGCGATATAATGGTCTGCAAATTAAAACAACGACGGGTAAATGTTGAAGATTTAACAAATATAACAGACATTGCACCTTACGAAGAAAAATAGTAATATAACTCCATCAACGCTTGTGATAGTGGTAATTATCTGTCGTTAGTTGGACTATTTAAAATATATACCATACAATTCAAATCAAGTATCAAGACCTTATCAAGTAGAAAAAAAGTCAATATAATGTTACTTTTGAAAGAGCTTTTTAAAAGAAAGTTTTTTACCAATTAAAAACCATAAGAATTGTAATTTATCAAGTAAGTCAACAATAAAGAGCTCCGAAGTTGGGTGGTAATACTATCTTGCATATTTTCAACCATTCATCTATAAGTTAAAATTAAAGAAAGTAGCAATTGATATTATAAAAAAGATTAATACCTACTATAATATATTAATATAAAGTATATCAATCTTAGATAGAATCAGATGATTATCCCAATACCTTGAATGAGCTGTTATAATTACTGTGACAGTCTATTTTTTGTGACCCTTTATATCTTGCTGCCCGGTGTGATCCAAAACTCCGTGTTGACCGAAGACCGTACTTTGACCTGTAATAGTTTTACTTTTACAAATTGAGACTTGGAAGGAGGTTGTCTCATTAGAACTCATACCACACCTTCTTATAGCTATGATTGCATGTTTGAGCAAATTCAAATAAACAAATAATTGTAAAAATGCAAATTAAAAAAACAAATAATTGTAAAAATGCAAATTAAAAAAAACAAATAATTGTAAAAATGCAAATAAGATAATTATTTTTAACATCAAGTGCCAGTAATAAATGCATATCCAGGACGAAAATGGGTTCATAGGATATAAATAAGTCACTTGCTTTGTACCAGACTGTCGACACGCTGACCCGGATAGTTAGACATCGGACATATTGTTCTGATTCCACTCCGACCAGTTTCAGTCGCATGGCAAGCGAAGTAGCAGAAATTACAAACTTCAAGCTGTTTATACTTTGACTCGGCGTTTAGTTCATTTATATGTTTTAGAGTTTTTATTGTCAAGGGTCCAGATGAGGCCGCCACACGGCAAATGCCGCGTTGAAGACCCATTGGTGGCCATTGGCTGTTTTGTACTCTTTGGTCGCGGGTTGTTGTATCTTTGACACACTGTCTGCTTCCTATCTACATTATATTTTGACAATTTTGTCTGTCCCTTTTATACTCTTTGATTTGTATGCATTTAAATGTTAAATATTGGAAATTTTGAACTTATCAGATGAAGTTCAACTTAAAAACAAATGACGTGGTTTTTTGTTTAGTTTTATCTGTCTGTCTGTGTGTGTGTGTTATATGTATATGTAGAATTTTAAAGACTAGTCACACAGAAAATGCTAAGAATTTTTAAGACTAGTCACACAGAAAGTGCTATGAATTTTTAAGACTAGTCACACAGAAAGTGCTATGAATTTTTAAGACTAGTCACACAGAAAGTGCTATGATTTTTTAAAACTAGTCACACAGAAATAGCATAGAAATATTCGGTAATCGTAGTCATCAGCTATACTACCAAATGCAGAAGAGACCAGTGGTGAAATGTGTGCCTGTCTCAAGTCAGGAGCCTCTGGCCTGTGCTAGTATTGTAAGATTTTTAATTTTAGTTCATTTATATATATATTCAGAGTTTAATTAAAGTATTACATCCATTATCACTGAGCAAGTACACATTTCTGTTTAAGGGCCAGATGAAGCACGCCTCATGGTGCGGGATTTTCTCGCTGTATTGAAGACTTTTTCTGCTCTTTGGTCGGGTTGTTGTATCTTTGACACATTCCCCATTTCCATTCTCAATTTTACTGACATTCATTCTTTAAAAGTTTTAAAAAAATCTATTTAAATACTAAGTATTCTTTTAAACATTTTTAAACTTTAAAAAGAAATATTAATTCAGACTGCCATTTTTTTCTAAAACAGTATAATAAAAAATGAATGAAGTCGACCAAAAAAAGTACGAGCCACTGTGAGCTAGGCCAGAAATAAGAAAGGATACACATTTATCAATCAGGAATTAAAGTAATAAGTAGAGAGAGAAAACATAATAAAAAAGAATAATATATCTTACCTGTTCCCCAGTTATTTCCACAGAACTGTCTGTACCACGTGTTTGTACAGATGAACATAAAACAGGACTTAGCTTCTCATTGCTTCGTAAAATTAATTGTCACATTTTAACGTCGCCATAATAGTAAATGAAGAATATTGTACAAATTCGAACAAATATAGCACTTGAGTTCCCTAGTGTTGACATGTACAAATACCATAAATTATCAAACCTTCTTAGGATAATATAAGTAGTTGACAATTGTCATAATATAAAACTATTTTGATCCGTATTGTTCTCTACTTCACGACTGTAATTCAATGTTTTTATCAAACTTTTCTTTTAAATGTTAACCTTAGGTCTTTATTAAAGTTTAATAACTTGCTCAAGAGCTAAAATACAAATATTATTGATAACTATACTGTTTTCAACTTTTATTGACAAGTTAAGCGATATTACTAATCAGCTTTTCTATCAAATCTTTAAAGTTTATGATATATAGTTGAAATGAAATTGAAATACTTATTTCTCTTTTTATGAACTTGGCCTAAATATATGAGTCATTACGCGAGTAATTAAAATTTGGAAATATGAAAATAATGTTTTTATTATACCTTACCTCACCTGTAAAGACAAATTATAAATATTTTAAATCCCTTCGATTGTATTTCATATTGTCCAACGTCAAGCATCAGATGTCTTTATATAAATGTTACGCAGGTCGCAATTTTTTTTTAATAATAAACAATAATAACTTATTATTTTAAACTTAATTTTTAAATTTGAAGTTTCGGTGTGGACCGTTATTCATGACGTATTGTATATTTTCATAATGATTCGGTTGGTATGTTTTGAAATTCTCAAAACTGCAATCGATCTCAGATAACTTGGGGTATATAACCTAAGTCAGATTTGAAATATCTAAATATATGTACAGTAGCATTGGCGCAATTAAGTTGCGGCGCAAATGAGGTTTTTTTTTGGCGGAAAAAAGATATCGTCCTTGTCGAATTAGACAATACAAGATTATGATAAAATGCGCACGTACTTTCCAATAATGTCTGTTACGATAAAAGGATTTGTGTTTTATTAGTTTATGGTTATTAATGACGAGAACAATTCAAATTTCTACAAAGCAGAACCAGCAGGATGGAGGGTGGGGTATTTTAAATGTTAAATGTTAAAGGAAACTGCACCCATCTCAACCATAAAATCAAGCTGAATTTCACAAAACTCTTGATAATATTGGTATTGTAAAGATGATGACTTTGTTTTGTGTTCAAATTATTAAAAATAAATAATTGATAAAATTGTCGCAATAAGATTTTTTTATTCGCAGAAGTAGCATTGGCGCAATTAAGTTGTGGCGCAAATGAGTTTTTTTTTTGGCGGAAAAAAGATATCGTCCTTGTCGAATTAGACAATACAAGATTATGATAAAATGCGCACGTACTTTCCAATAATGTCTGTTACGATAAAAGGATTTGTGTTTTATTAGTTTATGGTTATTAATGACGAGAACAATTCAAATTTCTACAAAGCAGAACCAGCAGGATGGAGGGTGGGGTATTTTAAATGTTATTGATAAAGACGAAACTATTTTGACATTTACATATTATTACACAACTAATCACATTAGATTATACTATAAAAGATAAAAGAAGTCTAAAATCAAAAAGGAATTAACTTTGTTTACAGTTTTTATGAATTTTAATAGGCATTGTGGCACCGTTAAAGTCCACAATTCCTCAAAAGTCCACAACACCGCTAAAGTCCACAACAATTTTCCGCTAAAGTCCACAACGCCGTTAAATACCACAAAATTTCCGCTAAAGTCCACAAAATGACCTCCGCTAAAGTCCACAAGAAAACTCAAGAAAACGCCGTTAAAGTCCACAATAACAAGTTCCGCCAAAGTCCACAAAAAAGCACCGTTAAAGTCCAAACAATTTTTTTTTATTATCAAAAGATCTATTTTCTTTTTACACCCGATATTATAGATCTAATCAAAAGCATGGACTTTTATTCTTAGAAAGTATACCTTGTCAGCATAAATTATATTTTTGATGAATGAAAAAATTATAGTATTTGCTTTATCACCATAAATGTGATCTTTGTGTTGCGATTTTCTATCAATCAAACCGACAACCTTTCTGAAAAATTATCTAGCTATTATACTCTTTTTATTCTTTAGTAAACATTTGTTCATCCACAGAAAACTCCAACATAGCGTTCCCTTTATGTATATGCTAGATATAATTTGGAGCCTATATTTGACATTTAAATTTCCTTTGCAAATATCTATAAAACATAAGTAAGATTTCCATTCAATGTTTGTTAGGCACCACAGGAGCCAAAACGGTATGTAAATCTCAAAATCAGACTTAGAACCATCATGTTCTTGTTTGAAATCAAAATAATGATAAAGAATACCACACATTCATGCATTTGTGGTACTCAGCAGATTTCCATCACTCATTGGTATGCATGTTTGTTTTGTTTTCAAAAAGGAAATTGAATTTGTTTCAAAATGAAAGATGAATTGAATAAATTAAACGCGGTTGTGGTTCTGTATTGTGTATTATCCATGATGTGTACAAGTATAAAGAAAATATTTTCCAGACAATATGAGTATTTAAACCGTATGCGTATACCTGAACGTATGCTCGTACCGTATGAGTATACTCGTACGGTTTAGTACGAGCTCGGCCATACATGTCAAATTTATCAAGAGTCAGAAAATGAAATAAAAACTTTAACCAAATTCAAAAGTGACGATACATTTTTTAGCATGAAATTGAGTTCAAATGCTCAAATTGCAATTGAAGTTATTGGAAGTACATACATGTAAATTTTGGAAGATAAGTTTTTAGAAAATTTAGGAACGTTACTTCAAAAACCGTCAAGCCAGTAAAGTATAATGGTCAGAAGTATTTGTCACCTACAATTATTTGTTATATATATCATGAAAATCTACGTATTTTCATAACAAATATTTAAGGAATATTTCATGTAGGATTTTAATCAAAATTAGTACCAATAGAAGCAAAACTCTCATAGGTTAATTTGTTTATTTGGTTACATATCTATTTTGAAGCGTTAATTATCAATTTCTGATGATATAACACAAAGATTATATTTTATCAAAAAAATTGAGAAAAAAAAGATTTGCAACAAAACTAACCGAAGAAAATCCAACTGTAAATGCCGTCAAATGTATTTTCTTTTTTTGCATTCACTTGCCGATGTATTTGTGTGTTGAGAAATCCAGAACTAATAAAATGTGTCTATGAGCATTTGAGGGTGTGGATATAGAAAGGCGATAGGAACGTTTATATTGCATTGAGCTCGAACACCAACAATTGTTGAACTATCATTGATAAAATGTAAGTCACATCAAAGCTCACGGTATGTCGCTTTCCGATTTTCTTTCTTTTTTCTCTTTTAAAGATACTTTTTTAGTATTTTGAAAAGGCTAAATGGAAGACTAGTATGAAGTTTTAAGCTGAAACTTTTACGAATGATATAACATCAAAGAATGTTTCTGTTCTTTTCAATACAATTTTATTGGTTGCTGTAGAACAGATTTAGAGTTTTTATACATATTAATCTTGTGAGTAATTTTACATGTGATTAAAACACTTTACCAAGATAAACAACTAGTGTATGTATATGTTTAAGCCCCATTTATAGGCATTGGTTCTCTTGTTTGAATGGTTTTACACTTGTAATTTTTGGGGAACGTTATAGCTTGCTGCTCGGTGTGAGCCAAGGTTCCGTGTTGAAGGCCGTACCTTGACCTATAATTGTTTACTTTTATAAATTTTAACTTGAATGGAGAGTCTCATTGGCACTCATACCACATCTTCCTATATCGATCAAATCAGGTTTTATTGTGACATCTTGGTAGAAACTCATTTAACGCATCGATATCCTATACTAATCGATTAAATTATTATTTAAAGCATAGAATATTTTATCTTGTATTTAGAATTTATAATAATGGCTTCATTTTCCGTTCTGAAAATCATAACACATTAATTTTCGTTGTTTTCTATAACGAACACCGAAATTAATAACGTAAAACATTGGTTAAAAGTTTTGCGACAGGAGACCTTTGGGAATTCATAAACTTAGTAGATTTTTTGTTTAATGATTTAATTCAGATTGTTGCCGGAATGAATGCCGTGCAAATGTTATAGATTAGGAGGCACCTGTGCTTTGTACATTAATTGTGTCAAAAAGTAATTGATAATATGCAAAGAATAAGAGAAAAAAAGTACTTGAAGAATACAGTAATCATACCTAACGAATTTACAAACTTTTTAAAAATGATGTCCAAAATGGCCATCATCATCATCATCATAATACAAAGATTAAAATTAATGGAACAAAATCATATACAGATACTGTACTTCTTTCATGGATCAAATTGATAAAAAAAAATACTACCGAGAAGAAAGTCCATACTTTGTATTGTACTAACGGGATAAAAATAACGAATAATATGTTTAACAATATAAAAAAAATGGTGTGGACTTTAACGGTGCTTTTTTGTGGACTTTAGCGGAACATGCTATTGTGGACTTTAACGGCGTTTTCTTGGGGATTTTAGCGGAGGTCATTTTGTGGACTTTAGCGGAAAGTTTGTGGACTTTAGCGGCGTTGCGGACTTTAGCGAAAATTTGTTGTGGACTTTAGCGGTGTTGTGGACTTTAGAGGAATTGTGGACTTTAACGGTGCCACAAGGCATGTCGTCGGATTTTTTTTTTATGTATTTCTTTAAATTAAAATTGTAAATGTCCCTTCAAGATCATAAACTTTGCATTGAGTCTTAAAGTAAGACGAAACTGGAGACGGATGACAAGGGACCGGTATTTTAACAAGTTTATTACTGACTGTATAGGAACTCAACAAACAATGTTTATTTACGAATTTTAAAATAGATAAAGATAATTGTTGAAATAAACCTTTTTGCAAGGACTCGGACACCATGAATTTTTTTTATCAATATGTTTTTAACAGCAGGTTACATACAGACTTTTGTTTTGCTTTCAGAAAGAGCTAGTGTGCTACAAAATGGTATATATATATATAATTATTGTTATGTTTTTACGTATCGTGGTTTTTTTTATCATTTGCTTCCTATTATTATATAGCTATGACGATACTTTATTATGATACAGTAAATGTTTGTTTTTCGCTGATCTGAAGGGAACTGGAACAGGCTGATAAATAATTTGTACTCGTTGACAACTGGACCTTGTGGCCTGAACTGGAACAGGCTCATACAGATTTGACATGCTGAAATGAAACGTGTGGCATTATATGAAATATCATAGATATTACATTGTAAAATTAATTGACCCAACAACCGGGAAGGAAATAGTTTATTTGTCTTGTGATATAATTGGAAAGTCGTATGCGTATCTTTTCCTGTCATTTGACGAATGGTGTTATTATATAAACATATAAGACACATACGGTTTTCCGCCACCCCCTCCCACTAATTCAATTTTCACATTCGTTCATACATTTCATCTGAATTTGTCTACGGCTGGAAAATTTACAGTCTTTAATAATAGACAGATATTACTTACTTGTTATTACATTTCTTTCTCTAAAAAATGTGCGTAACTTTATACATTGTCGCTGATTTGGACATAGATATAAATCGTACTTTGTTAAAAAAACAGTTTTTCCTTTCAAAATTCCTTGAAATCGCATTATCAAGCAAGATGCTTAATTTCTTGATTGACAACATATTTGTGTAAGTTCGGAGGATGTGTTTTTCAACAAACAATCATCATTCCCATGAGAACCAGTTATGTTCCTCTTCTTACCGACTTGTTCCTACCTTCATACTAGACTGATTTCAAACAGAAACCTCTGAGGAGGAATGAACAGAAGATACGTTATCCTTTTAATTCACGTCCGTTTATATATACATGCTGTCCTATCACTTAACAATATATTGATTGGTGTCTATGTTGAGCACATCTATCATTTTAAAGTGAAATGAAGGATACACCAGATACAGGTAAGGCTGCCCCATATCTTGACTTTTATCTCGACCAATTAAGTCAGTTGAGAACAAAACTTTACTACAAAATAAAAGATTTCAGCTTCCCAATCGTGAACGTTTTATTTTTATGAACAATTAACATCAGGGGTGTTGATAATAAAAACCTTTGAACCAAGAGTTCCACCATCATGACCATGTGAAGTTGAAATTATTCATCAAAAATCATAATGACGTCATCATGAATGGTTTGACCGTTCCAATTCTAATCATGTCTTCCTTTCTCGAATGTGAGATACCGAATTAGACTGATCACCACGGGTTTGTACTTACAAAAGCAACATGACGGGGTGGGGGGATTAAATATGGAGAATGGTCTGCTTACTTTCGGAAAACTAGAGGTCACCCTCGATTTTTATTGGGTTCGCGTTGCTCATTCTTTCATTTATTTAAGTTGAGCTTTATTTACCCACGTGATTGTGGTATATATAGAGAAATATGGTCATAATTGCTTTTCCTGTGATTGGCAGTAAAACCCTAGGAAAAGTTAGGCGTCAGATTGGCTGTTTTGGATGTACAAGTTCGCAGTCTCATTCAGAATTTAGAACGTGTTAATTTATGGCATGTTGCAAGGCAAACATTATGTAACTATCCAATAAATCCGTGTTTTCCTGTGGCAGTCTTAATTTCCCGGACCTTCATCTTGGACGGTCTCTATTACAGGATCTTCCTATAGTATTTATTATTCACTTCTTCTCGTGTTAAACATACAGGATCAAAAAGACGATAAATAACCAACAATAAATCAATCGATCTGTATGTTCTGTTACGTATCTGTTTGTCATTATTTGCATTTCACAACACCTAGATACATGTACATCCCCTGATTTTAATGGGGTTCTTTATTCTAAATGTATAGTTTTTGGTGTCAATTTTTCCCAATTACGAAAGCAAATTTACAGATCTAACATTGTTGGGTAAACATCAACCCAACAATGTTAGATCTGTAAATTTGCTTTCGCTAAGTTTTTGTTCATCCCTCGCCGGGATTCGAACCCATGCTACTGAGGTATCGTGACACCAAATCGCCTGCACTGTAGCCGTCCCGCTAGACCACACGACCACCTGGGCTTCACACTGACTAAGACGTACTTATATATATATATAATATACAATTCATGAATTCAGACGTACTTATGAATATAATTATTTTCTGTGACTGTATATTACATTAATTTGTAGGATCCTTTACTATAGATAATTTAGCTGATCTGTAACAATAACATCTTCATGCCTTATATATCATGTACTGTAGTACGCCGCTAGATTAAAACTGACGTGGAAAGGTAACACATGCCCACCGAAAGCTCTTTTTTTGAGAGCCCAGGTGGTCGTGTGGTCTAGCGGGACGGCTGCAGTGCAGGCGATTTGGTGTCACGATATCACAGTAGCATGGGTTCGAATCCCGGCGAGGGAAGAACCAAAAATTTGCGAAAGCAAATTTACAGATCTAACATTGTTGGGTTGATGTTGAGACGAGTTGTATATATATATATATATATATATATATACTAGATTAAAACTGACGAGGAAAGGTAACACACGGCCAGCGAAAGCTCTTTTTTTGAGAGCCCAGGTGGTCGTGTTGTCTAGCGGGACGGCTGCAGTTCAGGCGATTTGGTGTCACGATATCACAGTAGCATGGGTTCGAATCCCGGCGAGGGAAGAACCAAAAATTTGCGAAAGCAAATTTACAGATCTAACATTGTTGGGTTGATGTTTAGACGAGTTGTATATACATTATGTACACAGCCATGTATCACCATCATTGATGGCGATCCGATGGATACATCTGTTGTAGAGTTGTCACTGACTCAGACGTATATATACGTACTTATAAATATAATTATTTTCTGTGACTGTATATTACATTAATTTGTAAGATCCTTTACTATGGATAATTTAGCTGATCTGTAACAATAACATCTTCATGCCTTATATATCATGTACTGTAGTACGCCGCTAGATTAAAACTGACGAGGAAAGGTAACACACGACCAGCGAAAGCTCTTTTTTGAGAGCCCAGGTGGTCGTGTGGTCTAGCGGGACGGCTGCAGTGCAGGCGATTTGGTGTCATGATATCACAGTAGCATGGGTTCGAATCCCGGCGAGGGAAGAACCAAAAATTTGCGAAAGCAAATTTACAGATTTAACATTGTTGGGTTGATGCTTAGACGAGTTGTATATATATATTTACATAAGGAAGCTATCATTTGATTTTTATGGGTTTATATTGGGGGGGGGGGGGGGGGGCTGGGGGGGGGGGGCGAGGGGGGATGTTGATACATTTTGTCCCCGTTTTTTGTTTAGTTGAATTCTCTGTCCTCCATTTTTTAAATTTATTTTCGGTCCTGCCTATTTAAATGATCTTTTTAGAACTTATTTTACATAAATTGGCATCCTGTCCTGCCTTTTTCAAATTTTAAAATGAAATGGTAGCTCCCTAAAAGATGTGTTAGGAGTGCCAATACGACAATAGAGCTATAATAAACATGTGAAAACCCTCTGTTAGGCGAACAACCCGTATTATACTTTTAAGATATAAGGGCATGCATGTATAAATTATTGATTCAACAACCCAACAACCAAAATAACCAACAAAGACCCAAATAAAGTCTACACCAATAAAAATCAACTTCATCAAGGTCGTTATTTATTTATTACGTAAATATGTGTAATAATATCAAATGTGTCATACACACAAGATGGTTGTAGTCATCTTGCCAAACTCATGAGTTCTTAGCTACATTTTTTCCTACTATATAATTACTTGTGCATCCTGTTTGATGCACAGTACATAAAGTAAAGACCGAGAAGATATTCAACGATGAACGGATGAATTTGATATATCAAGTATGAATTCAAATCTTTATCTGTTGATGTTTTTCCTCTCATTATGTGAAAAACACGTAAACACAATTCTGATAGGAGATAATCTTTGCGGCAAAAAGTACCGGTAAGTTTTAATGAATTCATTAATGTCTGTATTTTCTTATTTGTTGTTGAAGTTCTAATAAGAAGGTAATAAATTCGACATTTCAACTTAGGCACCTAAAGCTGAAGTAAACACGTCAGCTTTAACTGGGCACTAGCTATCAAAATCAGGTTAAGCGATTTGACTCAAATTCTCATATTAGATTTTAACCATGTAAAACATTTATCCAAAAAAAAAGTTTGATATAAACAATTTACAGAGCATATGAACGGATAATACGTAGCTTTGTTTCGTGTGTATTTTAGTCTTGAAGCCTTCTAATTGACTATCGAGTTGAAATCCGAAGACCTCCGATTGGTCATATACGCGATATAAACATAACTAATAGTGTTGTCAACGGTTAACCGTTCGAACGACCGAATACCGAATACCAAAAACGCTAACCGGTTAACTGGACTTTTTTTCAATTTTAAAAGATTTGATATAAATTTGTATTGACATTATTAAATAGTTGTGTTTTCTTTAAAAATTGTCGTCGGGGTAATTAATTTGACGGATCAATTGTCCAGTATATTGATTGGTATTGTTAATCCAAAAATATAAAATTGATTAGAACTTGTCTCTCAGCTCGGGGCAAGATCTTAAGGAAACATAATTAGTTTCAAATTTTTTTAACAGTAATTTTTAATCAGCAATACGATTAAATTTTACGATTTACTTCATTATTTCATTTTTGATCTTATATTATGTAGACCTACATCTGAATGTGCAATTTCCGTCGTGCAAGTGTTTGTCATACTTTAAACTAAATGCTAACTCAAAAACTATAAAAAGCAAACCAACGGGAATGTAATCAATGTATACTTGATGTTACACCCCAGTTCTATTGTTATACTACATAGTTTCTATTTTTGAAACACGTGTAAATTGAATAGATCTATTGTTACGAATAACAATGGATTTTTACAATTGTCTGTAACAAGCGGGGTTTCTGGAAACCCCTGCTTCTACATCCCGCAAACAAAGGCCATTGTTATTCATAACAATAGAAATTGATTATTCTTTAAATAGCATGAGCATAAGAAATTACTAATATTGTTCACTACAAATTATTTCAAGATATTAAAAAAAAAAAAAAAAAACATTTTCGGAAATTCCAATACCGCAAAAAAAGAATTAAGCATCTATTTTCAATACAAAAAAATCCTTTAATTACTCCTTTACTGAAAGTAATATTTTTTTTATCCTAGTCATATGTTTCTATTTAGAAAAAAGGGGGATTCTAACTCTCGGAGGAGAGGGGCTTTTTTTCTATCAATTCGTAAGATAAAAAAAAAATTAGTTATGATTACCTTTATAAAACTGGTACAGGTAAGTAATTTGGGTTATAATATTGCCTTTATCTTTAGTCTCTTCTACCAAATCCAACCCTTGCCAAAAAATATCGTCCGTCTCATACCCTTCCATATTGACAACTGTTTACAAGGAGCATGACGTTTTTTTTTGTTTGTAATGTGAATACACGATACAGTCAACCTTGACCTGCTGATCCATATTAACCCAAGAATTTAATTGGAATATGCAAAACAACCTTGACATTGGAAAAAATATACTCACTTGTAAAAGTTTGAACGAAGATAACCAAAAAGGTTACTATTGAGGTTTCATGTAATAAAGCAAAAATCTTATAAATCATGGTTTGATATTGTCAATAAAATATATGCTATCGGTTTTTTTTTTATTTAATAATCAATGTTAACAAAATAGAGCTTAGAATGGAGTGTAACTTAGTTATACACCTCGGGATACGGCCCAGCCTCCAGCTGACGGGGTTTCTTATCAAGACACACCTTTCCCTCGGTGTATAACTAATACGTACGAATATCAGAATTAATCAATTTTAGTTGATACACCTCACATTATTTTTGGAGACAACAAGACAAAATGGATGAATCATCGATTTCATACATATTCAATTCTACGAGCTCAAGATTTTTTTTTCATTTTTCAATTTGAAGTTAGTACAAACGCCATAGTTAAAACCGTGTATTTGATTATCAACAGTCAAACTCACCCAAGAATCTTCACAAACAAGCCTTATAAAACCAAAGGCCAAACTTTAAAAAAAAAAAACAAACGTAAATGTATGACTTGCATGGAATGTAGTCACATTGACACTTATACCACATCGTCTTATATCTATGTGTAGTGTCTAACTATTGATAAGGCCTTCAAACATTAACTTTAAGTACCGGTTAACCGGTTAGTCGGTCGAACGATTATACGAGTAACCGGTTAGACAAAAGTGTACGATTTGACAACACTAATAACTATGGATATAAATAGAAACGGATCGCGTGCAATTGGATTTTTTTAGGACTGTTTAGTTTCATATTACAGATTAAAAATATAAATGTTAATCGTCGCTTTTACCTGTATTAGAATATGTTTTTGTTAATGGTCGAATCAGTAAATCAAATGGTTTACATTTGTTTCACTTTCAATGTTGACATTCGTTTTCTTAAAATAACCACACACGCATGAAGTTATCGATATCTAATTAAGGGGTTAAATTGAACATCACATGAATACGATGTCAATGAGGTAGAATTATTCACTTGCAGATAAACAATTCACCATCAATGTTTCTTAGCTCAATTTGACAATGGGTTTTTTCTTAGTCAGAACTTTTGTTCGCATCAAGCGCGAACAAATTCATTCAGTTTACGACGCAATTAATCAGATTATTTTTTTCAAAATTAAACTCTTTAAGGTATGGGGGAATTTACACTCAGAATATTATTTTTTGACACCTGCTTGACCAGAATATATTTTTCATCAAATTGGGGATCAGAATATTTTTTTTCAGAAAAAAAACCTCCTGGAAGTTAAATGGTTAACATACAGCAACAAATTGTATAAAAAAGAAATGTTTCCAAAAAATATTTACACAAAAGAGGAGTACACTTTTGTATAAAAGTTATTCCAAATTGTTTTGAAAAAATCCGCACGTATTTTTTGAAACAAGGAAGATGGAGATGTCTATCTAAACGATAGAGATGTCTACAAAAACGAAATTTTAGGTAAATGTATAAAATATCGACCCATTTTTTTCCCTCTATTTTAGCACATTATTTAAAGGGATTATTTTATTACATAATATTTGTTATGACCTGATCACAAATAACTTGTATACAAATATTCGAAGAAAAAAATCATCTCGGGATTGAAGTTGTATCGTATGCTTTTAACTTACAATAAGGTGCATCTTACAGTGTACATTTTTATAGTTTTATTTATTTACACTTATCTTTCTATTCTATGGAAATTTGATTTTTAGGATTCTTGTAGCCTTATAAATTTAAAGCGTTCGCGATAAAATGGCTGTGATAACATTTCCAAAACATCTTATGGACAGTTTTATGTGTATTCTTCAGACTGAAAGCCTTTTACTACTGTTTAAAGGGGCACTAGCTGTCAAATTCCTGTTCACCGATTTGACTCAAATTCTCATATTTTATTCATAACAATGTAAAACATTTTTCCAAGCTATAAAAAGTATAAAATAAACAATTTACAGGACATGGTCTCAATAAGATGTAGCTACGTTTCGAGTGAATTTTAGCCAAGACGCCATCTAATTAACTATCGAGTTGACCTTCTATGACCATATAAGCGATGTAAACATAAACATAGATATGAATTATAAGTTTAATTATAGATTAAGCAACTCGTGCAATTGTATTTTTATAGGTACGTTGAATTTTGTATTGTAGATTAAACATTTATGTTTATCGTCGTTTTTACCTTTATAAGAATGATTTTGTGTGGATCGAATCAGTAAATCAAACTATTTACCTTGTTTTACTTTCAGTGTTGACATTCTTTTCATTTAAATACACGTACACGGACAATGCATGCGTTATTCTATCTCTTTCTACGGGGTTAAATTGGAGTTCACATGAATACGGATTTAATGAGGTCCAGTTATTCACTTGCAAGTGAATAAGTCATTATCAATGTTTATAAGCCTAATTTGACAAAATTGAACCATTTTAGCTGATAAAAGCAAATTAGTATTTCACTATTTCACTTCCATTAATGATTGAACCAAAAAAATCATACATTTTGATTTTTTTTATATATCTCGTAGTTAGTGCCCCTTCAAACAGAACATTTTAATCCGTATAATCAGGTTTATAAAATTCACATGTTTAGCAGGCTGGAAGAAAATATATCATATAGTCTGAAACGTAATACATCACTTAGAATTTAAAGGTCTTTACTGTTACTTTTGAAAAATGCACCGGAACACAGTCGCATAATATGAAGATTCAGATGTTGACTCAGTCAAGAATAAAACATACGATCCCCTCCGATAGAGGAGAGAACATTGTCAAGAGAAATTGATGATGCTCAAATGAAATCAGTATTTTAAAAATAACCCATTTAAACTACGTTTAAAAAAAAATGCGACTTAGAGTTATATTGCGGATGATGATAAAGTATCAATAAAAACAGATATTGAGGCTAGTGTCAATGAGACATTAACCCAACGTTGCAAATACCAAATAACATCTAGATATCAAAATGCATACGCAATATATTGATTGACTTTCAGAAATGTGAAATGATTTTAAAAATTATCTACAAATGCATTCAGCAATCTATACATGCTATACCTATGCTTCTATTTTTGCTAGCTTTTTACTGACAAATGGAATTAGTTCTATATAGGACAGGTAAGAGGTTAATGTAAATCAGTCTAAAAGCGAATAAACAAAGACCGGTTGTACAACTGTATTGAGAAATTATGTTTTATAAATAAGTCTTGATATCCTTTCTCATTGTTTCCTGTTCATTATAATGACAAACTTTGTTTTTCATTCTATTGTGTGGAGAGCATAATTTGTGCTTCAATCAGAAATGAAAGAGAAATAGTTATATAATAATTCGCGCTAATCAGATAGTTTGATACATTTTTTTTTCAAAATAAGATAAGAAAGATCGTTTATGATTTTCTTACTTGCAAGTGAATAATTCGACCTCGTTTTATCCGTATTAATGTTACCTGCAATTAATCCCATTATGTAGATATTGGTTTATGCGGGTATAAGTCGTGTTCAGTCATTAAAAGAAATTAGCACATACTTACAACTTTTCGTCCAATTAAATTGCTTGATTTTGCCTTCTAATTTTCATAGTACATACCTTTTCCGTGTACTAAGTAACTACGCATGAATGACCACAAGGGTAAGATTTCATTGTATCGTAATCAAGAAATCAAAAAATTGCTACTGGCTGTTTTGAAATAAATTCTGTGTTCCAAATTTAACTAAATAATTTGTAATTAGTTTTCAAATTTTAGATTTTTAACATCCTACTAATCAATCTTTTGATCTAAATTTTTGTTTTGACAATCAAAAGTTTCTTTCATTAAAATACAGAGTAACAATTATGATTCTTTATACATTGATTAAAGTACAACTCCATCTAAAATTTGTAATCCTTTATCTTCCATGCAATTACTTTGTACAAAAAAAGAGTCAACCATGAATCTTTTGAAGGGAAACTATCAATAAAGCAATTTGATATATTTCGTCATATATTGGTCGATTATTGGTTGCCTAATGTCCAGTGACAAATATGTCATGCATGTAAACTATCTACTAGACTTCCTATGGGTACATACCAGGAGCAGATCCAGCCATTTTTAAAAGGTGTTTCAACCAAAGATATGGGAGGGGGATCCAACTGTTTGTATTCATTCAAAAGCATTTTCAATATAGTTTTAGTTTTTATGTGAAATTGAAAAATGTTTTCCAGAATGTAAAGCTTCCACTGCAATTTAAGTATTGTCTGCTTTTGGTCAATTTATTTTGTCATCTTACCATGTAAATAAGTACACGTACATGTATAGTAAAACACCGCTTTATATCAATAAACATACTTACACCAGCAGCTACCATCTTTTCATTCTAAAGTCAACGGCCTTTTGAAATCCCGTTTTTACAATGATATTAGTGAGTAGATTTACAAAAACTACGTAAATGAGCTACATCTAGTCAACCAAAACATGTCGATAGACTAATTACAGGATTACTCAAGTTGTAAATATGTGCTAAATTGGATAGTGTATAGAAAGGTATATACTATGAAACTATGAGCCCCTCGCTCTAAGTTTCATAGTATATACATTTCTATACACTAACCGGCACAACTGTCAACTTTAAAAGAGAAACAAAGGTGAACAATTTAGTGAACTGATATAGATTCGATCCACAAAAAATCAGTCTTGTATAAAAAAAAAAAGATGATAACCAGTACTTTTTTTTTTATACCTGTGTCATGAACTCAGACAGACCTAGAAAACTCCAATTGCTCGAGATCGCTATATTTTAATAGCTATGTTTATGTTTTATACACTTGTAAATTTGGAAATTGTTCCGAGGTTTTTATCATTGCGAATAATGCGACAGAGTTGTAAACGCAATAATTTAAACTCGCATTTCGAAATATTTTATATGAATCAAACATATTTTTTTCTAAAAATCGTCAAAATTAAAATCGCATTTAAGTCTAAAAGAAAATAAATCGCAATTATAAATTATTTATTATCTGCCAAATGCATTATTGATTGTTTAATATAGATCTCTTGTAATTTGGTTATACATTTTAGTAAGTTATAAAGCAAATTTTAGAATTTGAGTCAAATTGTTTAACAAGAATTCCACAGCTTATGCCATTTTAAGGATGGCCCCCTTTTATTTAAGAATTTTTGACAAATATTGAGAATCCTCTGGTTGTATCCATGTAATACAATTAACAGTTTTGCTCGCTTATCCCAACCTTTCTTTTTATACATGTAACTTTATAACATACACAGTGAAGTCTGAAAAATCTTTGTTATCGTTTCATAGTTTTTGAAAGAGAGGAGGTGCCAATGTTCAAATTGAAAAATGTAGAGAGCATCATTTCAAGCAAATATCTTAAACGGCTTATATTTTGAAAACAAACGCAGATCCGTCACTGTTTCTGCTTTTTAGTTCCTTTATTTATACAGTATCAATTCATAAAAGTTTTTATTAAGCTTGTTGTTATGAAACCGATTAGCGAACATCTTTGAATGTGCTTATCACCGTTAACTAAATTTTATAAAGCATATTGTGACAACCGGTGTCTGGGGTCGTCTTATAGTTTTCAAATTTCAGACGGTCGAGATCAGGACCTTTGGACATATTAAATGAGTTGATCCTTGATTCGGTGTCAAAACCTTAAAGTTTTCGCACTTTGTCTTAAGTAATTACCAAATGCCAATATGAAACTTTATTGATTGTGTTAAACACTGTAAACAGATATGAGATTTCATATTTTGATTACACAAGATACATATATTTGGTAAAAAAAAAATTGTTCACATTTTGATTTGAAATAGATTAATAGTTTTGTAAAATGTTTCATTCACAGGAAAAACAAGTTTTTATCGCCGTTTAAACTTATTAAAACAATACACATAAGTAAAACAATGACAACCCATCCGAATACATCCGGACTTGTTGTTTTGGAAAAATCAATTATCTTTGAAACGGAAATAAGTCCTTTTCATTAAGATTTAATATCTAGATACGGAAATCATTTCTTCATTGATTCTAATACTGACAAGAATTGTAGTGAATTCGTTATGGTTAAAGATCTTTGTTCGTTTATATTGTTACTTTCACTGATTGTCAGTAGTTTTACCGATGGATTAAGTACGACAGAACAAAATGCATGTCCTCGGTACATCAGGTCAGTAGACTTAAATCGTATCAAGATCGCACAATATGAAGATTCGTCGTTAATTAAATCATTTTAACCCATTTTAGGTCGAGCTTTTTTTAATGCTGAATTTTTGGCTCTGCTTTTACGTAGTGTTTTCGTCAATTCTTTACACTTCTCAGGAATTATTATTTCCCTCGGAGTTCAGTATTTTTGTTATTTTACACTTTTCTATGTCATTAAGTCAGGTCGGACATTTGTCTCATTGGCAATCATACCACATCTTATTCATGTGTATATTTTTGCTTTTAGTTCACTTGCATAATAAAATATATATCTTGATAATAAAGGACCGATTTAAATAAAGTTCACATTGTTGTGTACGTATTAAACATTTTATAAACACATTTTCGTTTTACAATTTTTGTTAGTTTGCAGAATTGTAGAATGGGGAACATTTGAATGTTATTTTTATAAATGGAGTATGAACTCGTTAAAATTTGAATTCACGTAAAATTCAAGTCAATGAATATTTCTAACAAATCCATCAAACAAGCACGTGAAAAATGATACGTAGTAAATGTAAGACAAATATTTTGGATACATTCCATGAAAAAAAACGTGTATTAAAAAAGTAGGCGTACATGTACATTTTGGCTATCCGGAAATTACTTTTTCTATTCATTATTGTGTTTTAGAAAGAAAAGAAAGTGTACGGCAAAACCAATAAATCGTGCAGAGTTTCATGTTAACATGAACATTTGCTTTATAATTTTTAACTATATTTTTTTTCAGATTTTGTTCGGATTACTTTTATTTAAATTCTCTGTGGGTATTGGTACTTTCATCTTTTTAAAATGTTTCATTTCAATCGTGGTTAAAATAAACATGTACATGTAGAATACCCGATCTTAATCAATATCATGATACAAGATGACATGCGCGTGTGTGTGATTTTTGTGGTACATATTAACATAGATTTGTAATTGCATGATATCTGAGCACACTTCTGGTTTTAGTGCCGTATATTGTTAAATTGTTAGTTATGTGTAAGGCGTTTGTACATTGTTGTTTATCCGTTCAGTTTTTTTCGTTTGGTTATGATTTTTTCATCTGTCATTTTTTAGGTAATCTTTTAAATTATTATCTTCTACTTTAAAAAAAAAGAATATGTATATATTTTCATCAATTGATTCAGTCTCATCATGATCTAGATGATAGTATTTTGATATTGCCCTGTAACATTATTTCATGCTTAAAAACGATATACTTTAATCTCTTCGTACGTAAATCCTAGGGAAATGTGAATATTTTATTGTTGGGAATTTTCAACATTGATTTAGAATATTTCCAAATCTTGTTAATAGAAATGCTCTTATTATTTTTACATGTTTAGCCTTTGGAAAATGTCAGTCATAAGTTTAGTCTTGAAAAGAACAGATTTTGAAATTTAGAATTTGTACGTTTACCCCTGTAAAATAATTTCTACTTGAGAAGAATTCGGATCCACAAATGACAAAATCCATGACACAGGCTAATTTTTAAAAGATACACATCAAACTAACGTTTTTCTCTATCGTTATATTTCACTATCAGTTTTATAATAATTGGTGATATTAGAATGATTTTTTCATAATGTTTTAATTATATCTAAATATGTACAACGTAAGCACATGCTAAAATTACATAGTTTTATTATAAAACACATTTTTTTCATTGCACATAGTCATTGATTTAAATTTCAAATGAAAACAACCAACCATTAGTTTAAATGAAACTGATCCCAGTAACATAGAAGGAAAAACACCTTACAAATCTAAGCATATTGAAATGATGTTGCAATGGATAGAATGATGTATTACCTAGTCAGTAGTGTAGTCATTAAGTTTATACATACATTTAAATATTTGAAGGCTACGCTTATGTGTTTCTCATATAAAAAGTAAAATAACAAAACTACCATCCTCCGAGGAAAATTCAAAACGGAAAGTCCATTTATCAAATGGCAAAATGAAATGATAAAACACATCAAACGAATGCACAACAATAGTCATATATCTGACTTGGTACAGGCATTCTCAAATGTAGAAAATAGTGAACATGGTTTTATAGCGTACAGTATAAATCTATTTTTTGTGTACCAAGAACTTCGAGTTCTAGAGCAGAAATGACTTATATTGATTTTGTTATTTTGTTCTGTTTAGACGAATGAAGCCAGATGGACAGTACCATAGAGTTTTGGAAATGACATGTTGTCCGGATTATATGGAAGTGGACAATAAGTGTATAGGTAATTAATGACCTTCTAGATAAAAAGAAGAATAGTCAATGCTTGCTTATAGACTCTATAGACCTTTTGAATACAGTTTGAAATATTGATATGTTGACATGTTGATTTGTTTTTATGTGTTATCCACTATGCCGTAATTTACGTACTGTAAACTTGCTTTTCTGTATCTATTTATATGATAGACGTGTACGTACGTTTCGTTTGTACAACTGCTTGAGATTAAAACGTAAAGGATTGAGATCTTAAAAGAAAAATGTAATCCCTTTACATATTGATGTGACTTTTCAAAGTTCTCAAATATTGTTAACTTCATATTAAAATGTGTTGTGTTTTTTTTATTTGGAGAAATTGAGAATACGATGAAATGATTCTAAATTAAATTCAAATTTTATCAATGTGATTTCTATCTTAATTGTATGGAATGTTCATTACTACAAAAAAAAAATATGTAAACTGTTGCTCCAATTTGAAAACTAAATGAATTTCGTTATCAAAAAATAATATTCTTTTCAGCGTGCCCTGCGGGCCATTTTGGACAGAACTGTAGTGTACCATGTCTTGACGGTAAATATGGACAACAATGTAAATTGACATGTAATTGTACACGTGACCTATGCGACCCAAAGACTGGTTGTAAATGTAAAGCAGGTTATACTGGAGCACACTGTGATAAAGGTATGACAGGTTTTAATATAACCTTGATGTAACTACCCCTTTACAATAATTGCAGTTGTTAGGACTTAGTACAATGTTGTGTCTGTTGTCTATGTCACGAACCATTTATGCAATGCATTCCGACCATTTCGAAAGATAGCGAAATATTTCCTTCATAATTGTATATTTAATTGAAAAAACAAAAATAAACAGCGTGTAATGATCTATATAAAAATTCAGGATCACTCCAACAGATTTAAATGATTAAAACGTAAAATGCGTTGACCAGAAATGACTTTTTAAAGCCTACTTTAGCTCAACCTTTCTTATATTTAACTTATCAATTGTAAAAATATAAGTCTACTTTGTCTCAATATAAAAAAAGAAGATGTGGTATGATTGCCAATGAGACAATTCTTTAACAAGAGACCAAATGACACAGAAATCATAGGTAACCGTACGACCTTTAACAATGAGCAAAACCCATACCGCATAGTCAGCTATAAAATGCCCTGAAATGACAAAGGTAAAACAATTCAAACGAGAAAACGAACGGCCTAATTTACGAACAAAAAATGAACGAAAAACAAATATGTAACACATCAACAAACGTGAACCATTAGATTAAAGGCTCCTGGCTTTGGACAGACACATACATACAGAATGTAGCGGGGTTTAACATGTTAGCAGGATCCCAACCCTATCCTAACCTGGGACAGTGGTGTAACAGTACAACCTCAGAACGAACCATACAAATCAGGTTAAAAAGGCATAACTCATCAGATGGATACATATGCCTCCCTTTCCTATATTTAACTTATCAATTGTAAAAACGTAAGTTATGTTGACTAAAGGACAACTCTATTATAACTCTACTTATGGTCCAAAAGACGGACAACCAAACAAACTTTAATGTTAGTTCATAAAAACGCTGCATATATCTCTTACAGGAAAGCAGGAATAAAATTAATGAATCTGGAAGAATTCGGTCGTTTAGAATTTTAATCCATTCAAAATAATTATTCATATTCATTTATCTTGTACTTTGTTTGAAAAGGTAGATAACTTAAATATACGATTTCCATAAGAATCTTAATTATTGAACTTCTTTTACTTATAGAGTGTCCAGATGGATATTACGGCATGGATTGTCAATCGGTTTGTAAATGTTCAGAACACTCTGACTGTGATCATGAGACTGGCCATTGTAGTTGTCACATAGGTTATGAAGGCAGATTTTGTCATGACAGTAAGTCCAGAGAACATTCGATTTTATCCTTTTGTTGTTTGAAAAATATGACATTATTTTCTAGAAATCAAATGATATTTTAGTGTATATTTCGTGGAGAAACATAAATGACGTCACTGATACTTACCAATTTTTCTGTATTTTAGCTCAGATTGATTTCTCAGACTACTTATTTAATTTATTAACTCACAGATCGTTATACACAAATAAAGGTAAAATAAAATGACAAATTTCAATATCAGATAGAAAAATTGGCACAAAATCTAAACGTTTGTATAATATGCATTCTTGTAACAAGGTTTAATCTTCATACACAAATAAAGGAAACATTTTAAGAGAAGTTTCAATATCGAATACAAAAATGGCACTTTATCTCTTGTGTTTGTATAATATGCAGTCGTAACTTTAATTTAGATACATGGATTAATATACGGATATTAAAATCGTTTTAAAATCAATTTGAAATACCAAATAAACATTTGGCACTACATAGCCTGTCTCTGTATATAAGCATGTTGTTCATTTCAGTTTGCCGAGATCAGTTTTACGGACAGGAGTGCTCCCGTAATTGTAGTTGTCCAAATCAGGTACCTTGTCATCACGTGACCGGTCATTGCTTGTGTCCAAAGGGGTTCAAGGGAAACAACTGTGATGAAAGTAAGTGAACAAATTATAAGAGATGCGTCTATGAAGTGTATTGTTTGACCAATTGAGGTACCCTTGATGAATGATTTGTACTGAGACCAAAGGTATCATTAACTTAGTAGCAAGGTTGTATGTGCTTTTTACGCTTTAAATACTTGATGGGTAAATCTGTAAAATTATAGGGTAAATCTGTAATAGTATACAGACACTGTAAAGAAGTTTTCAAACGGAAACCAATACAAGTATGTAATTCTGCGCATATATTTTTGGGTCTGATTCATATACGTCAACGATTCAAGTAATACTGAAAATTCAAGGTTATTTTTATCATCAAAGATAAGTGGGATAAAATAGATTATATACGAAATATGTTTGTACGATTGGATATCGGATTATTGAGAGAACAATACATTTTTGTCCGAGTTTTATTTTACAATTGATTTGTGTGTGATCAATTGAAAGGAAATGTTATCCGGGCATTTGTGTTATTTTTGTATTTCCTTGTTCAAATGATATTTATAAATAGAAACCGGGGTAACGCGACCACATTTTTGTATTTCATTTCACGAGGTTTAAAATGTTATTCCTTAAAATGCTCATTTGTTAACACACAGGGAAGTCTGTAGATAGTCCAATTTATGTCGATAAAACTCACGTCTGTGTTTTATATTACTCAACATGATTCACCTATTGTCAATAACGAAGGTACGCCAATTATGGAAAGTTGATACAAAGCATTTGGAACAAGCATCTGGTATTTACCAACATCCACATTTATCTACATTACAATTAGATTTTAAAAATGAAATTAGTAGATGTTGTTGATAACAGACATAACATGCTCCTTTTATTTATTGACCACTCATATATATTATGATGCTAAAAACAATACATTTTACTTAAATGAATGTACAAGAACATAATTATGTTTAATTAAATCTATGTACCAAAAAAACTTGTTTTTTAGGATGTCCGGTTGGTACATTTGGCGGAGACTGTCTTGGTACATGTAATTGTATAGAAGGAACATGTGATCCAAAGGACGGACAATGCACGTGTAACCCGGGTTATTCTGGTAGATTATGCAACGAAAGTAAGTCGGTCGTATTTAAAGCCATGCACCCAAACTCGTTTGCACATATTAACATGAATATTATGAATAACTACAGACTAATATATATTTTACTCCTCAATGTTAAATTAATTTTGAGTTTCCCTAAAGAGACATTAATTGTCTAAATGCTGATCTGATGCATTAAAATTGGTACTGTTACTGTCATTAACACACTTATTTGATGTTGAATAATGTCATCCTTATACATCATAGGCAAATATGTTGACCGTTGTTCAGATCTCATGAATCCTTTTTATTAAAAGTCATAAAAGAAAGTCCAGTTAGAATCGAATTACGCATAAATGAGATAACTCGACTTGAAAAGGAAAGCTTCTCCTGCTATGCATTATCACCCGCCATGTCCGTATAATAAGATCATGCAACACACTTGGTAAAAAAATGGCAGACAAGTCAAATAAAAATCAAGAGATATGATATGATTGCCAATGGGACAACAATTAACAATAATGTTAGGTAATGAGAGTATTATTTAGATCCAGTTCTTCAAAGTGTAAGTAATATAAAAAGCTGGAAATCCAAAGGACAAAATCTGATATATGGAAAAAAAAACAAAAACAGCGATAAGGTGTTTAACAGTTTATTAAGCAGCTAATGCATAACATCATTACTCGTTCCAAAGGAATACGTGATTTACGTAACTGAAACAAATACTATGATAAGTAAATAATAAAGTGTTTTCCCGGTATACAATATTTTAATAATTTTTACAGATTGTCCAGAAAATTCGTTTGGGAGTGGATGTAATTCCACCTGTACTTGTGATACTCACTCAAGATGTCATCCAGTTACTGGAGAATGTCTGTGTCAGCCTGGCTTCCACGGAAAGGATTGCAGCAAAAGTAATTCAATTTTAATCAAATATAACTTGCATATCGTCCATAATTGAACGGTGTATAAGGAGTTTCACTTAATGGAGGTTTCTCAACATCTTACGAACGAACGAAAAAAAAAGAGGGAGCATTCATTTATTCAATACTTTTGGACTATCGGTTGTTATCTTCTAACGTTTGCAATTTCGTTTACATAGAAAATATATACATTTTGGAATTTGTAAGACCATTTAGAGTCGTAGACATATTATATTGTCTTGATATCTATAATATATGATATACAATTTACGGTTTAATCTAAACATTTGAAAATCTAATTGGTCAATAAATCATGGCGAAGAATATAAAATATTTAGAGCCAGGACAGTAATCGTACAAAATATTTTGATTAACATGACAACATCATTTTGAAAATATATATATGAAAAAGGGTAAATATAGAATTTTGGGATGGTAGGGAATGGGAATCTTTTTGAATCTTATCAAGGATCAGATCAGTGGAAGAAGTCTTTCGCAAACATGAGGTAAACTAATCTAAGCGTGAACGCTTTTAGCTTTTAATTTGAAAAAAAACATTCCTCGGATCCAGGGTAACTTCGTTGCCCCAACTCTTAAATCCAAATGATCACTTCTTGACCTTAAATGATTATATCTGATTTATATTCTAGCTAAACTGATAAAGTCAAGAAGATGACTAAAGGGAAACATTGAAATAAATATTAAAAAAAAAGAAAAAAGCAGTTAACACTTTAAAAATATGTTCTGTAATGTATTTAATTTTGTTTTGCTTTGTTTTGTTTTCATGCGATTCTTATTTTCTTTTTTAGTATATAATTATATATTATTTTTTTTCATGGAGCTTTTATGGAATGCTGTATATGTTTTCTTCGTTTTTTGTTTTTTCTAATGTTTTTCTTTTTTACTTTGGGAATGGAATTTAAAGAAAATGGACCTTTTAAAAACTATCTAACTATCATTTTTGTTGGTGCTGTAGCACTCATATTTTCAACAAGAATACACAAAACTCTATAACTTTACGATTGATCGAGTGCACCTTTATATTTCTGTAGCTTATTCCCAAAAATAATTTTAGAGCAAGTTGGACCGATTTGACCTAATGCACATCGAGACTTTTCTGTTGGGTGCTTTATTCTAGGAGATAGAATTTACCCAAACTCACCCTCCTTTATTCGTTCCATATTTATAACGAATGTTTGGATAATAATATAGTGGCGTATCCAGAACTTTTCATAAGGGGTGGGGGGGGGGGGGGGGGTTGCTGACTGACAGAAGAGGGGGTCCTCTCTAGATTGCGAGTTTAATCTCCCCAAATAACACACGGCTAAAAATGATCTTAACTTAAATACAAATATCTTCCTTATTTTTGGCCCTGTCGTCAGAATTTCGTATGGTCATATTTTTCTAAAAAGCCGGTTTAATGACTAGTAGTATGTTGGACTATTAGTCCCCGAGGGTATCACCAGCCCAGTAGCCAGTACTTCGGTACTGGCATGAACATACGGATTTTTTGTGTTATTAAAATTTGCTGTTACAAAATATTAGAAATTATTATAAATTAAGGAATGTATCTCCCTCATGCAAAGCTCTGATTCCTTTCACGGATTTGGCTATACTTTTTGGACCTTTTGGATTATAGCTCTTCATCTTTTATATAAGCTTTGGATTTCAAATATTTTGGCCACGAGCATCACTGAAGAGACATGTATTGTCGAAATGCGCATCTGGTGCAAGAAAATTGGTACCGTTAATTTTATTACTACCACTGGGTCGATGCCTCTGCTGGTGGACTATTAGTCCCCGAGGGTATCACCAGCCCAGTAGCCAGTACTTCGGTACTGGCATGAACATACGGATTTTTTGTGTTATTAAAATTTGCTGTTACAAAATATTAGAAATTATTATAAATTAAGGAATGTATCTCCCTCATGCAAAGCTCTGATTCCTTTCACGGATTTGGCTATACTTTTTGGACCTTTTGGATTATAGCTCTTCATCTTTTATATAAGCTTTGGATTTCAAATATTTTGGCCACGAGCATCACTGAAGAGACATGTATTGTCGAAATGCGCATCTGGTGCAAGAAAATTGGTACCGTTAATTTTATTGGAGAGTTTCAACCCCCCTATTTCAAAATGAAAAGGAGTAGGTCCGGTAAGGGCCGATTTTGGCCTCAAATTTCCAGTTCATCTGACGAAAGATTTTAGACACTTTTTAAACACCTAAGTGTCTTTTTCAGCTGATTCAATTAGTTTATGTGAAAGATTTAAACTGATTTACTCATTTAAAACGCTCCGATTCTAGCTTAAATATGAAAAATCTATCAAATATGCCAAAAAATGTCACTTTCAGATGTTTTTTGTCAAAAATGAAAGTGGCCGCATCCGTGTTCATCCTTAACCTTTATATATGTTATGTATTTTCATCAAATACAACTTACATTTCAATATAAAGAATGAACACAAATGCGGCCACTTTCATTTAAGACGGAAACCGTCTAAAATTTAACTAAAATGCTAAAACTGTGAAGATTTCAGTAATTTAGCATGATTTAATGATGCTAGTACCCGATACATGTACATTGTTTTGTAAAAAACTGCCCATATTTATGTAGCAGAAGCATTCTAGTTTCAAATAAATAACTCAAAGTTTACATTTTAACAATTTTGTAAAACTGCTATATTTTGGGGCCAAAACGTGGTTTTAGTGAACCTTCTCCTTTGTGTATGTTTGCTTACCTTTAATTGAAATGTTTTTTTCTGAAGCTATTTTCATATGTCAAAATATTATATTCAGTACTTTAATTTCTTCTAACTTATAAAATTTGCTAAGTTTTGGCTGTTTAAAATTGAGGTAATTTTAATTGCAAATTCAGACACAAACTTATTATAATAATAAATTTAGTTTCTTCTTCATAGTAGAAATTAAAATTATCCCATAATATTTTAAGCATATAGTATTTCGTAAAACTAGTTACTGATAAAAGTTTCGGAACCTAAATATGAAAAAAGTCTTAAGAAATAAACGGAAAAAGAAAAGAGTTAACAACTTCAATTTCAATACGGAACTTTATCACTTTCCTTCCATCACATTTTGTGTATTAGTCAATAATTAGCTCTCAACTGATATATGAAATTACTTCCTTTTTCACTATTATATATAATTTTTTTTCGAATAAAGTGCACTAATATATGGCCCATACTTTGTTTGTATATGTTTATATTATTCTATGTTTTTTGTTATAAAACATCAAATATACTTTGTTAGAAAAGTCTCATTGTAAAAATCAAAACAATTGACGGATTGTTTCAGTGAATATTCCGTGATGTGTACGATATGGTCAAGTCCGTTGAAACTTGCTACTTCAAGTCCAAAGAAAAGACAAAAGTCGTTAAATTTTATGCAGTACTTAATATGCCAAAAAAACATCACCGACTGAAAGTTTGAATCAATATACCAGTATAGGGAAGTCAACCTTGTTCTGCATTGTATCTGCAATGAATAAAAGATTGGATGAGGTGAACATAAAGGTGTTTCATGCGATAGCTGTAAATTTGAAGAACTGCTGGCAGTTTACCATCGTCCATACTTCAAAAGTTACACTAGTAAACAAAATTGTTCCCCCTTTGAGAGCGAGGATGCTTCTAACCTGAAATTTAATGACGACAGACAATTATCGGACTGTTCAGTGTCCCTCAGTTTCGGGTGTTTGTACGCGTTATAGAATGCAGTCGTTCAACTGAAGCGCTTGATATTTTGTTGCAACAAAACATTTTAGAAAGATCGAAAACAACGCAAGTTTGAATCAGATAAGTGTATTAAGAATGTTTTATCCGTGGCAGAAAGCAATGGCGATGATTTTAAAGTTGAAACAGTTTCTCGTCCATCTTTTAAACTTCAAGCACTCTATCATTCTGGTTGCATTACAAACTATTTGCTTAAAACGAAACAAACAAAATTCCAAACCCGTGGAAGCAGAAATCTCAGATCACGATACTGCTTTTACTTATTTTATTTTGGCTTTTGACAACGATTAAATGGTGAAGAAAAGCATTCCTTATGACTACATTACTTGATAAATATAGATGTCGTCTTCCTACTGATTCTAATTTAAAATATTCTACTTGTAAAATGCCGTTTAAACTCATTGATAACTATAGAAACTCAGTTGTAATACAACTTCAACAAGTTCAAGGCAAATCTAACATAATATTCAGTAGCAACATAACTATTGAAGATGTCAAATCAGCTGCTAGTCAATTGCAAACTCACCTCAAAATCTCAATGTCAACAGTAATAGACACAAATAACGCACAGATATAAAGTATACTTAGAAAAGACATCGAAACTTAACTAATTTCCACAGAAGAATACCCAACTTCGGATTAATTGCCTCTTTTTCTTCGATTCAGGCAATGCCTTCGTATTTATTGCAATTCATTTTATGGTTACTCGATGATACTGTATACAGCCAAGTCTATTCTCATGAAATGGCACCAGAGAAATTGCGTAAATGCTTGGCAATTAATGAGTCAATCGTTTATGTGGCCGAAAAAAGTTTTACTCCTTTTCATTTAGGTTTGGCTTCACAAATGTACCATGAGTTTGGTTCAAAATACCTTGTTGAAACATTGAATGCCAATGGATTTTATTCTTCGTAAAGTGGAGTGCGACTCTATCTAATAACCATGATCTGAAATTGAGCGAATTCAAGATATTGTGTACATCTCGTATAATGTTTCCCCAGCATCTTTGCAGACAAGCATATGGATGTCATCACACCTTCTTAAACAACCTATTAGATCACCTATTAGATTCGGTTAAATCTTAGATGGATTGATAGGATGGTTTGAAGCCGGTATTTTTTGTGCGACAAATGTCTTCGGACTGCCTACAGTACTTGTATGTACTTTTAAAGGCAAATCTGTGTGCTCAAAAGAACGTGTTTGCTTTGAGCAGAACCTTTCATGTACAGACCTGTGTCAATGAGTGAAATGTGTAGAAATATTATAAAAACGTTTATTGTGACGGTTGATGAAAATGACGATAAAGAGGTAGCGTTTGATTTTATATATAGCTTGTTGCACTAATATACACTGTCTAAAGTTAGGAGAGGGTTGGTGCGCTTTTAAAAAAGTTAAACCCGCCACATTCTGTATGTGTCTGTCTTAGTCATGAGACTGTAATGCAGTGGTTGTCGTTTGTTTCTATATACTATATTAGTTATTTTCTTATTTATTTTGTACATTAATCACGCCGTTAGATTTTTCGTTTGTATTACATTTTTCATTTTGGGAATTGAAGACTATGCGATATAGAGTTTACTCATTGTTGAAGTCCAACGGGACCTATAATTGTTAATTAATGTGTCAGTTGGTCTCTGTTGGAGAGTAGTCTCATTGACAATCATATTACATCTTCTTTGTTTATATGGAATACTTTTGAAGTTTGTGGTACGTTGCAAGGAAAAAAGGGGGGTACAGGTACAAAATCGATCATGTAGTAGACATTAACCAGAGTAAGATACACAACAACAGATAAAACTATGGAAGAAGCAATAATTGTGAAAAAAAAAACGAAAGCAACGAATAGTCTATAAAAAAAACCAGAAGTATCCGCAAATTCAATTTGAGGTCATATTTGACTCTACTGTTCTATTGCTTTGGTTCGATACCTCACCCAAAGTGATAGTTTAAAAAATAATTTTAAAGTATTATCCTTCATGACACCTGATTTTATACCTGAAATTGAAATTATTTATAAGGTTAAGGTGCTCTTAACATTTTATGGGTTAAAAACAGAATTTTTGGAATTTTGTTTGTATAAAGGCGTTTTAGGATTTGTTTTGATAAAAAAATCTTTAATGATTAAGGTTTATGTATAATAACAAACATTACTAAAGCCAAAAACAGTATCGTTTGTATTTAGGTAGAGTTTAGAAATAGAAAAAAAAAGAGTTAAAATTGAAACCCTTAAAAATTTTCACAGATTTGTACAGATGACCTCTATTTAAAAAAAAATGTGACCATATCAAGTCCTGACGACAGGCATATTGTTATAGTACAAGGTTTTCTCTTTCCAAAGATATATTATATAGGTGTGTGTTCGGTGGGGAGATTAAATTCGAAAAAATATGCCTTCAGTCACCGCACTATTACAAACTGACAATGATCTTTTTAAATGGATAAGGGAGATAAATCGAACGCGTATATTCGAAGTGTACACAAACGAAACTCAACGTAGTAATACGTAACATTCAACAACAGAAAATAAATTGGAACACCGATTTTTAACCACAAAAATAAAATGCAAGGTTGCAAAAATATTATGCAATTGTTAACTGTTTTCTTTAAACACACTGCAATAACGGTAGACATTTATCTTGGATTTTATTATAATAAAATTACTGCTCCTTAATGATACGTTCGAAGAGTTTTGTCCGTTCGCAAACCTCTATTATGTATTAATGATTACACTCATATTTCAGATTTAAAGTCACATTTATAAAACTACGCATTCAATCCAGCTTGTATGCAAATCTCTTTTCGAGTAAACAGTTCTTATTAAACATTGTTAAACCATTTAAAAGAATTAAAATATTATGTAAGAAAAAAACTGAATCCAAATTAATTTTGGCATCAATGATAATTTTAACTTATTTTCAGCATGCAATGTAGGATCATATGGGCCTGGCTGTATATACACATGTAAATGTTCCAGAACGTCAGTATGCAACACACAGACTGGTGAATGCGCGTGTGATAGAGGATGGACCGGGTTAAGTTGTGACCATAGTAAGCTATTATCATGAAGTCCCGAAACAAACTTATTGTTAGAGTAGTTCTCCCTTTTGGCAACGGTTTTGCTACACAATGGTGTTTTTGTAGTTTCTTGACCTTTTTTTGAATACATCGACTAAGTTACGGAATTTGTTTTGTTATTCAAAATTATTACATGTAGATTACCAATAAAGTAATTTGAAATAAGATTTAATAAAAAAACCTAATCAGCCTCATATAGTTATTATTTTGTCATTAGACTTTTCAAACTAGGATTTATACAGACGATATGACTGCAACAATACTATTTTGCTCAGTAGTTTCACATTTGCTATGTATCGCAGGATGTTGAACTGTTAAGCTTCCAAAGGAATGATTAACATTATGTAATATAAGTGGATAATTTAGTTGTAGTATAACTTTTATTTAGAATGCTCCTCTGGTTACTATGGTGCTGGGTGTCTTCAACGCTGTGGCTGTTTAGAAAATCAACATTGTCAGCACGTGACTGGTGACTGTCAATGTGAGGCAGGGAAACATGGCTTGCACTGTAATGAAAGTGAGTTTTGTTTTTATAATTATTTGAACGGACATTTGCAATTAACAATTACTTATTGTTTTAATAACTTTACGGAAATTTTAAGTGCCTACAAACAAAGTTTAATTTTATATTTTCCTGTTTGTTAAATTGTTGTTGGCGACACATTGGGGTTGTTTTGATTTTCTCACAAAGGTTGACCGAATATTCATCAATATATATATATATATATATATATCAAAGTCAAATAATTTGTATTGATAACATGTAAATTCAAAAGACCATAGAAAGAACTTCATCAACGAATCAATAAAATAAAAAAAAATCTAACATAAAATGAAATGTGTGTTTATGCTTTCTTCACTTCACTTTTATTCCTATTTTAGCTTGTGGTGCTGGTACTTATGGAATTGACTGTGCTCAAAGATGTAGCTGTCAACATTGCAGTTCAGTTGACAGAGTTTGTCAACAAATGCATGCCAGTAATGATGGTATATTTCTAATTATATTATTAATAATAAAAGAATATGTGTGGTAAAATGCACTATCTATTAAAAGTCGTAACAAAAATGCAGAGACCAAGTTAAATAATTGATAACATACACAATATTTTTAAGGTAATTTTATTACTTTGCAATATCATGTTCGGTACGATATATCAGTATAATGACTTTATGATATGAAATAAAACGAAGAGAGTTAAATGTTGAACAAACAGATCTTTGACATTGCAAATGAGACAAATCTTCACAAAAGACCAAAATGACACAAAAAAAAAACCGTTGTTGGGACTTGTTTTGTATAATTTTGTCAAATATTCACACGTTGTCACAAGTCAAAAACATCCTCAGTGTTTCCCAAAAGTTAATCATATGTTTGTGTTATATAGAAACTCCTTGATATATACATTTTACGCATAACAATACAATGTCATATGTCCCATTTTTACGTACTTCTTCAACATCCGATCTTTAAAACCTTTTGTACTCTGTGACTGCAAAAGAATGTGACAAAAATAACATTTGCAGGTGTGAGTGTCTTTGTATATAATAGATTTCTTGGAAATTACACGCCTCTGTTGCCATTGAGGGAAAGCTCATCGTGTTGACCGATGGACATCATCAATGTGCAATAATCAATCGATAAACCAATGGCCATGTCGCATTATCCCTTTTAATGCTTAATAATCCATCAAAATTAACGCATTTTTCGTATCACTTTAACGTATTACACTCATAATAGTGTAATGACAGAAATTTCTATTCGTGCAAGCAAAAAGACAAAAGGTTACAACCATAAGAACATTTCTTTTTAAACCGTCTTGTTGGAGGACTATCATAAGCATGACAAACTCGTGCAAGCAAAAAGACAAAAGGTTACATCCATAGGAGATTTCCTTTTTAAAACCGTCTTGTTGGAGGACTAACATAAGCATGGAAAATTGCAAGAGCAAAACTTTTTTTTTAATTTTTGGCAACAGAAGTTTTATTACACAGTAAAATGTAGTTTTGTTAGTATTTGGTCTTTATACTTTTAATTTTCTTACTTTTAGATAAATCAACAGTAGGAATATCTGTCGGTATAGTGGTGGGAATTCTGGTTTTGGTCGGATGCCTTTTACTTATTGTCGTTTTGAAACGCCGTAAACGTATGTCAGCTATACAGGACCTGCAGAAGATGAAGAGGGACGATTTTAGCAGTAATCATTACGAGGACATTGATACCTACGCTGAAATACCAGATTCAAAATTACTACCAAATTATCCTTACAGCTATGCCGATTCAACTGATGTTAAACCGCCAATCAAAGAGAGACAACCGACAACAAAACGAACACGGAATATTTACCTGTCTGTCACTGATGCACAGAGATTCAGTAAACTCTCAGTTTCAAGTGGAGACATAAAGAGTAATGGTGATAGTTCGGACTATTTGAATCCATATACAGGATTAATAAGGGATGTCAAATGTGCTAGTTATCAAGAAATCAACAAAATGACAAAAGAACGGAAATCTAGCAATGAGTCTGACTCTGGATATATAAAACCTGCATCAGGAACTGCAAAGACAAACGATGGGAGTAACAGACAATGCAATGACTACATAGATGCAAAATCTTCTATAAGACTTAACAATGGCAGCGACCTCGACATGATCACCAAAAAAGACAGAAACGAGAGCGAAAGCAGCATCCAGTCTGGATACTTAAAAATGAACTCGAGTCTGAAGAAGAAATCAGAAACTGATGCTGATTACAGCACAATGGACATCGATGAAAATGGTAGTCTTAACAGTGTATTTCTTCCAAAGATTACAATAAGCAGTCAAAATGGTTCAACAGAGACCCTGAATATAAGAACCAATGAATGAACACATTTTCAAACATTTGATTACAAATATGTATAGAAATACAAGTCTCACTGCCGTTTTATGTACATTCTGAAATAAACACATTATAATTATGTTAATTCTATTAAAATGATCTTGACGTTCTCAGGCATAATTAAACTTATTTTATATTATCGAAGTTTTCAATCAGATGTCAAAAGGGACAACACCATGTGTTTGTAATCTTTCTCCATTTGTTGGTAGTTTGCTGTTCTGTTTCTGCTGGTCATATTGGTGGCGTTTATCAAACCGTGAGTTCAAAACTTTTCTCAAGAAAGGACACAAATATCATCCTCCATCTATGATACTTTAGAGAACAGCCCGGATTTCCCCTGATATTCAACATTGAAACCATGTAATTGATTGTTTATACAAGCAATTAAATGATTAGGTTAAGTGCTTCTAGCACAGTTGGTGTCCACTGATGTCATCAAATGAACACAAATGGCTAACTGGTCAAGATTATTTAATTTCCATATCCTCTGCACTAAATACATTTTATATTCTTGTCTACAAAATATTCTTATGGTCAAGGTTTTTTTTTAATGAAAAAATGTTTTCATCAAAAAATCATTTGAATAATATTTCTTTAGAATTTCAGCAGCTAATTTAGAAATGCTCTGATAAATATTTTAGATTTAGCAAATTTGATATGTTTTAATATCATATTATTTTAATCGTGTCAAGGACCAATCAGTCTATCTTATTATATAGTCCTTCATAAATAATTCCATTTTTCATGTGCATATATTTGAAGCTGGTATATACATATTTCTTGTTAAAATAGTTTTTACGGAATACATTTTTTGGCATTTATTTTGATATTTTTTTCAAATTCTCACTTGCAAGCTTGTAGTATATTTATTATGTGCGTATATTAAGAATAAAAATCAAAATCTGGTCTGTGTTTCTAATACTAAAGGAGGTGTTTCGGTTACGGTCGTGTAGACCTAGACCTATCCTCATCAGGTATCCCTAACCTATATTTTTCCTTTCTTGAAACTCGAACTTTAAATGGTTCGAATTTGGTTTCACTTATAGGTATACTCATATAACTATATTGAAATCAATCGGGTCCAGGACCAATCCATATATTCTTCATTTCAAGGTTAAAATATTATCCAATTCTATTCACGTGCAAAAGTGGAGCCGACACACACCCCTTATTATTTCCACTGAATAGAGGGGCAATATGTATATAAACCACGTTTACTGTTATATAGTATAGCTTTGAATGAGTGAAATCAAACGCTTAAAATAAGAGAAAATAAGTTGGAATATGAAATAAAATTGAGAATGGAAATGGGGAATGTGACAGAGGCAACAACCCGAGAAAAGAGCAGAAAACAGATGAAGGCCACCAATGGGTCTTCAACACAGGGCACAAATCCAGCACTTGGAGATGTTTTAAACTGAAAATTAAACACAACAAGAATGTGTCCTCAGTACCGGTATGCCCCACTCGCACTATCATTTTCTATGTTCAGTGGACCGTGAAAATGGGGTAAAAATTCTAATTTGGCATTAACATTAAAAAGATCATATCATATGGAACATGTGTACTAAGTTTCAAGTTGATCGGACTCCAACTTCATCAACAAACTACCTTGAGCAAAAACTTTAACCTGAAGCGGGACAGACAAAAGGACGGACGGACAAACAAACGAACGGACGAACGAACGAACAAACCGACACTACAACCAGAAAACATAAAGCCTCTCTACTATTTTATGTGGGACATAAAATAATAAACAGCTACGCCATTAGCTAGAGCACATGATACGCCTTACGGTTTTCATTTTAACAGTTCAATAACTTCTCAATGTCATATCAGAAATTTATGAAAAAAGGGGGGTTATCTTAATAGATTTAAATCAGTCAACAAAGTTAAATGAAAAATAGTCAAAACACTTTAAGGTTAGATTGTTTGCAAACTGGATAATCACCTTTTTATGAATAAATCCCATAACTCGGAAATGTGAAACATGATTTATAAAATTTATAAAAAGTGAAAGGGAGCTTAAAAAAATAGATATATAAACAATTCGCAAAAGTTTCAAAAGGACTGCTGAAAGCATTTTTGAGTTTTTCTCCAAATACTAGAAAATGTAAATGTGTGACAAAAGTCACATGTTAAAGACGGACAGATATAGTTATACCATAAGACTTCCTTTAATCAGGCGCATAAAAAGGGAGAGGAGTGTTCTTATCCTAAATTGTCTTTACTTCATGAATATTTTATAAAAAAAATATGTTTAAATATTAAGGAGATTTTGTTTTATCATTAAATCAAATCAATCATAAAAATGTGAAAATAACAAATCAGTAATATTCATTTCTTATCAAAATTAATCTTCAAGATGACAACAATTATCAATCATTTAAAAATTAAAAAAAAATGAAAATTGATAAAAATATTCATAACTTTATTTTATATTACTTCGTAAAATTTACGGAGGGATGAGTTCAACTTCACCATTTGAAACTCTTGGTTTAATAGCTTCCTTATACATGTTATAATAGATTGGAAACAGTGTCGGCATGTCAATAAAGACACTCTGCGCTGTCTGCTTACTGTAAAAATTGGTGTAAACATTATAAAATCTGATAAAAAATCTGTAGACAGTTATTCGAATATATTATGAATACTGTTGATATTCATATATTTCATTTTGAAAACAATTCTGAAATTAACTATAGAGTCCATGAAACACCCATTTCTAAAATAATAATAATAATAATAAACTAGTAATCGCAAAACGGTTTGTGTTCGTATCGGCAGACAACACAGCCAATAATGTAGTGGTAGTGTGATGAAAGGAATGTATCAAAAATAAAATAATCCCTTCCTTTACATTCAAGTCCGTACGCTTTAAAGAGAGAGAGAGTTAATTGTAAACAAGCAAATTACTGCCTCTGCTCAAGCTTAAACCCTCTTCCAAACATTTGAAACATCTTCTACATCCCTTACATAAATGTACGTCTATCAAAAAACAAAACATGCAAAAACAATATAAATATTTTCACAACCAAACGGCGCATCGAGATGTATGTTGAATAATTTGGCAGAAAATAATTTATTACTGGACAAATAGATCCGGTATACTATATGAGATTGAATATACTCACATTCTGTTAACAGATAGCCAACATTATAAGAAAAGATAAAAAGGGAAAGGTTCAGCATTTTTTCGATTATAGTGAAAACAGCTAGGTATACTGAAAATCTTTCTGTGTAAAATTAATCAAAATGCTGAGATCTACCTTCTGTTTACATAAGGACCGTTAAAATAGCTTAACCGAAATTATCAGTCGCGTCTCTGTACTTGTATTTAAGTTATGATCCTTTCATGAGGATTTTTTTTAAATTTTTGTTACAATGTGTGCCTGTTACATATATTATTTTCATATCCAAAGTAAAAAGATAAAAACTATCATAGAAAGGTAAAACTATTGAAACTGAAGAAGAATTTTTTTTTTTTTTTTTTTATGTTGAGTTATCTCAGACGTTTGATTTTGTAACTTTTAATTGACATCGCCAAGTTTTGTGTTTTGTTTCTGTTGGTGCTTTTATACTGAACGACTTTAGAAACGCAACACTCATTTTGTTGATTTTTTTTAACTAAATCTTGTTTGATTTTCTTACAACTACTTTCTATGCTTATCATACTTCTTTCTCCGTACAAAAAAATCAAAATCTGACTAACCTGTGGTTATTGAACATACCGAATTTTTTAAGTCGCACGAATTTCTTAAAGCGAAATTTTGGACCCATGAAAGATTGTTTCGGTTGTTTTGCTTTGTGAAACAGTTTTTTCAATCCTTTGCCCCACTTAGACCAGTTTAAAAATGTTGCATCTCCATTTGACCAAGACTGAGAAACAAAAAACTGACTTTCCCCTTAAGAATACTGCAAACATTAAAACATTAACGTGCTGCAACCATACTGTATGACTTCAGAAACTCGTCTTACTGTCCTTCCGACAACGATGCAAGTAGACAAGATTTGTTGCTGGCCATCAATGAACAGATAAACGTTTAGAGACAATGAAACGTCAACAGAATTTGATTACGCAACGTCATTTGCCAGACAGGTTTACGGCCGCAACGTTAACTGCTAATCAAATTGCCGAGAGCCATTGAGTACAGATTCATGCCATAAATGTTTCCCATCAACTGAATTGCCAAAGAATCGACTGAAAGAAAACCTTAAAAGCCCTCAAGTTCCGACCACATAATTGCCAAAACCAATTAATGGGTTGAACAAATGCAAAACCAGAAGGTGCAAAAAAAAACATCAAAACATATCAGACAGACTTTGTTGACCTTTGTGACAATTATTTTGGCGTTTGTAACATGCAGTCATCGCTTTTGACGGGGACACATTCATTCAAAAATAACACAAAAATAATCTAGTGTTGCGTTTCTAAAGCCGGTCAGTATATTAAGGGTGAGGAATATATAAAAAAAATTTGTGAACTCGCAAATTATTAATTTGGTAACGCTCTATGATTCTGCACGAGATATTTGCTACAGAAACTACTATTGAAGAACACAGAGTTTGAATAATCGTAAAATAATATTTAGCATACATTGTATTTTATAAATATAAAATCGTTAACCCTTATTACATCAAATATTAGAATTAATGTAGTCTAGAAAAATTCGCTCTTCAAATGATCAATTATTAAAAAAAAAAACGAATTTAAATTCGTATATATAGCACAGGGCTACATCCACCAACCTATGCAGTGATCCACCTAGATTATTCAAGAAGAGAAAAAAATCAACAGCCCTCAAGCTATAAATGTATCGCAAATATATTTGAATAAATATAAATATCATAAACCAATTGAGATTGAAAAAAACATTGTTCCGTTTTGACAGTATTTTATAATGCTATATAATGACCAATACTTCCTTTTAGTATTTTTTTTTAAAGTAAAAGGTGTAATTCGAGTTCTAAAAAAACATGTATCAAGCGATCCGAGAGGAATTTTAAAGCAAGAATATGAACTCAAAGTTTTATCTATCGATGATTCTCATCTCAATGTGTGAAAAATACGTGAAAACTACTGTAACAGGAAATCATACGTGTGGCAATTATAAATTGTAAGTTAAATATTTTAGTATTTTTCTATATTATTGTTCTGTCCATGCTGAATGATTATCGTTTTTGTGAAATCGTTATAAAGATATTGTCGAAAAAAGTTTTTTTTTTAATCTGAGGGACGATAGTGTTTTTTCTTAATCATGTTAAGCTCTTATATTCGTCCTAACGGTAATGCATATTTGGAAGTATGATCTTCGTACTTAACATACATGTAATTTGTCAGACGTTTTTCTGATATAGTTCCTTTTTTGAAAAAGAGATTATGCTTGTTAATATTTCATCCGTAAAACAAACTGTATTTTGTAAAGTTGTTCATACGGATTTTCTTAATATTGTGTTTCATTTTCTAAATAAATATAAATATAATAAGTTTAAAACTTTTTTACAAATTTATTAAATTCTTCCATTACTTCAGAAAAATGAAGATTATATAAAAGAGGGACGAAAGATACCAAAGAGACAGTCAAACTCATAAATCTAAAATAAACTTACAACGCCATGGCTAAAAATGAAAAAGACAAACAGACAACAATAGTACACATGACACAACATAGAAAACTAAAGAATAAACAACACGAACCCCAGTTATCCTTCATTAATTAGATGGCAATTTTAGTGCGATTATGTTGCACTTTGTAAATACAGCTGTTTCACAAACCATACCTCTTTTGGGGAGATATAGAATATTCATAGATAATTTCTTTTTTACATACTGGTTCCAAGTTAGAATCTCTAAGTTCAATCTCATAGATACATGATTTGGGGATATTACCAGTAAATATACATATGCATAATGTTATACTGAAATCTGTGTTAATCCTAAAGTTAGGGTAGGGGTAAGAAATTCAGTGTGAGTTTAAACTCTTAGATGTTCGGGGCATATAAACGTTGAAAATATGCCGCACAACCCTGTAGTTTGACCTTTGAAAAATATAGTAGTGCATGTGAACTTGCCATTATAGGATGAGATTTTTTGTCAAAACTTTATAGTAAAAGGGGTACAATTCCTCTGGGAAAATGCATTGTCAATATTTATAGGAATGCAACCCTTTGATATTCTGTCATTTATTGATACATTTCATATATTTGTTAGATTGTTAAAGCTAATAGACCACGTTGACCGATCAAAAACTCGTCAATTATATGCGCTTTTACGACGTCTTTTACCAGATAAAGGGGATCGCCTGTATCCCTGCACTGTCAACGTTCATCACGCGTCTTAATGATCGTCATTGTGCAGGTTTAACTAGAAATTACGTTTGTGCCGTAGGTACTTATTAAAAATTCCCTAATGAAAGCAGTGCTGACTGTTAATTATGAGAATTCAATCTGACGAATAATTTGTGCAATATAGCATCATAGTTTTCCAACCACTCGCTCAACATTAAAACAGAAGTGACTATGCCCATAAACGCATGAATGATGTTCACTAAAACCAAAGTGTTTGACGGAAAATGTATCGAACTCGAAAGTTGTCTATGAGTATACCTGTCTTTAACGTTAACCAAATAAGGAGTCCATGACTGTGATATTGAAATTGATCTTTAGTGAATGATAAATATATAAAATCGTTCATACTTTTAATGCATATTCAAATGCAATTTGTATGTAACAATTCTTTTCATTGGCTAGAAGTTGCCGTCAAATCCACAGTTGACCATGCATAACTAAGGAGGGACAATCATTTTGAAATTATTGAATCAACAAATGTTCGATTACTACTATATAATCGAAAATAAAACAACACCTACCTCGAATTCGCCATTTTAATGTGATTTTATCCGAATTTGAAGCGTACAGGTAACGTAATAACCTCCAGTTTGTAAGTTTTCATTTGTATGACGTCACGTTTACCCATGACGTTTTTGCGCCAAAATCGTTCATGACGTTACGCGGATTTTTTTTTATTTGTCAAATTAAGACATTTTCCCAAGCTTTATCGTATTATTTCTTTTTGGTATGCATTAGAATCGGAATAACAGTACTGTAGTTGAAGAGTTGCCACCGTCAATTTTGATTTGACGGTCGCAAATCTCCGTTTTACTGTCTCCGCTACGCGTCGCCAGTAAAACTGCATTTGCGACCGTCAAATCTACAATAAGTACTACAGTACTGTTATTCCTTAAATATATTGCTTGCAAAATGTTTTCTGGGTATTTGAAGATGACATTTGTATACAATTTGGTAAATCTTTAATTCACAAGAAAAAACAATTCAATACTATTAATCGTGGTTATATCTATGAACTGTACAAAAGAAAAATATTGACATGATATTAGAACTTGAGGATTTTGAAAAACCATTGTTTATAAAAACGGAAATGTGTACTTTAACTTAAATTGATACGCATACATCTATTATGTCTATGTTATCATTTCATTTTATTTCATGCTGATACAAAAATAAATGTGAAAACATTATGGTTAAAGATATTTGTTCGTTTTTATTGTTACTGTTCATATTTGGTAACGATGTGACCATTGGACTTAGTGCAGAAGACAATTATACCTGTCCTAGGTATAAAAGGTCAGTAGATACAATACATACGTGAAAATGAGGATTTTACTGCAAGTAGAACATTTGTAGAAAGTATGCTTTAATATTCTTAAAATTGATTATGTACTATGCCAAACTTCATTAGCTAACCAATTATTATCATTAACATACACTTTGCTCAGTTGTATGCCGTTTATATATCTCAGTTAAAATTTTAAAGCTATACGGATTTCATCAACAGGGTTGTTGTCCTTACTAAAAACACTGCTCCAAACGTCAAAGAACAACACAAATATATTCAGATGGATACTGCAATAATTTTACAATCATCTGACTCTATCTTGTTCCTTTTTAATTGCACGTTATTCTTTAAGTTTCTCTTTTCAATCGATTTATAAAATTTGAACACCGATAAACTACTGTCCCCTAAATGATTTTGCATCTTGAGTGTTTACATCTCTGTTCTCGAAATTTAAAGGGGCACTAGCTGTCAAATTTATGCTCACCGATTTGACTCAAATTCTCATATTTGATTTATAACAATGTAAAATATTTATTCAAACTATCAAAAGTCTAAAATAAACAGTTTACAGAGCATGGGGTAGATAATATATAGGTTCGTTTCGTGTGTATTTTAGTCCAGACGTCATCTAATTTACTATCGATTTGACCTCAGATGACCATATAAGCGATGTAAACATAAATAAAGATATGAATAGATTAAACCAACACGTGCAATTGGATTCTTATAGGTATGTTTGATTTTATTTTATAGATTAAAAATAGATGTTCTCATTGTTTTTAACCGTATAAGAATGATTTTATGTGCATCGAATTAGTAATCAAATGATTTACCGTAGTTTTACTTTCATTGTTGACATTCTTTTTCTTTAAATAACTTGTACACGTACAATGCGTGCGTTGTCAATCTCTATCTAGGGGTTAAATTGAAGTTCACATGAATACGTATTTAAAGAGGTTGACTCATTCATTTACTTGCAAGTGAATGACTAATTATCAATGTTTCTTAGCGTAATTTGACAAAATTGAAACTTTTGGCTGCAAAAAGCGAATTGTTATTTCACTATTTCACTTTTATTATTGATTGAACAGAAAAAAAAACCTTTAGAATTTTTATATATCTCGTAGCTAGTGCCCCTTTAAAAAGATCAAGGTTCATCTTGAACTTACAATTAATATCGATAAATCCTTGGCGAAGCATCACAATACATAGTAACAATTCCTCTTTATATATGTCAAAAAGAAGAGCATGCAACGATTTATATAGTACTATCATTTACTTGTGTGAGAGGGAAAAAAGTAAGGGGTTCCTGACTTTAATAAGCAAATGCCATACAACATGTACAACAAAATCTAATGTAGTTTGATTAAAAATTGATTAATTCATTTCAGTGCACAAAACATTCATAACCAAATTTTGAAGTAACAACTCATATAAATGAGTGTTTGTAATTTTATCACAACAATTAAAACTTGATCTGCTTTCAAACAGATTACAACAATGAACTATACATTGGCGATTTAGTGCCATACTATCCGGACTTCAAGCAGTTTAAACCAATCATTTTTTAAACGGAAATTATACTTTTTTCTATTAAAAAATGATACCTAGACGCGGAAATTAGTAATTCATTGTATCTAATACGGAGAAGAATTGTGGTAAATTCGTTATGGTTAAACATCGTTGTTCATTCAGTTTGTTACTTTTATTAATTGTTAGCGATTTGACATCTGGACTAAGTATTACAGATGACCATACATGCTCTAAATATATACGGTCAGTACTTACATCAGTAAATGCTACTTAGATCTCATATTAATAATGACATTTGTTCTCTATTGCATATATATTGACCAATTTTAGACAGCTTTTTATTGTTTATTGATGAATGTATGATACGTTTCATGTTTTCGAACGAAGCATCTACAGTTGCCTTTGAATTTGCATTCACCGTTTTACGTTCATGATATAGATAAGCATATGTACTGACGGAATTAAAAAGAGGAACTCTAAATCAGCCCGCCTACATACAATTTAACTATTCATTTCTTGGAGTAACGTAATTATTCATCTTTTCCATTTCATGACCATGAAACTGTTGTTATGTGCACAGTATGATAGATTTGTAAAGAACATTTAAATCTTAATTGAGAAATCCTAACATTTGGTTGTTAATAAAAAGAATAAGGTAGCCTTTTTGTGCTTCTTTGTTCCATTTTTTTTAATAGTAATTGAGATGATAACATGATGTTGGCTGCAGTATTCTTTTATTTACTTATTGTGTCTGGTTTGTTCTTGTGTTCACATATCTTTGTCAATATAATGGACTTTGATGCGACTGAATTGTCATACAAGCTAGATGTTTAGCTAGTTATCAAACCAGGTTCAATCTACTATTTTCTACATAAGAAAATGCGTGAACCAAGTCAGGCAGTTCAGTAAATTTATTGTTTTACGTTATATAAAAAAACAAATTATTGAAAAATCATTAGTTCTTTTAGCACCTTACATATTTGAAGTTTGTAGAATAAATGTTGAAAAGCAGCTAAACTAATTTGTTCATTTTTTGAACCGACAATTTAAAGCAATCATTGGTTACAATTGTTTGTTTGTATAAAACAAATATATTTTAACACCCCAGTTAAAACCTCTATTCAACATAACTTAGCCTAACGTTGTAAGACACATTCTCTAGTACGAACTCTGGGTTTATATACATTTCCTTTACTTACTCTATGGTCAAGGATATTTCTGCTAGTGTGTGTCAAAGATTGTTATAGGCTATGATTGTTCTTCTGGTATCTTTCGCTCCTATTCTATAGACAATGTCTTTGTATCATAACTACTTAAAAAAAAATATTTGTATTGCTTCGTGTACGGTAGATACATTTTATATATTGTGCCCCTTTCCCTTTTTGTTTTGTTATAAAGGAGTAGTAAGGGCGTATCATATTTTTGTCGTGCTCATCACATATAAATTCTAATCATAATCTTGAGTAATAGTTTGTGTCTTCGAAAATATATTAGCGTATGGGCGTTGCATCTGAGTCTTATCCCGTGTTTTAATTGAGTTTATGTTGCCCAATATTTAGTTCAGTATGAGGCTTCTGTTGACTGTTGTTTGTCTGATTAACTCATCATTTATACCAGGATTGTAATTTGGTATTGCACCAGACACTCGTTTCATCTACAAAAACTCATCAGTGTCGTTTGAATATAAAAAAAAAGTTTAATAGGGAAAACAATTAATTAAAAAAAGCATTGAAGACCACTAATTCCTAAACGTTGATGTTTTTGTTTTATTTTCTATTTGTATTTGCATCCTAGGTTTCTTTTATGAATTAAAGTATATATTTCATTTTCATGGATTAGTTGCTTTAGTCTTACTACTGAATTGTCATATAGCTCATCAACGGTTTCGGTACTTATACATCCTCGGATTTCAAATGTTTGGCTTTGAGTGTTCCTGATGAAGGTAAATCCAGAAAAGCGCTACGAACGCATTGATATAATTAAACGTTTTGTTTTCAATTTTTTACCGATAACAATCTATTTCGCCAATACATTTATACCATTATATAAATATTTAATTAGTTCTTCTCAAGTAATTTGGAGTGAATATAATTTAATAATTTTATCCTTCATACCTATGATTTAGGGAAATAAGACATATAAAAAGAGGAGTTACCAAATTGGTGTAAAATATTTCATTTATTTATTCAAAATGTTGCAAATGTTTTTTTCTATTGATATGATTTGCCTTCGATAAATGCTATTGACTCTGTAAGTCTTTGAATGTGAAAAAAGGATGAACGTCGCTATGAAGGGATCAAATTAAATAAAGGCAACAGTAGTATACCGCTGTTAGAAATTCATCAATCGATTGAGAAAAACACAAATCCGGGTTTCAAACTAGAACTGATGGAAACACATCAAATATAAGAGACACAACAGAAACACAACATTAAAATTTAACACACACAGAAACGAACTAAAATATAACAATGGCCTTTTTCCTGACTTGGTACAGGATATTTTAATGACAAAAATGGTGTGGGCATACCAAACCTTCCGCTTTTATGGCAATGTTAAATATAACATTAAATGACATCATTATATGATAGGACTACAATACGAATGAATGGGAGAACATATAGGACAGAGAAGCACACGAATCATAGTAAACAAAAGCTAACAGGTTTAAAATTTTATACGCCAAACTCGCGCTTCGTCCACTCAAGACCAACAAGGCCAGTGAGACTCCGATGTTAAAGTTTGAATGCCAAAATTACCGATTTTAATAAAAATTTTGAGCTGAAAAAAAATTAACAAAAGAGCATTATTCAAAACAGTTCATTTAGGGAGATTTGTTGTTTTGTTTTATGAACCTATAGATTTAATAAAACATTTTATTATGTTGTTTAACATTAATAAAACACTTAGTTTCAGATAAGGGTGAGGGTTGTTAACATAAAAACGTTTAAACCTGCTGCAATTGTTTGCAACTGTCATAAGCCTGGAATCTGATGTTCAGAACTTGTCGTTTGATTATGTGGTTCTCGTTTTTTGTTTCTTTTATAAAGATTAGATCGTTGATTTTCCCGTTTGAATGATTTTACACTAGATATTTTTGAGCCCTTTCTAGCTTGTTGTTCGGTGTGAGCCAAGGCTCTGTGTTGGAGGCTGTATTTTGACAATTAATGGTATAATTTAATAAAGTGTGGCTTCAACGGAGAAAAGTCTTATTAGCACTCATACAACATCTGCTTATATCTATCTATATCTGATATTGAAATATTCGGTAATGTATGAACTAAATCTAATTGTGTGCTAAAAGTACACATTAAGTTATCTTTTCGTAACCAAAAGCTACGGGTTTAAATTTCAAATAAAAAAATCTGAACAAAAATCTTTGACCGCAAAAAAACACATGCAATAAAAAGGAATAGCCATTAGCAAAGCCACGTATGTAAGAATAAAGATGCAACTAGAGAAGAAATAAAAAAGTGTCATATGTTTTAGTAATTCAGAAGACATGGTGTAATGCATATTATTATATGACTAAAACTTATCTGTTTTCTCATTGGCAAAAGGCATAGGAAATCCTCATGATCAAACGTATTTTACGCGCAAGAAATTCGAGAGGTCAAAATAAGAGTTTGAACAGCGTCCGTGTACCTAAATATATATATATCAGAGCAGTCAATGAAGTATGTTCAGGACGTCCAGTAAAGTCCCGTTATTTTTCTTTTTCTACCTGTTTTTGATGTATATTATCGCTTTCCTTCTTTTTTTGTGTATTTGTTTTTAGTTTACTTTATTTAATACATTAACTTAGCTACTGAAATATGCTATAGTTAATTTAAAAATAGGGTGCAGTTTTAGAAGTATATTAAGCACATACTGGAAAATTGGATAAAGATCAAAAGTCATTCAATAAAATCAATAAAAGTAATTGTTAACTTTCGATTTCAGTTGATACAATGATTTATCAACGCCAGAGATATGACATTCACACTCGGTCGTTGGCCTCGGTGAATACATCATATACCAGGTGTTGATAAATCATTGTATCAGCCTCATAAAAGTCAATAATTGTATATAAATATACGCTTATATTATTTGAGACTGTGCTTATTCATTTATCATTTTCAAAATTTTTACTTATTTGGATTTCAAATTGTAAAGAAAACAAATATATTTATATAAGTTTCTTAATTGTGTTCTCTTTAGCCGAAAGAAGCCAGATGGACAGTACTATAAACATATTGAAACGACATGTTGTCCTGATTTCATGGAAGTTGACAATCGGTGTTTAGGTAATTACTGGCCATTATTTAAATCATATAAGTTAGTGCTTACTTCGGAAACGTATTAGCACCACACATTTGTTTTTTTAGATATTTTGTCTTCTGGTGCGTTATTACATTTGAAGAAGAACCTTTTATATAAAGTTCAATTTACAGAGTTTTTTATTTGTTGTCTACGTTACCATCATCTCAGTCTTGTAAGCATGTATCTACATAAGCTATTTAATTTATGTGGTATGTGTTTATTCATGATATTTGTTAGAGAATCTGATTGAGGTTTAAAAGAAAAATAGAAAATAAGAAGATGTGATATGATAGCCAATGAAACAACTCTCCACGAAAGACCAAAATGACACAGAAATTAACAAATATAATTCACCGAACGGTCTTCAACAATTAGCAAAACCCATACCGCTTAGTCAGCTATCAAAGGCCCGAAATGACAATGTAAAACATTATAAACGGAAAAACTAACGGCCTTATTTATGTACAAAAAATAAACGAAAAACAAATATGTAACATATCAACAAACGATAACCACTAAATTAGAGGTTCCTGACTTCGGACAGGCACATACATACATATGGCAGAAAAAAACGCGTTTTGTATTGAAAAAAGGAGTATGGTTGTATTTTATAATTCTGAAAGAACATATCAAGAATACCAGAATATACATTGTAAAAGTTTATAAAAATGTCACTTTTGATGCTCGCTACCAAATTCTATATAAAATAAAATTCAGTAACAGTTCAAATACACATACAATACATGTCAGACATAAGAACCAGGAAATGAATATGTTATCACTGTGATTTCTGTCTTTATGTCACGAAATATTGAGAAAAAATGTTGTACAAAAAACGATTACTTCATAATAACAGCCATTTTGTTTTTTAAGTATTTGACCCAGTTTATAACAAAGTCGATTCTATTTTCAATTCAAGATATTCGTTTTCAGAGTGTCCTGCAGGCTACTATGGTCAGAATTGTAGTCATCCATGCCTTGACAATACATATGGGCAACTATGTAAATTGACGTGTAATTGTACAGTTGAAGAATTATGCAACCCTAAGGCTGGTTGTAAATGTAAAGCAGGTTTTACTGGACCGAAATGTGATAAGGGTAAGACAGGTATTATGGTATTAAGGAGTCTCCCATAAAAAAAGGAGAAAACAAATGAATAATGATTTGAAATTTGAATATATGTACTGAAATTTATTGCAATGTGTATACTAGTACGGTAAATAAAAAAAAACACGTAAAATACAGATCCAACCTGCTATTGTGACATCCACTCAATTGTTGGTGAACATGAAACTAAAACTACTTTTATTTGTTTCAGGATAATGGATAGTCTATGTATAATGGAGCCTTATTTTACACTATATAAGTCAATTTGTAAACATATCTTCGTATGAGAAAGTTAATGCATAATATATGTACATACTGGTGTAATCAAACATCCCTATAAGATAGGGATATAATGAATAACTGTAACATTCAGTACATTTTGTAACATAATATTAAAATTGTTTGGAAATTTGTCACTATGCATAAAGAATTTCATCAAAAACTTCTAAAAAATGAATGGATATATAAGAAGCAATTACATTTGTTTTAAACGTAAGAAAATTAAATTTAGATACGACGTCAAATTTTTTTCAATCATTTCTAGAATGCAGTGCAGGATTCTATGGGCCTAGTTGTATATACGACTGTGAATGTTCAAAGACGTCCGTATGCAACAAAAAAACTGGGGAGTGCACATGTGATAGAGGATGGATAGGAAATCATTGTGACAACAGTAAGTTACTAATATTCTATGTTTATAAAACAAACTTATTATGAAATCAATTCGTAATGGAAGAAAACAGGAAACAGTAGAATAAGGCAACACTAGTAAAGAAAGGTTCAAATCGTACAATGTAATAACGAGGGAAACGAAATGTCGTACATAAAATCTAATGAATCGCATTAACTTCCGATACTGAACTATGTTTTCTAATTTAATGATGTATTAAGTCAATTATTCGGTAAAACAAATAATTTGTACAAGCAAATTTAAGTCATATACAATATAAAACTGAAATAAATTAGCTTCAACATTACTTATCCTGAATACCTATGACATCAGCTTTACTTGTGAAAAACAAAACGACCCCGGTGGTAATCTGAAAGCAATTTGAAATATAGATCAACATGTAGTTTGATTTTAATAAAAATCCAAATCAACAAACTTGATATTGAACAATTATTCTAAGATTTGAAGGTCATTTGTTGGTAATGTCTTTAACAATTTCCGACATTTGTCAGAGCGTTTCAATTTTTAGAATTAACTTTTACTATTTCCGGAATCAAACTTAAATCCTTACAAAAATATTAAGAAATGTAAACTTTGAAAAATAATGTCATCATGATGAACCGTATAGTAAAGATTTAAAAAAGTAGAGCAGATTACTAATTTCCATATGAATTTGGGCCGTTCGTATCAAATTTTAAACGAGACCAATTGCATGTTTTTGATATGAAAACAGCCAACGCAAAAAAAAAAAGAACAAACAGTATTCAAATGTTTGAAGAATATACTGAAATGTCAATGTTGATGTTATTATTCAAGATGGATTTAATAGAGACTTTTAATATACATGTAATGCGATGATATGTTTTGGTACTTAGTTTATATTTGAATGCATAATTACATGCGAATCTGATGCGACTGTCATGCAAGTGAGGTATTGAGAGCTATAAAACAAGGTGTTATCCACCATTTTCTACATTTTGAAAATGGCTTCACCAAGTCAGGAATATGATAGTTGTTGCCAATTAGGTAAATGCGTTTTATCATTTGAATTTGCCATTGATTACGGACGTTCCGTATTGAACTTTCCTCGGAGTTCAGTATTTTTGTTATTTTTCTTTTTTCTAATATTAAAAAGAATATTATAGTTCGAGTAGAAGAAAAATAAGCACAAAATGTTAAAGCATATTTTCGTATAGGATGCAGCATTTCAGGGAGGTCATTTTAGTGTCCAAAGTAGAGTCCTATACTAGACATCGCTTGTGAGATACGAAATCTAGAAGCGGATGAATAAAATATCTAAGTTGATTGAAGTTTGCAGTTGGTAGCATAATATTAATGAACCACTTTTGTTTATAGAATGTGCCTCTGGCTACTATGGTATTGAGTGTGCTAACCGATGCAGTTGTTCGGCCAATCATCAATGTCATCACATGACAGGAGATTGTCATTGTGAAACAGGGAAACAAGGATCGCACTGCAATGAAAGTGAGCATTGTTATTTATTATTTCAAAGTACATTGTCAATTGACCATTAGTCAGTGTGTCTAATTGTCACGGAAGTAATTGGTGCCTGGTACTAAAAATTAATTCTATATATAATGTTTGTTAAATTGTTGTTGGCAATTGAGAGAAATAATAATTCAGATTTTTTTTTCTCACAGATATGAACTAATTATATAATGACGTAATGCAAAATAAAATACGAGCAGGAAGGAAGTAAGATTATTCTTCCCTTACGTACAGAACTATCTCAAATTAACCTCAACCTTTGAAAACTGTAGATATCATGTAACATTAAAATTTATGATAGCATTTGTTCCTGTTGTAGCATGTGACGCTGGTAAATATGGATTAAACTGCCTACAGTTATGTAGCTGTCAAGATTGCAATCCAGTAGACGGTGTCTGTCAACAAGTTGACAATGATGGTATTTTGTTTAAATTGTATACAATTTGTTTTTTAAGTAAATGTTGAATATTAAACAAAAAATTGAGAAAAGCATGTTACAGTACACATTGCAATAAGAACATGAAAACATAAAAAATAACTGACGTCACTATCCCAAATGGAAAACCAGAAACGTGCTAATAAATATAAAAACAGGAAATAAGTGTATGAGGTATCAGTAAAGAACCAGGGTTAGCATTAAAATAGTTCTTTTGTTTTGTGCATATTATTATTTTTTTAAATATTAAGATCAAACTTCAAGGTTAATTAAAAAAAGAAAAAGTCCATAAAACCTTATAACATCAAATGCTCGACAATATTAACCATCGGCATGAATATAAAGCTACCGTAAAATTCCAGACTGGGTACAGGCAATTTTCCCAAAATGAAATGATGATGTTAACCTAGTTTTATTGGTAGACAATTATTTATAGTTCTGTGAGAATATAACACGCAGATGATTAAATCTAAACAACAATATGATCAACATCATTGACTGATCAACAACCTTTGCACTGGTTATTGTCATCTTTACAGCTTATTTTACTCAATTAGTGGACTTTGGTCATGAATGTCACTGCGAACACTAACTTCAGAATTCAATCATATTTTTGTCTTTCTTGTTGAACGGTTTTTGAAATTTCAAAATCAAATGTTCAGAAAAGTAGTATTGTATCATTTTAGGCATATCAGTAGGGATAATAGTTGGCACAGTGGTTGGAATTTTGGTTTTGGTAGTCAGTCTTATTATTATTATCATGTTGAAATGCCGAACAAATAGTAGTGACAGGCATCAACTTCAACAGAAGAAGAGGGGAGATTGTAGCAGTAACTACTATGAAGACATTGATGACTACGCTGAAATACCTGATTCAAAGCTACATCCGAATTATCCTTACAGCTATGCCGATTCCAATGATGTTAAACCGCCAATCAAAGAGAGAATACCGACGACAAAGAGAAAAACCAATCAGTACTTGTCTCTTACTGAAGCACAGAGATTAAGTAAACTCTCAGCTACAAGTGGGGAACTAAAGAGTCATGGAGGTAGTACAGACTATTTGAATCCGTACACAGGATTACTCAAAGATGCCAAATGTGCTAGCTACCAAGATATCAACAAAGAAAAACAAGAACGGAAATCAAGCAGTGAGAGCATTCAATCTCAATCTGGATATGTGAAAATTGCATCAGGAACAACAGAGACAAAGGATGACAATAAAAGACAATGTAATGACTACACGGATGCACCACCTTCTACCAGATACAGCAATGGTAGTGATCTTGACAGACTTACCACGGAATCAAGAATCGAAAAGGGAATCAGTATCCAGTCTGGTTTATACTTGAAAATGAATTCGACTCTAAAAAGGGAAGCTCAAACTGAAGCAGACAAGCGTACATTGAACATAGATGTCAAAGGCAGTCAGACGAATGGTTTTCTTCCAAAGATTACAGTAATCAGTCAAAGTGGTTCTACGGAGACTTTAAACATCAAAAACCAATGACAGAACTCAATTGCAATGAAATTGATTACAATTAATTTTCAGCTAATCAATGAGTTTTGCGACCGTTTTTTTGTAATTTTTTGTAAAATAAATGTATCATAATAATGTAAAAAAAAAATAAAGAACTCTTGACTATTAGAAATTGTAAATAAAACTGAAGTCTTGAATTTCTCACATAAAGTCTTTATTTTTATTTCTATTAACTGGAATAATAAGAGAGTTAAAATATAATACAAAGGTACAACACAGATATAAAAAGGAAGTCACACGATTGTTATATGTTCTGCGGAGAATCATAGTTGCCTGCTGTTGGTTACTGTTTAATCTTTTCGTTTTGCTATTTGATAACGGATTTTTCGTATTAATTTTCTATGATATTTTTGTATACAGATACAACCTATCAAAATCCTTAAGTTTCTTACTTGATCTGAATTTACACATGACCTTAAATCTTGCTATTAAATGGTCCTGCTTATTCAAAAAAATATTAAAGGAGAGAAACCACAAAAAAAAAGTTAAATAAAAACTCCAAACATGTCTAAATATGATTATCACAATAAAAAATGTTTGTTCGTGTTGTTCAATCTTTAGTTTTGGGTAAAACATTTGTTTTTATTCTGATTTCGTTTATTCATGTTGATGTTGTTTATCCCAGGGACTTGAATAGTTGTGTACAATAGTTATCAAAGGTACCAGGATTATAATTTTATACACTAGACACGCGTTTCGTCTACATAAATCATCTCAGTGACGCTCGGATCTAAAAAGTTATAAAGCCAAATAAGTACAAAGTTGAAGAGCATTGAAAGACCAACAATTTCAATAATGTTGTGCCAAATACGGCTAAGGTAATCTATTCCTGGGATAAGAAAATTCTTAGTTTTTGTGACAATCAAATATATGTCTTGATAGTTATCATAGGTACCAAGACTATGATTTAATTCACCATTGTACATATGACTCATCAGTGACTCTGAGATCAAATTAGTTAAAGCAAAACAAATACAAAGTTGAAAAGTATTGAGGACCCAAAATATTCCTAGTAGACGAACATCGACAAGAATAGAGGCAAATTAAACTAGTTGTTCGAGCAGTTCACCTCCCTTGTATTGAAACTGACAAGGACAAATCAAAGCAAATACTAATAATAGCTACAAGCATTTTATACCACCGAACTTTTTTTCTGCAGCTTTGTGTTCCAGCTCCAAATTGGTCTGTAATTCATTGTTTGCGGTTCGTTTCGGCCTGTTCTCGTTTATATCAATCTATTATTGCGTTAGTATGAAGCAGTCCTTTTTTTTTACCCTTTAAAGTTAAATGACATAGGTGTTCCTCATTGTCGATAGCTTAACATGTACGACGACTTGTTATTTTGAACCGTCTTGACTGTATGCCTTTGATTGATAGTGGCCGGACTGTCTATTCTATCAGATCCTTATAAATTTTCTTCTTTTAATGGTTTCTTTGTAGGCACGTAAGTATGTTTTATACCACCTGTTAAGGTGGTGCCAAACACTTGAACAACACAAATTTGGGTCTTTTAACTTTCCTAAAATTTTGACAAAATATTTAATTGACCGTTTCACAAAAACTAAAAAAAAAATCATAAATTGAACCATGCCCTTAATATAAAAAGAATTGGATGTATAGAAATTCGATATACACTAATTTTCCTCATTCAGGATCTTGATGTTTCCTAGAATGTGATTAAACGTTCAGCTGAAGTTTACTGAGTTATCACCCTGTATTTGTTCTGTACTAACTAAGCTATTGCCTTGAAGGCGAAACACAGCAAAACTTACTTCATAGAAACATACTTATGTGAATAAAAAGAAATGGGGTATTCGATCAAATTGAACAACATAAGTTACAAAAAGACATCTACAATTTACAAATTCATTTAAACAGGTACACGTTTTCGATGAAAGTTTGTTGAAAAATCTGTTTTATCAGTTTCACTTTTGGCTTTTATCTTTCCCAATCGCATGACAAAGAACAACTTTTCCAGTTAGTTAAAGTAAAACGTGTCGCACAATATTTCGTAGTTCTTTAACTCAACGGCTCAATAGAGTTGACGTAAGACAGACATTCACAACATTTTCCCTCAATTATTACGGTACCAAGGAATCAGCATTAAACCCCCTTAAAAGATGACATTCATTCGTTATATCAACCAATCAATCATAGATATACGATAAAAGGCGGACAACCTGGTATGCATGGCATACTAAAAGGACAGTTTTGTCGTATCTTATCGTAAAACGTATTGAAGCTACTAGTATGCCCTTAGAATGTTTGAATGCAAATCAAGTTGTGATATATGTACCCTACTCATTGTTATGATTTAGGATGAAACACCGTGAATTTTCCTTGGAGAGAATAGTAATAGAAGGATTATGCTAGGCTTGAATGATCGATAATTTGACAGGAAAGTGTCCATCTAAAAAAGAGAAAAAACAATCAACGCAACTGTCCGATTCTAAATTATGTGGATAAGAAACAATAAAATATCCAGATCTGTTTTCATTGGTACAACTACATGTAGAAGGACCATACAACAGAAATTTATTTTACGATTCCCCACATATCGACACTGTATTGATACAATACATATACATAGACAAAGACAAATTAACATTAGTATAAACAATATTTAATTAATGGACTTTAACTTCATACTGTGGATACATATATTTTCGTGGGTATCAATTTTCGTGGATGGCTGAAAACTTGCATATTCGTGGATATTCGATTTCGTGAGTTTGCCAATCTCTGTTTACAAATTCTGTTTAAAATATGTTATTCGTTGAACATTTCATTTCGTGGTTCACCTGTAACCACGAAAACCACGAACATTGGTATCCAACGAATAATAATGAATCCACAGTAAATTACAAAATTTCCCATCGATTCAGGAAATACAGAAGTGTACATATTTATTGTAGTCGTGTTGTCTGTCCCCACATCAAATATTTAATATGTTTGTTTTAATTGTCGCCATACAACTTTCATGATGTGAAAATTCGACCACGACATATTTTTCAAGTACCTTAAAGTTTCTTTTTCCGACGTAGTCGGTATATTTCGGTTAATTTGTGCACTTTGAACTTAAGGACGCTTAACTATGGCAACATAATACGCATGCTCGAACATCCTTTCTAATGATTGGACAAAATGCTGTCATGGTGGTCGATTTGGTTGTGTTTAAAAAAACGTCTCGTTAATTATATCGTGATGGAAAGCAAGTGAAAAACTATAAATATTTGAACTAGATCTTACAAAGATTTATATTTTTATTAAAATAATTGTTTTTCCAATAGCTCTTTGCGTCCGTGACAGCTGTTTATTCGGGACAATTATATGATTTTTAATGTTAACTTTGTTGTACGAACGTACATGAAATTTAGAACGCACCTACGCATGTGAGATTTCCGCGGGGTTTTGGTGAATGTAAACAGAAAGATACGAGGACCGAGAATACTGAACACAAACAGAGATTAAATGGTATCTTTGTGCTTCTGAAGGTTATCGAAATGATTGTTTTAAACATATACTCAAATTTTCATACGTCGGATATATTATTTAAAGATAGTTCTTGTTTGTAATTGTTTGAAATAAGATTCAGTTTTTTTTTATACTTGTGATAATGAAAATGTAAATCACATTTTTTATAAATATTTATATAAAATTTTTGAGGATTTCGTTTTAATGGTCCGTTAGGGTAATGACCTTATCAATTGGAGTTCTATTCTTATTTTCCTGCTACCAACATAAATGATTTTAAGACATTTAAAATATCTTTGAATAATAGGATACACGATTTTAATTAACCCTCTAAAATGAAATAATAAAAAAAACTAAAAAAAATCTTAAATGAATACTAATATTGTTATTTTTTAATGTTTATGGAACAGACACACTACACTCATCGTCATTTTAAAAGACACATATATAAGTCACTGTTTTATTTTGCTCTTTCAAAGTCAATATCAAACATAACCTCTGAATATTCTAACCAATTATTTGGCCTTCCTTCAAAGTACAAAGTGATGTTGTCAATTTACATTCAGACATTCAAATTCAATTCATTACAAATGAGACATATAACATTAATAACAATGTGTACTTGAGAAAACGGAAACAATTGAATTAAATTGTCCAATATTCAATTGATACACTTAAACAAAGGAAATTAAAACAAACAACACAATTCTCTATTGTGCTAAATTTATATCAAACATGGAATTTTCCAAAAATTAAATATTTACAAAAAATCCGTGAGAAACAAAATGGCGATTTATCTTTCCGTAATGCCATCGTATAACGAATATCTCTTATTTTGCTTTCTAATTTGGATCCCGTTCTGTGGAAGCCTCGATGGAACAAATGTCTGTAAAAGAACCATAAAGTAAGTGGTAGCATATTATTGTACGTTTCCTTGGTCGCCAAATTTATATAAAAAAAGAACGGGACGGTAAGGTTTGATTGCCAATTACACTCTTCATCTGAGAGACGAATTTCGCAAATATTTAGTATCATGAAATATGAATAGTTAATTGTCAAATGGATCAATTTTAAAAATGGTCCGTGTTGTCAATATATTTCTGTCAATGTGCAGTCAGTTGGAGAAAAATATAGGCAACACCGAAAACAAGTGGAGTGTGTCCAAAATTTAGGTCACGTACCTACAAACCATTGTTTATCGGGCTCCTAAATGGCACAATGTGATTTCGTATTTTGAACCACGGATTGCATTTGTATTAAAATATGCAAATGTCGGTACTAAAAATCTATACTTCTAATCTTTTGTTGACTACAGTATTTAAGCTGTTTCTTGTGCTTCGTTAAAATCTTATTTTTACATATTGTATATTTGTCACAAATTGGATTGCAAACATGCTTATTTATATTTATTTTCGTTTAATATTTTGTACATGAATCAGGCCGTTAGTTTTATCGTTTAACTTGTTTTACATTTGTCATTTCGAGGCCTTTTATAAATGACATACGGCTTGAGTTTTACTCATTGCTGAAGACTGTAAGGTGGTCACCTAAAATTGGCAATATCTCTGTCATTTGGTCTCTTTTGGAATCTTGTATCATTATCAATCCTTTCAAATCTTGCTTTTTGTTATATATATATCAACCCACTATATAATCAAAGTGCTTGAGCCAAGCTAAGAATTGTGATTATGAATTTGTCGTTAGTGGTGTCTTTTATATTTTGTTTATCATTTTTGCATAATTCAGGCCTTTTATATTCTAGTTTGAATTGTTTTCCATTTTTTAATGTATAGATCGTATTTATATTGCTATACGTTATGTGTTTCCCTAATTGTTGATGGCCGACGATGACATACATTAAGCAGCTGTGCTGCTTGCATAAATCTGTTTTGGTCTCTGGTAGATAGTGTTTTCATTGGCAAATATACCATATAAATATTTGGCTACAATTCTTCATGCGTGAATGAAAGAAATCGATAGACCATTGAGTTAAAAAAAAAATTCATTCGTCAAATAAATTCATAGTTTAGGCACGTGAACACCGGATATTGACCTCTTAGAATACGTATAGATAAGATGAAATATGAAGTACACATATCCACTAAAGATTCAACTAACGGTTTCATTAAATATATAAATAAATGTCCATTTAATTTACTCCAAAAAAAAGAAAGTATTACCGAAACATTTGATAGAAAAATTATTCCCGTTTATAAAATGTAATCATGGTAACGTAAGGAAAAGACGTTTAATTTTGTGTTGTGTTTGGGTTACGGTTTTATTTCCAAAATGTTTTTTTTAATTATTGACTTGAAAAGTAAGAATTACACATTTGAAAGAAGATTATCATCTGTTTGCACTTTTCCAACTATGAAATCATATTGTATAGAATAATGAATATACATGTAACAGTAGTATATTATATATTATAATATTGTATATTATTTAATTTGTAACCTTTATTCTATAACTTAGTGCAACAGACGCAAAGAATAAAGTTGTACAAATCTATGATTTTTTCTGTTGTGCTGGATATAAAGCTGCCAATAATAGATGTGTAGGTAAGCATATGTTTAAATGTTCCTTTGGTGTCTTTTTATCACACAAACTCTTTTTATTCCATATTTGATGATGTACAAATTTACTTCGTTTACTGTACGAGGTTCCCTTATTACAGCCTGTGATTGCCATTTTGTACACTGAGGATTGTTTTAAATGCCTTCAAAAAGAAATCACCCAATTAATCAATCAATGAATAAGTAAAACAAATCAATCAGTCAATCAATCAATCAACCAAAATAGAGAAAAAAATAGACAGGTTGATACAGGGGCAGAGAATGAAAAAGATACAAAGAGAAGGGGAGAAAGACAGAAAGAGAGAAGGCGAGAAAGACGGAAAGAGAGAATGAGAGATACATTTTGTTAAAGAAATAACTAATCCAATTTTTCAATGACCAAAGCATAAACAAAATGAAAATGCATGAGAAATTTCAATGAAAAATAAATATTTATCTATGATGTAGTAGGATAAGATTTTGTTTTTCTTTCTTAAAACTAAGACTTTTTAAACAGATTTTAAAAGTAGATTTATTCAAAAAGCGTAGATGAATGTCTAATATTTTCCTAATTTTTATATTGGATATCTTTTCAGAATGTAAAGACTGTATCAAAAAATGTCCATCAGGATTCTGTGGAGAAGGATGTGTAAATACATGTGAATGTGCAACTAATGCATATTGTCATCCTATCAAATGTTGTGTTTGCAACATAGGTTTCAATGGGAAATTATGTGATACACGTTAGTTGTTTTAAGTTTGTTGACTTATTTTATTTTCTATATACACGATTAACCAATTCAGCATTACCGATCCAGGACACAGAAGGTTGAACCCTCGAAACAAGCTTCATAAGTCTGCATAAGAATTATGGTCACGTTAAGGTGGCGCTGGATCAAAACAGTTTAAAGACCAAATCAAATCCGAAGCTGAAAAGCATAAAAAACGTAAACTTTTAAAAACATTTGCTAAATCTAACAGCTTTATAAGATTTCTGTGCATATTCTTTTAGCTAAACTTACATTCACTGGGAATATTGTAATCTCTGAACTAAGAAATATGATAAATTAATTAATTTTAATGTCTGAAAATGAGCAAATGGTGATGAAAAACCAACAAAATTATTTCTCAAATAACACATGAATAATATATTAAGATAGCGATAAAGAAAAACAATATTCATGAAAAGTGTTGCATACGTGTACGTATAGTTATGACAACAACCCAACGACACAAGAGACCAGCCACATCTATTTTACTAGTCATTATATGTTAAACATCATAAATTTTCTTAACACTTCTGACAAATGTAATTATTGTATTTACAGCTTGCGCTGAAGGGTATTACGGTGAGGGTTGTATGCACACTTGTTTGTGCTCGAATCATTCAACTTGTGACCGGTTTACAGGAACATGTTTATGTGATGACGGATGGACAGGAAATACATGTGCAGAAGGTAATTTATAAAAATCTGTTGGTTATTTCCATAATATTTCCTATTACCAAGCATTGTCATGATAATTGAAACCTATAGAAAACAGATATTCAAAGAAAGCAAATATGTCCATTTAAACGTCTGAAAGCAGTGAATGAAAATTTTCTGTCGGAAAATGAACATTGAAATTGGATAATTATGATATTTGTTCATGTATTTCTTTCTTCATGATTTAGTTCGATGTTCATTCTTCTCCATTAAAAGAAACACCAAATTCTACATTTGTGTATGCCGGGAAAACCTTTTAGAAAGCACTTATGATATGTATAACATCGTGCTGATCTCTTTGCGTAGATGCTACATTAAATTTGCAATTCTTCATAAAAGTAATAGAAATATTTTTTTCAGTTACAGAAGCTTATTTAAATGTTACATGCTCACCAAACTGTAATTGTCAAGATCCAAGATGTATGATTAATGGAAGTGATTGCCAATGTCATTTAAGTAATGTGACAGCAACAAAGCCCAAACTAGCATCAGGTATATTTATTTATGTAAAATTATCTCCTTAAAAATAAAATAGTAAATATTTAAAGATTACCATATTTCATCATAGCAAGGCAGCAACTCTGACATTATACTAAGTACATGACACATTATTCCACTATCACCTTTAAACACTAAACATTACAACAGAAAGTTGTTGTATGATTACCAATGATATACCTCTCCACCAGAGACCTCAAAAGTATAAGTGAAGAACTATAGGTGACTTTAAGGACTTCAACAATGATCAAAACCCATAACAAAATAGTAATATATATTTCTTTTTCAATAAACACGCGATTATTTTCAGTGAATTGAGCAAAACATGACAAAAAATTTCTCTGATATGTCTGTATATGCTTTCTATTTCTAATCATTTGTGCATAGACAGGTCAACTCTTTATGATAACTTGGTAACATGGTTTTAAACTACATGCCTAGTGATTGTCAGTCCATTCATCTAGAATACCAAGCTATGATATTCGTCGTTACAGATACATTCTGAGATTATCCCACTAATTATAATTCTTATCCAATACCGATGGTTAAATATCAAATTCTTAAATTCTGTACTTACCCAGAAAATTACATTTGGAAATGTAACTAATAGCAAATAGATAGGTTTGATAATAAATGAATTATTTTGGTAAAATCTATGATATATGGTACTACTTGTTTAATTATTGTACAGTCTAGTACACCATTATTTTGATAAGCAAACACAGAAATAAATAGATAATAATAAATGTGAAACAATTATTGACGTGCGATACAGACAAAAAAAAATAAGTATACATTATACATGTATTTACCCATTTACATATATTTTTTTTCAAAAGAAATAGATCGATGATGTAACGTGTAGTGTGTATATGTAATCTGTTTTATATTGCAGATGCAGAAACTATCCATGAGTCAACGAAAATCTTCAGTTTAATCGTAATTGCTATTATCGTATTGGGGTTATTGATAATTATCGTAGCATTTATATCGGTATTAATATTTATCTCGAGGAATAATAGAAAGAAATACCGAATAGTTGAAGCTACAAATGCAGATGCAACTGGCCATTATGATGAAATAAATCCTTATGACGAAATTCCAGAGGAACAACTCGAACAACTTGAACGCATACCACAACCTTATTATTCAACACCTTTGGATGTAGTCAAACTCAAGCGAACACACTCGTTACCATACATAAAACCTAACAGAATAAGAGACGAACACATTGTACCTGAGATCAGATACCCGAATGGATCTCCAAAAATGTACAAATATCTTTCATTGCCAAACCTATGCAATAAAGATATAATGAAGGCTCCATACACTGAGTTGAACGTGTTAAAAGAAGTGAGACATTATAACCAGTTGAAACATCATTCACACCATCCAACAGGAAGTGGCTATCTTCATCCCTATAACAGATTACTGCGACCAGGGATCATTGGAAGTGGATATCTTCATCCGTATTCAGTTCTTAAAAAGGATTCAGAAAACATAAGAACTAGTTTTGATTCCAACATTGGCGTCCAAAGGTCAGTCAGTGGCTACAATACTTCATATACGTCTGTTTATAGACCAAGGAGTGGCGACAATCGATCAGATACGATTGTTAATACACCCGTCAGTGGCCACAATAAATCAGATACGATTGTTTATACACCCGTTAGTGGCGACAATACATCAGATACGCCTACTGATGGACAAGTGAGCGGCGACAATAAATCAGAGACGTGGGTTAATGGACCTGTCAGTGGCAACAACGAATCAAATACATCTATTATCAGAGCAGTGAGCGGCGAAAATACATCAGATACATTTGCCTATACAGCTGTCAGTGGCGATAATGAATCAGTTAAAAGACCAATCAGTGACGACAATAAAACAAATAACGTTATTCAATAAAATACAAGGCATTGTCAAATAAAATAGTATTATGAATTTGTTGCATTTTATTTAGCGCATACATTCCTGTAAAACACCACCAATATTCCCGATAACCACCGTTACATTCTGAATAATTGTACATAATCTTGGTACATATATATATATAATCTTTCTAATCAAAAATATTTAAGCTCACATATTTATATATGTGGTCTGATAATTTGAAAATATCAGGTTTGACTGTATATTAATCTAGAGACTAGATACGAAGAACATAATAGTCAATTGTTATACATATAAAACACGAAGCTTTAAACAACATGGTTATAACTTTACAAATGGCAGTAAGAACTCACTGGTAAAAGCGTAGAATCTATCATAAGTAAGAAATATTTAACACTTCGGAAAAACATACGACATATATTGCATGTGCAGGTGCTTCCTGGATGTTGCAACACTCAGTTTTCACATGAAGTAATTTATTATAGTACATGTCTCCATCAATGTTACAGCTAGTCCCATCATTGAAATCCGGTTTGACTTGTTGCACCTGTCGTGTTGCTGGATCACAAAAATTAAATAAAGGCAACAGTAGTATACCGCTGTTCAAAACTCATAAATCCATGGACAAAAAGCAAAATCGGGGTAACAAAAGTTAGATTACTGACATATTGCATTGTTTGATGCTACAACTAGTCTGAATAAGGTATCATTGGGATAGTATATTCGATAGAAAATAACAATTTCTAAAATATATTCTAAATCCAAAACTAATGACAGTATACGTAGCTATCGTCCCATTGTATCTTCATAACATATGATTTCTTTAGACGTCTCGAAAATCTCATAGTAGCATAGTAAATCAGATTGAAGAATAAAGATAATATTCCAGATATATAATATTCAACAACATACAAGTATGAACAATATTGTTAGCTTAGATTGACAGAATGCTATAAATCGATGATGGAATTTCATTCCGAGCGTGATTTGCTAGTTGAACAAATGGTACATTTTTATCATGTTCATGAGAGTAACTCATGTTTACGTTTAATATGGTGTTTTCATATTTTCAAATGAACATTGAATACCAAAATATTCATCAATTTAATACATAATAAGGTGTTTCGTACATATTCCTATTCCTATGCATATGTTTATCTTATTATCACTATAAAGTGGTTTCTTAACAAAGTTGAAAAATAGAAAACATCTTAGAAAGTTGACAATATTTGATTTGACAATCATCCATAATTGGTGTTTCCTGAAAATTGGAAAAAAAAACTTCCCTTTGCTTTATGCATAGAGTTTGAATCATACATTATTATAGTTAAATGCAGTTATACACTTATCAATGACAGAGAACACTTCAGTATAAAATATGAAACATGTATGCGGATTAATACCGTTTGTGGCGTCAATGTTAAGTTTTGTAAGTGTGATGTGTCTATTATTGGACGGTCCAGGTGTTTGCATCAGAGATCAAATGTCAAAAATGTAAGTGTTTTTTGCATATTATCATATTTGTCAATTTAGTTATTATATTTTCCTGTTACAATAAAAAAAAATTAACATAAGAACATTTGATTATACTTGCTGGTCATTGCATGTACTTATTAGTTTAAAATAAAACAGCGTTCACTGAAAGTCATAATCAAAGAAAATGAAAGAGGACATGAATGTGGATGCCATTGTGAATAGTTTTCCATGGACACATATATTCCGTAGACAGTTAAGATAATCATAATTAATGCACGTAAAAGCAAAACATATAATTGTGTATGCCGTTTAATTGCCAAAACTTCAAACGAGATGTCAAATAGTGTACATTGTTGGATCAGCATGTCAGGATGAAAAAGGGATCTTTTTTGTATAGTAGAAACAATATACTCTGTTATGTTCTTAACATGCTTAAGTTGAACATTGCGTTTTTATGTATATCAACACATAAATTACATAGTATAAGCACAAAGGTGGTATCGATTATTTTAACCATGCCTTTAAAAAACAGATAAAGACTACGATGGTTAACTATTGTTGACGTGTCACTGACTAATTTTAGGACAGATACAGTGCAAAATGAGACCCTTTTCTGCTGTGGTGGATATAAAGAAGTAAATGACACCTGTGTTGGTAAGTATTTAAAACTCACCAATGACCCGCCTTATAATTGTTACTCAAGCAATATATTATCATTGCCATATACGCGGGAGGTTTGGCTAACCATAAAACCAGGTTCAAACCCCCATTTGTCTTAAAATGTCTTGTACCAAGTCGGGAATATTGCAGTTGTTATCAAATAGTTCATATCTATGTATGTTGAGGTTTTTTTTTTGTTGCACTTCAGTGTTTCTGTTGTTTCTTACTTTTACTCTCATAATTGGTGTGTTTCCCTAGGGTTTAGTTTGTAACTCAGATTTATTTGATCTAAATTGATTTATGACTTTTGAACACGAATATATGTATACTACTGTTGCCTTTATTTACCTCAGCTGTATATGGCAAATGGAAACAACAGTTGTATACATTATATTAATTCGCAATTTTGTATCCTCAATGCTCTTTAACTTCTTACTAAACCTTTTTTGATTTGACCATCACTGAAGAGTCGATTGTAGACGAAACGCAACTTTGCTTATCCTGATATTTATGATGAGTTTAATTGATACGTCAAACACGAATTCTGACATTCGTGATGGTCAAATCTGATAAGATGAAAAACAAAGTCAAGTTCACAGTTTAATAGCATTGAAGACTTACACATCCGAAAGGTGTGCAAATATATTGAAACTAAATAGGAGCATTACGTTGTTTGAACAAATGTTACTCATAGAATTAAACGCTATTGATTAAATCAATTAAAATTTTTCATGATTTTCCTGTAATAATATCCTCCTTTTTTTAAATATCTGAAATCCTCGTTAGATTTCAATACAAAATGAAGCATTTGTCTTGTGCTTTAAGGTAAATAAATTGTTTGGTAAAAAAGAAAATTAACGAATATATTAGTCAAGTGAAAACACAGGGACAGTACATGACACATGATAAGAGACACTGTAATAGTATGATAACTCATCGCTAGGACAGACAATGTGCTATTCTCAAATTAATTAACATGTCTTTTTTCTGCAGATTGTCCAGAGTGTTCCTATATGGAATGCCCAGATAATTTGTGTGGTGATACATGTGTAGAGCAGTGCGATTGTTCCAAAAATGCATACTGTGAGAGACTTTATTGCTGTGTTTGCAAACCTGGTTTCTATGGATTTTTATGTAATAAAAGTATGTTTTGTTAATAAATTTGAAAAGATTTTCATCTGCAGAATTATTCAAGTTTATTTTTTTTCGTTCTCATTAGGTTAAAACATACAATAAACAGAAAATCGAAAATAAAAGTATCAAATAATTTTGATGTTGGTTAAGAATATCCTTCTTATACCTTTAAAATAAGTACTTAGTGTTTTTTTTTTAGTTTTAACAATCTTATTATAAGCATTTATATTTGAGTTATGATTATAAAATTAGCCTTAACATTACTTTTACCCCAAGGTATGTACATGAGACTATGAAACTGTGAATTTAAGCAAATATTTAAAACAGCCATTTTATGAATTTATTTTGAATTTAATTTAGCCTGTTTTACTGGGTTTTATGGTCCTGGATGTAGACAAAAGTGCACGTGCAAAACCCAGCAGACATGCGACCCGGTATCAGGTAGCTGTACATCTAACAGTATAGGTGAATACTTATCTGGTTAATTTTAGGAAGCCTGGTTTAGAATGTGTTTTTATGGGTAAAACTGAATGTCATTTTTTTCTAATCTAATCACGTTCTTTTCAACACTACTTGGTGTTTTTTTTATCAATTATTAAATTGGCAACAGAGTATTTTATTAACAAAAACTGTCAAGCTATGTAATTAAATTTAGCGTTTGCTAATATCATAAAAGAATCACAAAACATAAATTGTAGTTAGGTAGCTGACTGTATTTGAAAACTATTGGCCTCGAAATGTTTATTTTATGCTGAAATGTTGTTCATTAATTTTATACACCAAATTGTCTTTAATCAGAGACATTGTTACCTTCTAAAGTAGTATGTTTTTTTAATTTAGCTATCAAAATTACATTTGAAAGAAGACGAAATATTTCATAATAAGTAAAAATGTGATGTTGAATTTAAATTATTACTTTTGCTGAAAACATTTAATTATGTTTTAGAATGTGACATTGGTTATTACGGACAAGGATGTAGAAACAAATGTATTTGTCAGAGCGATCAACAGTGTGATCAAGTCACAGGCAACTGTTCTTCAAATGTGAACCAACCTGGCAAGTCTCTGGTAGATTATGTTGTAATGCATCATTATGTATCAGGCCTCGCCAATAACGCTTGTCCGATTGTCCGGTACCAGAGGGAAAAAAGGTCGGACAAGTAAAAGCTGGATCAAGCTTGTCGGTCGGGACAAGTACAATTATTCTGCAGAAAATAAATTTAATCCAACTTTGATGAACAAAGTAATTTATTATAAACAAAAACAAAAAAACAAATATTAATTTGACATGTTTCTGTATTCTGTTTATTCAAATGCAAAACCTTTTTCTTCAACATGTTTACTTGCAATCGATATTTTTTAACTGGTTCTTTGTCAGGTACTTTTTAACAGGTAAAATGTATACTATTCTCAGAAAACAGTCTTACTGATTGGAATCAATGATGCGCTTTGTAGATAAGGTAACTTTACAGGACAGTTCGTCACCCCGAAAAATTCAGCTCCAATTGTTTAAGAGACAGTTTGGCACCGTAGGAGACATATTTAGTAGACATGATTGATAGACAGTTTGACAAGGCAGGAGACATTTCGGGACAAAGACAAATCAGTACCTCATTTTGCTACCTTATTCTGTTCCTTATAATAAATACCATACCGGTAATTTTTTTCACAAAAATATTTTTTTTTATTTACCATAAAATTCACAAAATCATATTTGATCATATTAAGTAGAAAAAAACATTACTTGCAATATGGTGACCTATAGTTGTTAATATCTGTGTCATTTGGTCTTTTGCAGAGAGTTGTCTCATTGGCAATCAGACCTTATGATGGCTTATCTTCTTTTTATTGATTACATTTGAATAAACTTTTTTTTTAACTTAAAAAAAAAAAAAAACAGAATACAAATCCAATGAGTGTACAGGCCTATCAGATGGTGCCCCATGATTAGAGTCTGATGAGACTAGCATTGATGGAAACTAGAACCTAATTCCTTTGATATGACTAGTTTCGCAGTTGTACTTGACTCATATTTTTGAAAAGTATTTTTAAAAAAATACATCAAATTCTGTTATATTGTTTAAATTCGTTTTGTTCCTTTAATCAACTAAAAATGTAAAAAAGGTTATTTTTAATAGAAAATTTTTGGACAAGTAACAATTTCATTCGGACAAGTAAATTTTGGTATGTGCTTGTCCTACAGGACAAGTTGAAAAAAAGTTATTGTAGAGGCCTGTGTATATGTTCCAGACCATATGAGTATTTGGACCGTACGCGTACGGTCCGGACCGTATACGTATACTCGTACGGTCGGACCGTATGAGTATACGCGTACGGTCCAGCTGACCAGACATGTTTTGAGATCATATGGGTTAAAAACAAATATTTATCAAAATCTTTATTTTTAGTTATACAAATTGTTATTATTATAAATAGATGGATGAAGTGAATAAGCGAACAATTGACATTAAATATTTGTTTAATTGTATATCTGAATCCTATTTTGTTACTCTGGCCCAAGGTGACACTAGTCTTGCTACCAAAAGGAACGTCATATTTTTTTTACATTAACATGTTTTGTTCATGCATGTTCCTTTGCATATGCATTTTTTTTGTAAAGTTCCTAAATATTCTATGACAATTGTCCTCCCACATTATGTTTACTTCCGATAACTTTAATTTCAATGAGCATACTGGGCTGCAATTAATGAATTACTGACATGCTAAATACAGGAGATTAACAAATTAAATAAGCGTGTTTTTTTTTTTAAATAGTTAAAATATTAAGTTTTTATTTCAATTACTATTGAACTTTTTATATTAATTTGAGATATAAGTTATGTTGATCTGTTATATACAAATATTTGTATCTAATAAACTTGACCAACTTCTTAATATTAGTCAGACCGTACGCGTACGGTCCGACCGTATACGTATTTTGAAAAAGTACGCATACGGTCCAGACCGTACGCGTACGGTCCAAATACTCATACGGTCTGGAACATATATTTAAGTAACGTTACATTGAGATAGAACCAAATAATTCATAAAAACTAGGAGAGCTTGAAGAACGAAAAATAACTTAACACAAATAGCAAAAGCCATATTTTTTGTTTGATTTTGAAGGAGTGGGAATTTTTAAAGTTAAAGTATTTAAAAGACAGTTTTTACAAACATATTCGTATTCGACCATAAATCAAGTTTCGATAGCATGGCACTCAATGAAGATTAGTTTATACATGTACAACAACAGCTAAAACATTTGCGATGTTTATAATTTACGGTTTACACTGATTTGAGCTTTCGTTTGCACAACTAAAGTACAACTATCATTTAGATCCGTTTGGAAAATTTGTTGTTAATGTTTTCAAAATGCATCATATTGCTTCAAGTAAACATCATTGTATACAAAGTATATTATAAACACATGCGTGAAACATGTGAAAAGCAAGTGATGTTCAGATCTTTATTGAATTTCGATATGGTGCCGATTCAACATGGTTTGCTTAATAATTAAAATGCAATATGATATGATCCCTGCTAACAAATTATGAAACCGTTAGTTTGATTAAAAGATTATCAATCACTTTCTTTCTAATTGAAAAAGCCTTTTGGAAAAAAATAGGCTATTTGGATCGTTTAATATCAGCTTTATCTGAAATACTTTAATACAATTGCAGGAAACACGTCTCAAAAGACAGAAGGATTCAAATTTATCGTCATTGCTGTAATTTTAATGGCCGTCGTGGTTATAATTTCAGCATGCATATCATTAGTAATACATTTTTCAAGGAATCGTAGAGTGAATTATAAAACAACTGACCCGATTGGTCATTATGGTGAAATGCATCCTATTGATGAAATTAGTCCTGAAGAGTTTCAAACACTCCAAGAGCCGTTATATTCTATGTCATCACATGCTAACAGTCTTATGCATCCCCTACATTCAATAGAGCGCAATGGCAGGAGGATGACAACGAATAGTACTAATGCTTCTGCGAGTTTTAATCCAAAAAGAGGTTGTAAAATCTACAAGTGTATGTCCTTGCCAAACCTTAGCAGCAAGCGCATATCACTCGAACAAGATAACGAGATCAAAAGTTTAAACACAAGAAGTTGTAATCAATTGACACAGCAAACTCTCTATCTCACTGATAGTGATTATCTTAATCCGTATTGTAGTTTACTGAAATCAGCAGTTAGTGGGAGTGATTATCTTAATCCATATACTACACTTCTAACAACAACTGACGAAGGAAATATCTATGAAAATTAAACAAACAAAAACCTATTGTCAGTAAAAATCTACATTTGATAATTGCATTAACAACAATGGATGTCAGCAAATCATGAGTTCGTCAAAAACAATTATTTATATAGTACGGCTGGCTAAAAAAATGTTGTCTTCTATAAAGGATTAAGAAGGGGGAAGTGTTGACTATATTTGTGTGACTGGCAGTTAATAAATGTATTGCCGTCTGTATTATGTTTTTTTTTCCATTCACTGAAGAGTAAATGCTCAACATTTTGCTGGGTTATTAAACATTTTGTATTGTTTTTTCCATTACATTTTGTTTTCGGGAAAGATTTACAATTTGATTATGGATTATTCAGAGAACAGCTTAAATTTTTTGCATCTATCTAAAATAAAGATGAAAAGAAGACATTTCTTGTTTAATAAAACATATTATTGTGTCAGAAGATCAATTACCTTACAGTTATTAAAAAAAAATAGTTTAGCTTCACACGTGTAGCAGGATCTGCTTTCCTCTCTTATGCGCCCAACATTACTCCTTGTTTTTTGGTAATATTCTTATGCTTAGTCCTTGGATTTTGTATGCCGTTGATTGACGTTTGGTGGTTTTAAGTATTTTACCCTGGCATTGTCTGTTTGTTTTGGACTTTTTATTATACCTTAAGCATCTGTCTTCTCTTTTTAATGTTTTCTTTGAGATAAATGAGAGAACAAACTCTTCCAATTATAGATACTCAAATGTGATAAAACAAAATTGATTGAAGAGGATGTTATTTCACATTAATGATTAATGGTAGAAGCAAAACCTATAAATTCAATGACAAACTAAAATGTATCAATTGTTCCAAATTAAATATGTCTACATTCAATCATAACTACAAGGACGTGATAAGAATTTATGATTTGTACAAATGAAAGATGGCCTTTTCCAGAAAACACTAAATCACCTTCAGATTTTGATGGGGTTCGTGTTGTGCAGATTTTAGTTTTCTATTTATTTTTAATGTTATGAACTGTAGTCTGTTTGCTAATTTGTGCGATGTCATTGTAAGCTTGTTCAAGATTTATGAGTTTTGACGTCCCTTTGGTGTCTTTCACTTTCCATTTCGTATATGTATCTAAACATACCTCGTTTTATCAAACGAAGCAAAACAAAACCGAAAAAAAACCCGGAGGCAAATAGAAAGCATTCCAAACACAATCGCATACAAAAGGTGGCAGAAGTTTACAAAGTACGGTCTTCAACACGGAGTCTTAGCTGTAGGGTTGTATTTTGTAGTACAGTTGTGGACATGTCATATTGATTAAGTGCATTCCAATGAACGCATTTTACCTCGTTGACATGGGAACGATTGATCTTTATCGTATATATGAAGGATATTCTATTAGCACTTCAATGCAACGGAAATCATACTTTACATTTGAATGATTGTTTCCTGTGAATAGAAAATATAAATTTCCTTGTTTAAAAGTGTGTATGTCATTCTACGTCAATTAATATTTTTTATTTGTTTTAGAATTTATAAACATGGTTAAGTTCATAGCAACAGTATTAAGAACATTTGATTTGGAATGATAAGTTGTGTGGTAGTCTCTGTTTTACTTTTTACAAATGCAGTATGTGGTTTAGCGGATGGTCCCGGTGTTTGCAATTATCAGGAAATGGTCAAAACGTAAGTTTAAATAATTTTCAATCTTCCGACAAAACAAAACGTATGAAACTGGTTACGAGTATCAAACACGTTTTATTTTAGGAAATGTTTTCACAATTCTCCTCCCCTCCATGACCATCGAAATGAAAACCACATATTTGAATAATTGGTTAAACTTATAAAGAAAAATAATCAAACATAATATTAAAATAAAATTGAAATCATTTTATAACTGAAATTAGATAGAACCCATAAAAGTGCAACTTATTAAAAAAGGAAAACATATCAAAACACTACGAAGAATTTTTTTTTCTTGAATAACCATTTCCGTTGTTGGGTGTAGTCTACATGTAAACTAGTATCATTTCATGATCAGATACTTCTTTTTCAAATTTTAAACAATATATTTTAGTCGATTGATAATATTAAAAGTATTTTGGACAATATTATGATGACCGAAATACCAATACCAGAAAAGAAAATATTATTTTTTGCATATTATTGGGAACGTCAGTACTACCGATTCTTACAATGTTAAAGTTTGTGTCTCTTTATCTAAAAACTGAAGTTTTTGAGCACATGATTTTCAAGTTTCTCAATCATTTAGTTTTGTGAGACTGTTTGTTTGTTTTTTGAACATGCTATCGTCTAGCTGTCTTCGACTAATAGTTTAGAGCTTAACTTTTTTCGAAGACACTTGTTATTGTATTCTTCAAACATGTTTTGTTATTCTCTTTTAAAGTTATACACAATACAACACAAATCAACAATGCATGATAATGAATTGTAAAAAAAAGTAAATCACAAAAAAGTGAACTCCGAGGGAAAATCCCTAATCAAATGGCAAAATGAAAACCTCGATCACATCAAACGAATGGATAACAACTGTCATACTCCTGATTTGGTATAGGCAATTTCTTTTGTACGAAATTGTAGATTAAACATGGGTTTAAAGCTAGCTAAACCTGTCACTTGTATGATAAAGAAATTATTAAACAATTGAGAAAGTATTTGTGATGCTATGATGTCATTTTAAATTGATTCATGAACTGACCAAACTTGCTGATTTTATACACAATATTTTCCCCATCTATGCACATAGTAACTAAACTTTGTTTGATAAAGAGCTTTTTATATTATCTTCAAATAAAAAAAACAAGTTTCCTTGTTGCTGTACGCTTTACAAATCAAGGAAAACACAGATGAACCACATTGTGTAATTTTGTGCTGCAATGGTGACTCATAAATATATCTGGTCCGGTCCTAACCTAAGTACATGTACATATTAGGTTTCCTTTAAATGTTTGCCATGTTTTGGATAGAATATTTGCCTTATATTGCCTGTTCTCTTTTGCAAAATGGAAATTTTTAAAGTATATTACGAAATTGAACAGTCACAGTTCCTAAGTATATAATGTTATAAAGAAGAACTTGGCAATACTGACCGAAACTTACTTCTTTTAAAAACTTACTGATTACAGTGAAGGAGAAAAACAACTCGTGAAAAGGTTTTGTTGTGAAGGCTATAAAAAAGAAAACGGCGTGTGTGTCGGTAAGTAATAGCTTAGTGTTCTCTGGTGGAGATTTGTCTAATTGAGATTCATACCACACCTTCTTGTTATTTCATAAACAATTTATCGTCTAAAAGCTGGGTATGTCGAAAGTGCTTTTACATGTTCTTGTGTAGGTTCGTGCATTCAGAATAGAATAAACAAATGTACTGCACTAACATTAAAAATTCCGTGCGTCCGAAGAGCTTTTATGTATTTATCTTCACAATGAACGCCCTAACCTTTATATAATTAATTATCTTACCTCCTATACATTTCTAAGAGTATGATTGGTTAAGAGAAATCTCGTGGAGACCGTGTATATTCCATATTAGGTTAGTAGTGGAGTTGTGTCCCTGTATACAAATATCTCGGCGGTGAGAAAAAAATCTTAAAGGTTTTAACAGACTAATTTAAAGCTAACAAGTTGTTCATCTTTTATATAAGCTTTGGGTTTCAAATAGTGTGGCCACCAGCATCACTGAAGAGACATATATTGTCGAAATTCGCATCTGGTGCAGGAAAATTGGTACCGTTAATGATATTGTTATTTTTGGCATTCTTATGGAAGTTGGTTAAAAAAACTAAGAGAATTGAAGACTTAATCACTTTAATTAATAGGTCACTCGTCTAAATATCACATGTTAATCAGTCGGTAAGATAAATTCGTTAAATAGTGTGCTAGTGATGTAACTAATAGTACTTAAGTATTAGAAGAGCTTTTTATTAAAAAAATGTGTGATTATTTATGTTTGTGACACCTGTTCCATCGCTATTTCCCCAATAAAATCTGAATTGACTGTATTACTATCTTACTTTATAGACTGTCCAGACTGTACTGCAATGGTATGTCCTGAGAATTATTGTGGTGATACTTGTATAGAGATGTGCGATTGTCCTAAACACGCATACTGTGATAACCTTTATTGCTGCATTTGTAGGCCTGGCTTACGTGGAGTTTTCTGTAATGAAAGTAAGATTTGAACTTCATATTTAATGATAGAAAGTATTTCTGAAATACATTACGAACAGGACACAAAACTGTACACTGAACTGAATTGGATAATTAAACATTTTATGCAGATGAAGCAAAGCAAATTACATATAAGAGTTAGAATAATGAATCAGACAGTATTTAGGCATAACGTATATCAGTTAGCCCCAGTTATACATTACACATACTAAAGTCAATAATTATAGTTGTTATTGCTATTTCTTGAGCAGACAAAAAACTAAACTGCCTTTAAAGTATATATCGCTTCAATTGGTCTGGCAACACTAGGTTGTGGTTCTATCCACATTTGACCTGTTTGAGATAATATAGATAAACCTTCAGTAAACAGTTACTATGGTGGACATACGTAGACATAAAAAAGGGAATAACCATGCGACAGTCCACATTGCAATTGAACCTATTGCAATTGTTATATAGCTTGATTACTAGTAGTTGAAACCTTATTTTATGAAATATAATTTCCTTGAAGCACTCTCCTTTCGATAAATGACATATTCATAACAATGTAAATCTAGTTGATGTTTGAATCATATTACACTAATATATAATTAAACAAACAATTTTGTTTAGCATGTATACATGGATATTATGGACCAGGATGTAAACACAAATGCACGTGTCAAACTCAGGAGAAATGTGACTCAGTCACAGGAAACTGTACCTCAAATACCTCAACGATATGTTCACCTGGTAAGTTAAAGGTATACAATGTACTACTACTGAAAGGTTAATTAATTTGTTGATCTAAATGTATGATGTGGACCAATGTCTGGTCGGAATAAGAACGTTAAGCCTGATATGTCATTTCTGAGGTTAAATGACGCTGCTTGATTGTTTTCTGAGAATAAATCTATTGCTAGATAATAATGCTGCCCCTGCCAAACATAGTTTGCTATTTAACTTGTTCTAACCCTAAATAAGAATGACACAATTGTTAAATAGATTTAAGCATATAGCAATGAATCATCTACATATTTATTTGTTGTTTATATGTTTTTCCTTTTTAAGAATCGCATTACATGTCTTCCTATATCGGACATAAACAACTGCTTTTGATTTTATTTCCTAAAGTTTATTCAAAAAATATGTTGCTTAATTCCTAGACTGTAATGTTTGATTTATAAACTTTTGGCAGTATTTTTTTTTTTTTTTTGTCCAGTTGTTTAATAGCGTTGGATGTTATCCGTTTGAATGGACAACCCCTATTTGAATAAGCTGAGGAGTTCGGTAGTTTTGTTGTACATTTTTTTTCTTAAAAACTTTACACAAGTTTGTTTTTTAGACACAGCTTCTAACAACAGTTTGAATAGCTGCAGTTTGTTACATGATGACATGAGTGAGACATCAGGCAAGTTTTAAGCAGAATATTTTCGGTATTGGCTATAAAAGTTTGTCTTTCTTCAAATGAAGTATTCGAACTGCTTTTTATTATTTTAAAAACTACTTTTTGATATTTGATGTGTTCTTTGGAAATGTTGAAAATGGAATAGTATCCATCAAATCACCTTGGTTACAGGTTACCTTGACTTCATTGTTGGAGTTCATGTTCTCAGCGTGATGGAAAGACATCAAAGGCTTTTAGTAGTCATAATAACGTGAACTAGAATATGCTGAAGCACCTATTGATAGTCCTTGATACTGATGTTAAACTTCGAATAAATAAAAACTCTGAATATGTTCTATATATTTATCTACATATATGTACTTCTGTTTTATAAAAGGATACTTTCATGACTGAAGGAAAGCATACAATTCGACCCAATTAAGGTTTACACATGGATGTATACATGACCTAATTAAAATGATGATTTCAATAATTTTTCCATTATTGCGAAATATTCTATGTAACATATATTATATTGCCTACTCTTTTACAGGTGGAATGCACGTTGGGTATATAGTATTTATCGTGGCGGTGTCAGTTGGAACTTTTGTATTTACATTTCTATCTATATATGCTAAAATTCTTCAGAAGATAAAAGTTCGGCGCAGGAAGAGAAATGACTCGTCTATGAAGAAATCAACTATATAACACGCAAAAACAAGATACATGATGCCATAAGATACTATTTTTATGACTTGAAATATGACTTTTTTCTTATTTGTAATAATATTTTTCATCAGGAATACTTCCATTATTACTGAACTAGTAGCATACATATTTGTTTAGTGACCAGCTGAAGGACGCCTCCGGGTGCGGGAGTTTCTCGATGCATTGAAGATCCATTCATGACCTTCAACTGTTGTCTGCTCTATGGTCGGGTTGTTGTCTCTTTGGCACATTCCCCATTTCCATTCTCCATTTTATTCCAATTAAAATTATAGCGAGTGCGAGAAAAAGACTATCTATGGTGCACAATGTAAAGAGTCTACTGTAAAGCCAACTTGATTACGCATATTTTACAATTGCATATGTAACAAACCGAGAGAAAAGAATATTATTTTTGATTAGTAATCATTGTTTACTATTATTATTCAATATTGAGAACAAAACGTCTTGGCGGATGAATTATCAACGAATTAACAACTTGTCTATGTAAGATCTCACGTGTGTCTTGATCAATTCACTTTTAAGTATACATATATATATACACACCGTAGAACCTACTTGTTGTAGTGAAATGCAATGTGCCTTTTAACCACAAAACAATATTGATTGATTTAATGACGTTTGCATTAGTCCAATGGCAAAGATATTTACTATACAAAGAGAGATTAGCAAGTCGTTCATGAATATTTTTCAAAAAATCCCTTTAGGTTGCAGACTGTTCCGTAGGCCTCCATGCAAAACAGCTGATCTTTGAAAATAAAAAAAATAAAAAGCGCTACATAGAAAAATATGTTCATGTTCATATCATGTATGTGCTTATGTGAAATTGTGATTTAATCGAGAAAAAAAAGTGAATCATGCCACGAAGAATAAAAAGTTACGTAAACCTGAAGTCAAAACATTTTTTTCTACTTTCTCTTTGCTGTTTTTACTAGGCTGCACCACTTCCAATAAACATGATATCCTTCCACTTTCCTGGATTGATATCCCCAAAAAGATGCAAGATTGTTTTTTTTATTCTATATACAATGGATCTGTTTCAATTCAGCATAAACCTAAAATCAAACAGTAAAAAAATGAGTCCAGAAAAAAACATGCCTCGGAAACTGGAGTTGTAATACAAGACTGGTACCTTTGGATGCATTAGTTGAATTATGAATAAATCAACGACATTTAGTGTCTTCCTTTCTTTTATTTTGGTGCAACGAACGTACGTATGTACATATGTAACTATTCAACAAATAGATCACACACTAAATAGATACTGTAGTGATGATAGGCCTACGATCCTTGTACTATCATGAAAAAACAAGTATGCATGGCAAGCTATCTATATCATGTCGCCAAGGATGTCATTATTAGAAAAAACTAACAGTAGGTCAGATATTTCTGTTCCTTACGAGCTTCAGTCAGTGTGTAAGCTTTTAAATTAAATACTAGTAGTGCTTAATTCTTCTATTAGTATTTAAAGTTCCTTCAGTTATTCGTATTAATGCCAGCGCAAGCGACAACCAATGTTATGAGGGAAGGGATTCTAGTGTCCCTTACATAATATTTGGTCTGACTATTTGCTTTTACTTTTGAATTGACTTCTTGTCTATTGATATCATACATGTTTAACTGTTGGTTAAAGCTATACAGAGAGAATCAAGAAAGTATCATCCAATAAGTTAATTTGCCATAGCTCTTTTTGTCAGAATTCGGGATGTTTGTCAATTGTCTGATCAACAATGAACAGACAATTCAAGTTATATATAACTCTATTCAATCCATACAAAAGAGGGACGAAAGATACCAGAGGGACAGTCAAACTCATAAATCGAAAATGAACTGACAACGCGATGGCTAAAAATGAAAAAGACAAACAGAAAAACAATAGTAAACATGACACAACATAGAAAACGAAAGAACAAACAATACGAACCCCACCAAAACCTAGGGGTGATCTCAGGTGCTCCGGAAGGGTAAGCAGATCCTACTCAACATGTTGCTTATGTGATAACAAATCCGGTAAATAGTATAATTCTGTAGGTCATACTCGTGAAAGGGAAGGGGATTGTAGTTACGACGTAAGGAACATATCCGATACCATTTGTGAAACGATTATTCCATAACGGTCAACCATCTCGTGATGGCGTCCGTAAAATTTACGAAGTGATGATTTCAACTTTACCATTTTGAACTCTACAATTTATACGAGAGAGAAAATAAGGCTTTGCAAATTTGCTTTTGGTACTATTAAGGAAGCGTAGGTTTTTTTTGTGATTTATTAAATATCCTACACTTTTCTTTCTTTACATAGAACAATTACACAAAAATAAAACTATTAAAACCAAAATAGTACAAACTACGGTGCTTCTCTGAAAATGTTGAAAAAAAGTATATACTTCAAATTAAATATATATATTAGTTAAGGTCGGTGTTTGGTGGTTTTGTGGTTTACTGTGCAATATGGTAAGTCCGTTTGCATTTAGATATCTGGGATTTCTTTGGTTCCAGCTGATTATAAGTAAAACTAAGCCCCAGTCCCACTAGACCACGATCGCACCACGCTCACCGCGATCTAAAATAAATTTAGATCGTAGTGAGGTCGCGGTATGAGCGGCATGAAAATGTTAATTTTCGTTGCTTTCACGATGATACTACGTCCTAATTACGCTTCTACAACGATCCCGCTACGATTAAACCACGTTCTCACCGCGCTTATTCTGCGACCTCACTACGCTTATAAAGATCTTTCTACGCTCTTCACGTTCTCACTACGACCATACCACGAGTTATCCGATTGCAACACGATCTTACTGTGATTATAGCACGTTCTTACCACGATTATACTACGTTCATACCGCGATCTTACTACGTTCTCAGCAATACCGTCAATATCGTGTTTCATATCAATATAGTTCCATTCCTTCTATTTCTGAATAAAACGGAGATTTCTCGGAAACAATACAGTCATGCCACCAAAGTCTACGAGAACACGTGGGCGTGGTGGTAGGGGTTGATGTAGAGGCAGAGGGAGCAAAGTATGAACGCCATACTATACTCCAAATAGTACACAAGAAACTAAAATTAAAAATAGTACAAGACTAACAAAGGCCAGAGGCTCCTGACTTGGGACAGGCGCAAAAATAGTGGGGTTAAACATGTTTGTAAGATCTCAAACCTCCCCCTATACCTCTAGCCAATGAAGTAAAGTAAACGCATAACAATACGCACATTAGAATTCAGTTCAAGAGAAGTCCGAGTCTGATGTCAGAAGATGTTACTCAAGAAAAAAAAAACCAAAATGACAATAATACATAAATAACAACAGACTACTAGCAGTTAACTGACATGCCAGCTCCAGACTTCAATTAAACTGATACTATACACATAAGTAGTATAATACTTGTCATCAAGAGATGTCGGAACGACCAATCAAACCTAAATTACAACCTATTGCTGGTCTATAAAGCTCAAATGGCGATATTTTAGTGAACGATAGCAGAGATGACACAGATGTGTCAATATATATAGGAAGATGTTTTATGAGTGCCAATGAGACAACTCTCCATCAACGTAAAAATCTATAAAAGTAAACCATTATAGGCCAAGGTACGGCCTTCAATACGGAGCCTTGGCTCACACTGAACAGCACGCTATAAAGGGCCCAAAAAATACTAATGTTAAGCCATTTAAACGGGAAAACCAACGGTCTAATCTGTATAAAACGAGAAGCATGTTGAACGTTAGAGCAAATGGATAAATACATTCAGACAAACATAATTTTGGGAGTTTTTTTATATATTTTATGTGAAAATGACAATAAAAATGATGGTCGTAGTGTGAACGTAGTAAGATCGTGAGAAGAGCGTGATGAGGACGGCAAGGGCGTGCTAGAATCGTACCATGGTCGTGAACAGCGTGGTAAAGTCGTAGTGGAAGCGTAGTTGGGTCGCGGTGAGAACGTGATGGTCGTAGTAAGGTCGTGATAACGTCGCTGTGAGATCGTAGCGCAATCTCTCCGAATAGAATCACGCTTTCGCTACGCTCTCGCTACGATTGTACAGCGACCTTTGCGATCTTACTACGATCTTAGAGCGCTCTCACTACGCTTCTACTACGACCTTATTTCGCCACGACCGCACCACGATTGTTTTGAACATGTTCAAAGTTGGCCACGCTCTTCACGATCTTGAAGACCTCACCACGACCGTGGTACGACCTTACTGCGACCTACACGATCGTACCACGATCATCGAAATTTGCATTTTTTTCACAGATCGTAGTGCGATCGTGGCCTAGTGGGACTGGGGTATTAGCCAAATGGTTTCAAAATTCAGACATACAAAAAAAGTCATGTAATTTAAAAGTTTACAAAGTGTGTGATATTTATCGAAGGTACACGCGGTACTCATTTATTTTGAACATCATTTATTCGAAAGTTACACAATAACTTATCAAGAACATGCTAGACAGAAGTATAAATTTTTCATTGAATGCTTTTCATTGCCAGCAAAAATGCATAGCCTGAACCAATTAAATTCTTCACGGCCATAAACACGTGTGGAAAAGATAATCACACGCTGCAGTATAGTATAAAACTTCCATGATTAAAGAGGGGGGGCAAGGGGTTTAACTGTTATGCTGTTATGGGGCAATTTTATTCTTTGTTATCTGTTATTTTGAAAATATATTTGCTGTTAGCTGTTATTGTCTTATTCATTGTTAGCTGTTATTGGGCTTTTAGTTTTTTTGTTATCTGTTATTGTGATAATGTATTTGCTGTTAACTGTTATTGAAAATTGGAATGTTAACATTTTTTTGAGAGCCAATATTCCGTAGAAATTGAAGATCATTGGACATTGGGGTCTACCACTAGTAATATGTTGTTCACGTATTCGGAGAAGGATTCCATTAACATATACCCATTACAGAAGTGAGGTCAAGGACAATTACAGTATATTTTATGATTATCCTTTGTAATAAATTCCATTTTTGTTGGAACATGTATTTAGTATTATCTTATTTTTTGGTATGAGGATAAATTTCCTTGTTTCCCGTACCAGAACAATTTTTAATATGACAAAAAGGAAAACATATATGGCCAGGAATATCTGACAAGAATCTCAATTAAGGACTAGGTCCTTACAACCAGTTAACCTTTTATATAATTTGGTACATTGACTCAGCTTTGATTTTTTTCAAAGCAGAACCAAACACATTGTACAATGAAAGTTCCAACCATGTACTGGGTCCCGAAGCAGCATATAGCTCATTACAAACAAAGATTTATTTCGTCTTCAAGCCATTGCTCCCCTACTAAACTATGTATTCTACTTACTAGTACACTTAGTCCAATCAATAGCCTGATAAAAAATTGTTCAAATTGAGCCTTTGAAAATAATGGAATAAATTACTTTTGGAGTGTTAAAATTGGTTCGATGTACTTGATAAATTGCATGCTTATAATTGGTGCTTTTGATTTTTCAACCCTATATACTGAACACTTTGCCTCATAGTCTTATGAAGAAAAATTCACACACCTCATTAAATAGGCATTTAGAAAAAGTCAGAATGCGAATATATATATTCAAACTCTTTTAGGTCATTTTTAGTATCAACAAACACAAGAACTATGTGAATTGAATACCATAACAGCCCTTGGATTTTTACTAGATATCATTTTTGTCTCTTTGACATATTCCTCATTTCCATTCTCAATTTTATTACACACTATTTAAATTACAAGCATGTGTGAGTTTCTATAACTGTATAAAAATAAATGCTGAAAAAAAGTATTATATGACAAACAAACAGCTACGCCATGAGCGCATGATACGCCCGTCGCCCTTTTTGAAATATTCGATAACTTCTATATGTCATATCAGATATTTATAAAAATTGAAAGGGAGCTTCAGTCAATATATATAAACTATACACCAAAGTTTCATGCGAACTGCTGAAAACATTTTTGACCGAAAACTGGAAAATACCACCCCTTTTAATAAATAAAACCCCTTCACTCAATAACATAAAATCTAAAATTAATGAAAATAGAAAGAGCGCTTACAGTAATAGCTATAAACAATTCAGCAAAGTTTCATAAGAACTGCTGAAAACGTTTTTGTGTTAATGTCCGAAAACTGGAAAATTCCCCCTTTTTAATTAACAAAACCCCTTAACTCGGAAACGTAAAATCTAAAATTTATAAAAATTGAAAGGGAGCTCATGTCAATAGATAGTAACAATTCACCAAAATTCCTAGCAAATTTGTGAAAGGATTTTTGAGACATTATCAGAAAACTGAAGAAAAAAAAACACCATTTTTATTGAATAAAACCCCATTACTCAGAAACTTATTATCTGATATTTATGAAATACGAAGGGGTGCTCACGTCAATAGATATAAACAATTTCCAAAAGTTTTATGCAAATTGGTTAAAGAGTGTTGGAGTTAATATTCGACATGTTGACGACAGGCGGACAACAGTATTCCATAATACGTCCTGTGAACGAGCGTATAAAAATATATTGTGTAGTAAACACATTCTAGATACATAATTTTAAAAACATGTTCATAGAAAATGGAATTACAAAGGATTATACCCGTTATAAGAAATACTGGATTTGTCAAGGACCCGACTTATTTTAATATTTCATTTACTGTTATCTGTTTTTGTCCATTTTAATTCCTTGTTATCTGTTATGATCCAAATCAATTTGCTGTTTTGCTGTTATTGGGACCCCCCTTGCCCCCCCCCCATTAAACCAACCCTGTTTGGCTTCACTCTTGATCGTTTTCTTTTTATCTGATTCTCAATGATTGAACTAGGTTTTAGACCTTTAATTACGTTTGACCTTGAGTATCTTCAAAGAGACATTAACTGTTTTTATCACTATTTTGTGCATTTTTCGTTTGATCTTTTTTTTTTGTGATAACTTTTCATATCATGCTATTCGCCCGAGATGGAAAACTATCACTAGAAACTATGGTGGCGTTGCTAATGTGATTGACATGAAATGGACAACGTCGTCATACGTAAAATAGCGATAAACATATTATCATTGGTCATCTCAACTCGATTGCTTTTCTTGCTTCTGCTGTACCGGATCAAGCGAGGAAATCAATCTCGTTGAGATGATCAACGATAATACATACATATCCACACCTGGTACCGTTCACATAACTACATACATACGCTACACTAGCAAATATGCATCGTACGTACTTATTTAACCCTTCTCGGATATACACATATTGTTAGATGGCTTTTCACATGCTACTCTAGCAAAAATGCTTATCAAGAACAATTTACATCTTAAACCACAGTGACTATTAACCAGTAAAAGTCTGAACTGATACCGGCCTGTATCTGTTCTCGACTGTTTTCAACAAACGTAGTTCTTTCCTCTTTTTGAAGCATCTCGATTTTTATGTACATTCATTTTAGAATTAAAATGTATCTCCGATGAAATTGATTGGTATTATTTTTATATATATATAACAATTTTATAAAGACGCCGACACAAAAATGATTTGCAGCTGTTAAATACGCGCATTTTAATTTTTTCTGTATCTGGAATATTAGTTTTAATCACAAGTTGCAGGAAATTGAATAATATGTCCACTTTAAATATTTCTCATCCGGTTTCAATTAGATGAAACACAATTCCTAATTTTCGAATATATGCCAAAACATATTTCTACCCTGAAACTTCACTAAACTTTAAAGAACTGATGACAAAAAAAAAAATCAACAATTCCACCCACGTTAAAATTATTAGAAGTTAAATTCTCCCTTGCGATGATCGCCAGAACCTTAACTATAATTTCTGCACCAAATTCGTTATTACAAATAAGACAAAACGCAAATGCAGATTTGGTTGCTAGCAGTTATTTCGATATTTCTCTTGCAAACAATGTTTAGTTGTATTATAATCTAGTATAAATTACAGCCGATTACATTAAGGGTGCAGGGCCGTAACTAGCCTCTTTTAATATTGAGGCAAAATATATTTCCCGAGCGTAACGAGGCGAATAAATTTTGGCCGGGGGGGGGGGGGTCTGGGGGCCGCTCAGGACCCCCAGACGCTCTGAGAAAAATAACGCAAAATCGTGCATTTTAAGCGTTTCCAGGACTCTTTCTTACATTGAAACGCAATTAATTTTAAGCTATTTCTTTCCACAATATTCTTGTCTCAAAGCAAAAACATAGACTCATTGTAATTTAAGACTTTTAGGTTTTACGGGGACAACATTAAAAGTAGACCGATATGTAGGATAAAGCAAACTTGAACCGAAATTCTCATAATCATTATGTCTGTCTGCTCTTGTCTTGTATTGTGCTTAATTCAGACTTTGGTGATTTTTTTATGACTAGATTTAAAAATAGTGACTGTGCAGTATTATACTTTAAGTACTAGTACTGGTTAAGTCGACACTAAGGACCATCTTGACCTTGTTTTATGGTATTAATGATTCTTTTATTGTTGAAGACCCTCCCTCAACTATCAAGATGAAGAACAGGAAAAAAACTTTGGCCATTGATCATTTGTATTTTTTCTATGCATTGACTTTGTGTGAGATAAGGTCCTGTGCACGTTTACTCCATATTCTTTTATTTTCTGTTTAAGGGTCACGACTTCATGCAAGTTTAATCCTTCAATGTAAAAAGTCATATGGCAATACATTGACGTTTTTTTAAAGATGATTTGATACCGGTAAATTGGTGGTCTTACTTTAATTTAAACCAACGCGCAATTTTACACCAGTACTCAAAACCCTCCTTTCTTGCTGGTTGCATTTTACATAGACAAATAGAATCGTATAATATAATCAAAATGAGGATGTTAATTGGATGTATGCCTTTTTGTGCTTCTTCGTTACATTTGTTGTTTATTCTTAAAATATTTTCTCGTACAATGTCTGGACATCGGTAGACATGCAACATTGCAAAACCATACTTTACAAATGAAAATCAACACTCTGCAGACTATAGTCATAAAGTAGGACAATAAATTAGCAAAAGACAAACCCGGGACACAGAAGTACAAACAAAAGACCATAAACTTTGAAAACTAAAAGTAAAATAGAAACATGGATCACGAAAAACATGCAGGGGTGACATCAGAGAGTAATGAGAACTTGCTTCTTGCAAGACACTTTCCGTGAAAACAATTCAGGTTGATATGACTTCAGACAATCTTGTTTCAGTTCTTTTTATATATATTTTTTTAATTTCCAACATGAGGCATTTGCCTCATTTGCCTCAATGTAGTTACGGTCCTGGGGTGTAGGCAAAGGTTATATCTTTGGTTATCTTGCTTGCTAGCTAGCTGAATCTTGACGTCATTATTAGGTTAGGTGATCTGCCCTCCTTTAAGAGTAGAACAGCACGACAGATAACCAGTATTATATTTGTTTGTAGGACTAGGCTACTTCGGAAGTATACCTCACCTATTTTAAAATGACTTTACAGTTCAGCTAGCAAGCAAGCTACCAAAAGATATTACCTTTGCCCACACACTCAATGAAATCGGCTGTATTAACTATATTCAAATTGACATTTTTATATAAAAACCAGGAACCTGTAAATAATGTTTGACGTAACTCCTTGTCCTGTTGGATATTTTTTAAACCTTTAAGCCTACTGGTCTCGAGGCCAATGCAGCAAACCTTGGATCTATACCAGTGCCTATACAGAAACAGCCAGTTAATAACACTATATTATTATACATATACAGTTACATGTATATAAATCGAAGCAAATAGATAATATAATATAACTTTCTGAGAATGTATTTGTTGTTTGATATATATAATTTTTACTTGATATATTAGGTAAATTATTTAGTGCTTAGTTATCATGCGTGAAGGTTACACAATAATACAGCATCACTCAGTAAACACATTGCAATGTCATATTCTGACGCAACTGTCACGTATCTGTAACGTTATAAAATATTTTTGGTCGATAAAGTATTTAGTTGAATTTTACGCTGTTATAAAAGAGAAACTGTGTTTTCGTCATCAATAATAAATTGCAATACTAAAAAAATAAAAATAAATAAAAATGCACTAAGTACTGTATCTGATCAAATTAATCAAGTAATTAAAACGTTGTTGCGACGTAAGGGGACGACCATTTGATATTCTGGGCGGGGGGGGGGGGGGGGGGGGGGGGGGCAGGCGGATTTTGAAAATGAATAATCTTGATTATCACAAAATAAAATGGTTTGTTCTGTGGTAGTTTGAAAATAAATTACCTGACTTGCAATGAACATGTATTGAAAATAAATAACTCAGCAGGTCTAATCGAAAGTATGAGATGGCTCAGATTCTTCATAAATTCATCTTTTTCCCCAAAAAAAAATCGGGAAAATTTCCCAAATCTTTTCATAATAAAAGTATAAATATTATTAAAATTTATTTGAAATGTCTGAAAATTGGTTTCATTTAACTTGAGGCATATTTTCGCAGGAACACTTACACTGAATCTACAATTTGCTTTGAGACACAAATATTGTCAAAAGAACTTATTAAACAGAACTTGCATTTTTCAGATTAAGAAATGGCCTGGGGAACACCCAGAAAGCATGATTTTGCATCATTTGTTCTATAGCTTCTAAGTTCTTGGGCCTTCAGTGACATCAAAACCCTTCAAAAAGAAAATTTGCCTCGCTCCGCTCGGCGGAATAATTTTATGTTTACCAATACTTTAAAAAAAAGGCTAAATACAACCAAACTTTAATACGGTGTATGTATGCAATACATGTATAGTCAGTCAGAATATAGAAGATTAATTTCTGCAGAGGATGTTGATTAATTCTGATTAAATTGTACATAATGACTTGACTATAATACATGTATTATTTGTAATAAACAAATAATTAAAAAAAAAGTTGTATGTTTTCGAATATAAATATAGTTGTGAAAATAAATAATCAGTCCCTTGCTTTAATGAAAATGAAAAATCTTGCTTCAATAGTGCAGAAAATAGATAATCTGTCCTCTTAGTTTACAAAAATAAACAACCGATCCAAAACAAACCCTCCTGCCCCCACCCCACCCCTAGAATATCAAATGGTCCTCACCTAATCATCGACATATATAGCAAAATATCTTCTTTTACTGTCGTTTTTCTTTTTCTTTTGTTGTACTCAATTTAATTTACACTTTTTTCTGTTTTTTTATTTGTAGAACTATATTGAACGATATTGATTAGTTTTAATATACAATGTATATACGCGCATCTGTTTTCAATTATGACCCAGATGATGGGTGCCACTGTGACGCGATTGTGGTGAAATTTAGCGCCATTCAGAAAGCCGCGTCTCTATCGAACTGCACGTAGATTCAATGTAAGTAAATTTATACTATTTGTATTGTTTCACTGTTGTTTTTTATCTCTCACTTTTTAGAAAGTTTCTATTATATAGGAACAGAATAATATATACATAATACAACAAGGTAAACATTTATCTACTATTCATGCTATATATTGTTGACAAAAGAAAAATAAACAATTCAAAACTGAACCAAATATTAAATTTATCTGACCTACTTATATCTATATATACATGTATATATCTCACCACTGTTCTGGTTTTACACATCTGCAGAAAATGCAACACGTGTCTAAAATCGTTTTAAAAAATAAGAATTTAATTGAATATGTTGTACATAACATGACATAATATATCTTGCTTTACATATCAATGTATATATTATAATTTGGTTAGTGTAACACACAACATGTATTAATTAACTTTTGTAAAATTCGTCTGCAGAAACCCCACACACGTGCAGCTAATTTGATTTTAATTGAGGTCAGGATAGCAAGCTATCATATTCAAACTGGACCCCTGCTGTAGTTTCAATCTTGTGTCGAAGTAACAATCAAGATCAAGAGGTTGCCAGTTTAATATTATAAACAGACACAATGATGGCATACGTTGAAAATAACTACAGTGTATTCACAAGATAGTTTGTCTTGTTATACATCATAAGCCAACCTCCAACCTGTCTTTTTTTTTAAACTAAAATCAACATTATATTTCTTGCAAGGGACAATATTATTTTATGTAAAACGTTATTTAGTCGTACATTTATTGATCATATTTTAAACAGTTATATTTTGGCAGTGGATATTTTGCGAGCAAAACAGTAATTATGACATTTAAAGTGAGCTATAAATAGCATAATTCAATAACCCCAATTTGCATGTTCTTTGTAACGTTCTCACGGTCGTAGAACAAATCGCAATCAAAGAAAATTTCGGGCCAATCATACCAATATTTCGGACCTAATTTCTATATCAAAAAACAACGGCAGACATTATCTGTTAACAAAACTCTGTTCGTTACAGGTTAATAAGTTAAATAAAATTTTGGAGGATTGCAACACAATTTCATATAGCAGTCCTAAGTATGAAATTGTTCAAATTATTATGGCATATTGTTATTCTAAATTATTTCCCAAAATTAATCGCCCTGAAGATCATAAAAAACATTTTATTGAAATTAAGTATGTCAATAAAGGCTTTGATTTTGTAAATATTGCCGGTATATTTAACGACCATTCTGTTAAAGAACAAATTCCTGGATATTTTGACAATACTGAGCTACCTCTTATTTGTTATATTTACAAGAAATCTACCCGGAAATTTGTGTTTAATTATAGTCAATTGTGTAAAGATGTTAATATCAGTGAAAATACACCTACTTCATGTAATTGCAGTAATTCCGAATATATTTATGGCCCCATTTCCCATGTTATAACAGGAGATCTTAACATCGTTCAAGACCGAGAGTTAAAATCATTCCTCAGTAAAGGACCTAAATATCGTCCCCCGTCAATTATTAATTGGAATGAGTGTCGTAATATCATCCACGACTCACTCCATACTTACTGTATGAAATGGATAAAACGGGAAAAAGCTGACAAAAAATCTTTGGACTCTTTTTTTAATTCAGTAATGAAGATAGTTGATATACGTATTCAACATTTTAAAGAACATTTTACTATAAACAATTACAACAATAAACCTATTTCTCGTATCAAACTGTGACAAACATAAACTAAAAGAACTAGCCAAGGAATTTGTTTTTGTCCCGGCAGATAAAGCTGCTAATAATATTATTATTGTTTGACGTAAATTTTACATTGAGGTTCTGAAAAAGGAAATCACCAATTCACCAACATTCCAACTGACTCCATTTTCAGAAAACGAAATCTGTAACAAACATAAACTTTTAGGCACCGCTTTACAAGCAGAGCCAAATACAATGAAAGTCCCAACTATGTATTGGCTTCCGAAGCTACACAAGACCCCTTACAAATATAGATTTATTTCGTCTTCAAGCCATTGTTCAACTACTAAATTGTCTATTTCTTCTTACCAGCACACTTGGTACAATTAAAAACCTGATAATAAATTGTTCAAATAAGGCCTTCGAAAATAGTGGAATAAATTACTTTTGGAGTGTCAAGAACTCGTTGGAAGTACTTGATAAATTGCATGCTTATATTGGTGATTTTGAATCTGTTCAAAGTTTTGATTTTTCTACCCTGTATACCACATTGCCTCACATTCTCATTAAGACAAAATTCACACACCTAATTAAATGGGCATTCAAAAAATCAGAATGTGAATATATATGTTCAAACTCTTTTAGGTCATTTTTTAGTAGCAATATAAACAAAAAAACTATGTTAATTGGACATGCTTTGATACTATATATGCCCTTGAATTTTTACTAGATAACATTTTTGTTCGCTTTGGGGATTCCGTATATCGTCAGATTATCGGAATTCCAATGGGGACTAACTGTGCACCACTTATTGCGGACCTGTTTTTGTATTGTTATGAGTTACAATTTATGACAAAAATAAGCAAAGACCCATCGAAACAACATCTGATAAAGAAATTTAATAATACTGTAACGATAACCGAGCGGTCAGGCTTTGGTGTTAACTGTAAATATTGGAACTCTTAGTGTGTTGCTATAAGAATGGAATATATGAACTAAAGTTATAACTGGCGACTCTTCTTTGGTAACGTGGTTCTCTGGTATCGTGGTATTCGGGTAGATCTACAGTTGGTTCTGTATAGGTTTTGTGGTACGTTGTGGTATTCTGATAGATCTTAGTTTGGTTCCGTTTAGGTTTTTGTAAGAATAACAAACTCGTCGAATAAAAATCAACTTGTATTTACGTGCAATAAATATCAGCAATTCGTACACATAATAAATAACTTAAGTAGCAGTATTCTAGTTTAACAAATAAATACCTTACTTTTATATTAGAATATCGTAAAGAAAAATGGATAGCGGAACTATAATACATAAATACCTAGAAAGTTTACGAACAAGATAGTTTGGTAATCGGCAAATGGTAACGGAAATTCAATGTCAAAAGATAACGTTTCTCTCGAGAAGTAATTCTCTAAATACAACTTGTTATGGAACTAACAAGTCCTAACAAGCCAACATTATACGGAAATAGTCTGGTTATTACTGGTTATTTAATCGCTTGGAATTAGCGTGTGTCACTTGCCCAGGGTAAAGTCGTACTGAGCTTTCACCTTTCTCTCCTCAGTATTTATACTTCGGTAAACCATTACCAAAATGGTTTACCATTTACCGAAATGGTTTACCATTTACCATTTAGGTAAAATACCTAAATTACCAAAACCGGAATTGGTAATTACCAAAATAATGTTCGGAACGATTGGTAAACGTTTATGTACTTCATTTGACATGAACAATCGAGGGGAGTTCCGAATATAAATTCAAAACATGGACGTTAAGAATAATAAAAAGTTAACAATGTTTACACAAAGTTGTACAAGAAATATAAAATAAAAACAGTCAATAAACGGTAAGGTTTTAACAACATCATCACACAATTTTAGGGAAAACAAGTTCCATTTCAAAGAACCCCCATTTTGTTACACTCTCCCCACCTTTGAAAAATAATGTTTGCCCTCAAACATGAATAGCCATTCCCTAAAATTTAAAACAAGTTCTCCAATATTTTTCATTAAAATATTCTATAGCATACATATTCAAAATTATAAAACAATATTTGATCAAATATAAATACAATCTTCTGAGTGTACATTGTTCATTTTCATCTTCCCGCAAAGTTGAAGCTTCCGCACAGTTCTTTATGATCTTTTAATTTTGTAAATGTTCATATAGCACCAACATTTCTTCTTCACATGACGATTGTTCATAAAACACGAGTTCTGTTTATTTTAACAAATGTTTATAGAACACAGACATATCTTCTTCACTTGACAAATGTTCATAAAACACCAACACATCTTCTTCTCATTACGAAAGTTCATAAAATACGAGTTCTGCTTATTTTTAACAAATGTTTATATAGAGTACTGACAAATCTTCTTCACTTGACGTTCTAGACGAATGTTCATTAAACAGCAACACTTCTTCTTCTCGTTATGCATGTTCTCGCATCAGAAATACTATGATGATTCTGTGTATTCTGACAAATGTTTATAGAGCACCATCAAATATTCTCTGCGGGACGAATGATCATATTGCGCTATTTACAAATAATTTTCCTGAAAACAAATTACATATTACACAACAATCATCAAATGTACACAATATCAATAAAAATCTGAAATAATATTACATTTAATCTACAAAAACTCTTTCCCTTATCCAATAAATACATGGACTTTTATCTATAAAAATCAAACTCAATAATCATTGATACAAGTATATCTATGTCAGCAATAATGAGACACGATACCGAGTATTTATCAGACTGTGTTGGTAATACAGCAGTCCCCATCGTCATAACTACGCTTCCATTAGTCATGCAGGGGTATCCCACTACGTGTATTGGTTAACACTGTCTTCACAATCTTGGACATGGTATTATTCATGGATGAATAATAAATAATAAAAAAACTACCCACATACAATGGACCTGGTATCAATCAAACAATTTAATTCTATGTCAAAAACATACCATTGACAATTACATATCAACTATCAGAATATATTTATCTGACTCAATTTTTCAAAATTATTGGACTCTCCTATAAATCATAATTAGTCTCAGCTAAAACTTGGTACTCAGTTTCAGTAACTAATAGTTTCCCCGACCAGTCATTTGGTCTACCACTTTTATTTCTTGGAATTAAAAATTGTTATTTCTGTTATATTAAATTTTTGAAAGACGACCTGAAATGTCATCAAATTGTTCAGACAAATCCCTATCTAAATCAAAATTATTATATATTTATTTACAGCACGGACTGGCTTAGTGTCGTAATTTACGTCTATTGTTTTGGAAGGCTTCATACTCCAGAGCTACTTGAATGGCGTTATCAATATTTTTTGCTTTGGCCTGGAAAATAGCCCATTCCATGTCAGCATCATTTAGAGAATCAATAAAACAATCACGTGCTAAATAATCCCTAACTTCCATTGGAGCTGATGGATACGCTAATCTTACTAGACGTTTTATGTCTTGGCCTAATACAGGTATTTGTTCCGTGCGACCGCGTATTTTACTTTTCATTTGCGCCCTGTACAATTCTGCTTGGTTTTCTGGTTGAAAACGTGACGCTAAAGCGGCAGTCAGTTGTACAAAATTGGTCCGCATCTCTGGTCTTAAATTGGTTAAAATACTTTGGGCGGTACCTCTTAAGCTAGTAGCTAATTCTAAAGCTTTCTCTAGGTCAGACCATTTATTAATTGCTGCAATTAATTCAAACTGAACTAAATAGTCTTCCCAATTAGTCTCTCCATCATAAAGTACTGGTTTCTTTTTGTAATAGTTTTTATTTGGTAAGTTTATATCATAATCATGGTCAAAAATTGGTTTATTACTAATGCCAGAATAATTTAAATTACTGGTCATTTCATCAGTACGGTGTTCATGGTCGGTCCTGTTAACCCCAACTCTGAATCGTCCGCGGGACGTCAAAGGTAATGCTTGGTACGTTGCCCCCATATTATGGAGTACGCCCCGGTCCAATGTTCTAGGTAAATCTCCCGAATCCCATCTGGATTCACAAGACGTTGCGCCTCGTCTTGTATTCCCGGAGTCTCCCTCAGCAGAACCCTTTGCCTCAGCAGTACCCTCTGCTTCAGCATAACCCTCTGCTATAACAGTACCCGCTGCTATAGTAGAACCCTCTGCTTTCTGACTCCAAAACCCATACCTAGACCTGGCAGCATGGTTATAAAGAGTGCTTGACTCTTCACCAAGATTCTGTTTTACCGGCCACGTCGCATTTGGTTCCAAATGCACAACCGTTGCCCTATTTGAAACTTCCTTATTTTTCGCTTGGTCAATGGCCACTTTCGTTGATGGTGATAGACCTTCTGACAATGGCCTTTTGTCAGTATGGTGTATACCATCCTTTTCGTATCTATCTGTATTCTCTTGTGAGGGCCATTGATCTTGGTTCACTCTTATGCTTATCTCTCCGGTCGGCGTCAGATCATGGAAAGTTTCACAGGACCGAGATCGGGGGAGTACTGGTCTACCCTGGGCAGTTAACCTAGGTGTTTCAAATTTATTTTCCGCGCTATCCATTTTACTTATATTTATTTATGCCTTATCTTAAATATTATTAAACTTATTGTAAGAATATAAAAATGTAGGTACGTGCCTCCGCTGCCACCACTGTAACGATAACCGAGCGGTCAGGCTTTGGTGTTAACTGTAAATATTGGAACTCTTAGTGTGTTGCTATAAGAATGGAATATATGAACTAAAGTTATAACTGGCGACTCTTCTTTGGTAACGTGGTTCTCTGGTATCGTGGTATTCGGGTAGATCTACAGTTGGTTCTGTATAGGTTTTGTGGTACGTTGTGGTATTCTGATAGATCTTAGTTTGGTTCCGTTTAGGTTTTTGTAAGAATAACAAACTCGTCGAATAAAAATCAACTTGTATTTACGTGCAATAAATATCAGCAATTCGTACACATAATAAATAACTTAAGTAGCAGTATTCTAGTTTAACAAATAAATACCTTACTTTTATATTAGAATATCGTAAAGAAAAATGGATAGCGGAACTATAATACATAAATACCTAGAAAGTTTACGAACAAGATAGTTTGGTAATCGGCAAATGATAACGGAAATTCAATGTCAAAAGATAACGTTTCTCTCGAGAAGTAATTCTCTAAATACAACTTGTTATGGAACTAACAAGTCCTAACAAGCCAACATTATACGGAAATAGTCTGGTTATTACTGGTTATTTAATCGCTTGGAATTAGCGTGTGTCACTTGCCCAGGGTAAAGTCGTACTGAGCTTTCACCTTTCTCTCCTCAGTATTTATACTTCGGTAAACCATTACCAAAATGGTTTACCATTTACCGAAATGGTTTACCATTTACCATTTAGGTAAAATACCTAAATTACCAAAACCGGAATTGGTAATTACCAAAATAATGTTCGGAACGATTGGTAAACGTTTATGTACTTCATTTGACATGAACAATCGAGGGGAGTTCCGAATATAAATTCAAAACATGGACGTTAAGAATAATAAAAAGTTAACAATGTTTACACAAAGTTGTACAAGAAATATAAAATAAAAACAGTCAATAAACGGTAAGGTTTTAACAACATCATCACACAATTTTAGGGAAAACAAGTTCCATTTCAAAGAACCCCCATTTTGTTACAATACTTTTAGATATTTGGATGATATTTTGGCTCTCAATAATGACGACTTCAGTATGTATATTAATGAAATTTATCCTGTTGAACTTACTTTAAATAAAGCTAATACTAGCAATGACCACTGCCCTTTTCTCGATCTTGATATCTATATCACTAATGGAAAGCTGAATACTAAAATTTATGATAAAAGGGATGATTTTTCATTTCCTATCGTTAATTATCCGTTTTTAGATGGTGACGTTCCCTTGTCACCATCTTACGGTGTTTATATATCTATACTTGTACGATTCGCTCGTATGTAACAATGTTTTAGATTTTAACGAGAGAAATTTATGTATTACTGAAAAATTATTACACCAGGGTTTTCGATATCACAAACTAGTCAAAACATTTTACTAAATTTTATCATCGGTATAAAGACATTATTCGTAAATATAGCTCAACATGCAGACTTTTAATACGTTCAGGTATTTCACATCCAATTTTTTATGGTAATATTCTTTATAAAGCACAAAGGTGTCAGTATTCACCTCAGAAACTTACAAAACCTTTGAATAGACTTATTAAGAAAGGATATAATTACGATACTGTTGTCAAGTCATTAAAGATTGCATATTTTGGCGTTAATATTGAGTCACTGATAAGGTCTTTGCATCGGAACTAAACACATGTATTCTAAAAACAGTTGTTGGCATGACACGGGTTATGTTCTTCTCATATATGTTATGATGGTATGATACTAAACCCCTAACGGGAAGGATTGTGCCTGATGTTCATATGATGAAATCATAATCTTTCAGTCAGTTTAGTTGAAGTCTGGAGCTGGCATGTCAGTTAACTGCTAGTAGTCTGTTGTTATTTATGTATTATTGTCATTTTGTTTATTTTCTTTGGTTACATCTTCTGACATCAGACTCGGATTTCTCTTGAACTGAATTTTAATGTGCGTATTGTTATGCGTTTACTTTACTACATTGGTTAGAGGTATAGGGGGAGGGTTGAGATCTCACAAACATGTTTAACCCCGCCGCATTTTTGCGCCTGTCCCAAGTCAGGAGCCTCTTGCCTTTGTTAGTCTTGTATTATTTTAATTTTAGTTTCTTGTGTACAATTTGGAAATTAGTATGGCGTTCATTATCACTGGACTAGTATATATTTGTTTAGGGGCCAGCTGAAGGACGCCTCCGGGTGCGGGAATTTCTCGCTACATTGAAGACCTGTTGGTGACCCTCTGCTGTTGTTTTTTATTTGGGCGGGTTGTTGTCTCTTTGACACATTCCCCATTTCCATTCTCAATTTTATTTAAAGATATAACAGTCATAATGCAAATTGGAAGATGTCAATAAAAATAAGGAGCTAAATATACTATTTGATAAATCCCTCAAAAAGCCCAAAATATTAATCTTTAATAAAATTTGCTTTTGAAATAAGGGAAAAAACATTGAAAGGAGGGGGGGGGGGGAAAGAGCGAAGGTATGGCATTTTCTTTAAAAAAAAAATTTGAATTCCAAATTGAGGCAACAAAACATTCTGTTTAAGTAGAGGACAAAATAATATTCCTTAATCCAGATTTTTCCATACCTTATAGTATTGAATTTGATCAAAATGATTTGATTGACAGCATTTTAAAATTAAATAAAATTGGTCGCGAAGTGCGCGAAAAAAAATCCGGCTCGAACAAAAAAACATAACCGTCCTTGAAGTTAAATTGTTGCTCCCTAACGGTATTTTCTTTGAATTGCAAACATTTTATCTGTAATCAAATTGTATACTATCAATATTTGGTTCCGTTTTCCAACATCTGACAAAATACCACTGCCTTACATTGTTGTTAATTTTACTGTTTCGTATTGTTATGTATCTGTTTAAACAGTGTATACGGTCGTATTAATTACGCATATAAATTTCAGAATGGACGAAAAGCAAAGAAACAGAAGACAAAGACGACTAGAAGACAATTCGGTTGATTGTGACTCTGAATCCGGATATGAATCTACATACAATGAAACTTTGTGCGACGATTTGGCCGCTTGGATTAACAAATATCAGATAAAACATAATGCTGTTGACGATTTGTTAAAGATTTTGAAAAAACATGGCCATCTTGACATTCCCTCGACAGCTAGAATACTTCTTAAACATGTTAAATCAAAACGCAATATTGTTACTGAATGAAATCTGGAATAGCCTAATATTGTTTGATGGACAATTGTTATTAAACATGTTCATGGCGTCATACATTTAATTCACATGGATTGATGTGTACGAGTCCCATATTAAAAACACACACTTTAGAAAGCAAGAGCAGCAAGTCAAATGCAATAGCCAGATATTGCATCTAAATATTTCATTAATTTCTTGAATAAATGTTTCTTTGAATAGTTTTATCATTAATTTGTCAACTCAGTTAGATCGAGCGATAACATTTTCAATTGCCTCCGTTTTGTTGGTGACATATAAGGTAAACACAGTTTGAACAGCTTGGAATAAGAATAATAGTTATTATACTTTATTTCAACCGTATCGAATGAGTTATTACAGAAAAAGTTTACTCGAGGGTTGACATTTACCGCACCTGGATTCTTTAGAACTCGACTTCTTTGATTTTTAAAATCTTGGTCATTCAGTCAATAAATTCTATCAAAACATTTGCATTTTCAACCTTATATCACCAGACCACATGATAAGAAATGATACACAATTTTTTCCTCCATACAAATAACACCTTTATACGTGCAAATTTATTATTTTGGAATATGTTGTAAAAAAATTAGCCCGAAAAAAAAACCCCGTGCTACACAGATTAAAAGTGATCAGTCATGTCAGTATGATGGATTTCTCATTGACAACATATTTGTTGAATTGGAGGTAGGATTTTCAAGCATGTTTTCAGCGTTCCAATTGGAACCAACCGTGCACCTCCTCTGGCCGACTTTATCTTATTATCATGGTTAGAGTTCCTTCACACGCTTGTTTAAACAAGAAGATAAGAAAAAATCGTATTCTGATATATTGATGATGTTCTTTCAATCAACAATTCAGTTAGTTTTCATTTTTCAAGGTTTCTGGTTCCCATTATAATTTTCTCCTGAATTAAAGAATAAAGAAACCATTAAAGCAGCTTTATCCACCTCATTTCTGAACAAACATTCGACTTTTACTATAGCGGGGATCTTACAAGAATCTATGACAAAAGAGACGTTTTGAATTTTTAAAATGTGAATTATCCACATATCGGCAATATAACAAACAATCTGTATCCACGTATTGAGTAAATGTTTCTCAACTCATAGTAATACGATATTAAAGAGCTTGCAGCTGCAATATTTATGTAGACATTGAAAAACGTAATGGGTGTCCTAGCATAGAGTTGATCGATGATGAGCCAGGCTTTTGGCTTTTTTCTACTAAAATTGTCATCGGAAAGTACATAGACCTGTAAGATTATTACTTAGTTTGCACTTCACCAACTACATAATATATAGATATAAGAAGATGTGGTATGAGTGCCAATGAGACAACTCTCCATCCAAGTCCCAATTTGTAAAAATAAACCCTGATAGGTTTTGAATTGTAAATCCAGTGTGCTGAAATTGCATGTTATTTGTTTTGCAGTTCTCTTTATTTTGTCCTCAAGCTATTGTGTTTCGAATCGTCATTATACTTTTGGCGTGCCTCGGAATTGATACATCACAATTTTATTATAGGGTTTTTGGCGTTTGGTGTTCCTGGGTCAAGAGCTTTAATATGGACGCAAAGACTAATCCAATGGTGTTTTCGTTTTGTTTACCCTTGTATATATATGTTTCGTTTATTTTTACTTTAGAAGGAAAGTGTATACTTGTAAGGCAATTAGTCTATATTTTGATAAACTGTATGACTATAAATACAGTAACATTTGTGATGGCGTCGTTGTCAGATTTACTATCAACTATTTATTTTTTTCTTTGTTACTAATAAGATCTATTTAGATTTGTATTACTGGCATGACTGTTTGTTCTACCGGGTAATTTAAAGTATACATTATGTACGTCGACTTACGGGAGAACATAACTTCTTCCTCTCATTACACCTTAGTCCTTCATTGCTACCATATCCTGCCCCTCGTATAAGACTTCCTCTCATTACACCTTAGTCCTTCATTGCTACCATATCCTGCCCCTCTTATAAGACTTCCTCTCATTACACCTTAGTCCTTCATTGCTACCATATCCTGCCCCTCTTATACTACTTCCTCTCATTACACCTTAGTCCTTCATTGCTACCATATCCTGCCCCTCTTATACTACTTCCTCTCATTACACCTTAGTCCTTCATTGCTACCATATCCTGCCCCTCTTATACTACTTCCTCTCATTACACCTTAGTCCTTCATTGCTATCATATCCTGCCCCTCTTATAAGACTTCCTCTCATTACACCTTAGTCCTTCATTGCTACCATATCCTGCCCCTCTTATACTACTTCCTCTCATTATACCTTAGTCCTTCATTGCTACCATATCCTGCCCCTCTTATACTACTTCCTCTCATTACACCTTAGTCCTTCATTGCTACCATATCCTGCCCCTCTTATACTACTTCCTCTCATTACACCTTAGTCCTTCATTGCTACCATATCCTGCCCCTCTTATACTACTTCCTCTCATTACACCTTAGTCCTTCATTGCTACCATATCCTGCCCCTCTTATACTACTTCCTCTCATTACACCTTAGTCCGTCATTGCTACCATATCCTGCCCCTCTTATACTACTTCCTCTCATTACACCTTAGTCCTTCATTGCTACCATATCCTGCCCCTCTTATACTACTTCCTCTCATTACACCTTAGTCCTTCATTGCTACCATATCCTGCCCCTCTTATACTACTTCCTCTCATTACACCTTAGTCCTTCATTGCTACCATATCCTGCCCCTCGTATAAGACTTCCTCTCATTACACCTTAGTCCTTCATTGCTACCATATCCTGCCCCTCTTATACTACTTCCTCTCATTACACCTTAGTCCTTCATTGCTACCATATCCTGCCCCTCTTATACTACTTCCTCTCATTACACCTTAGTCCTTCATTGCTACCATATCCTGCCCCTCTTATACTACTTCCTCTCATTACACATTAGTCCTTCATTGCTACCATATCCTGCCCTCTTATAAGTGTTAACGGACTATATATATACAAACCACCAGAGCAGACCGGAAAATATACCTAATTATTTCTGATAAAATTGAGAATAGAAATGGCGAATGTGTCAAAGAGGCAGCAACCCTACAAATTAGCAGAAAACAGGTAAATTTGATGGATACAATCAATACAATTATTTTTTTGGCAGTATCATTTTTCCTTTATCTACGAAAAGAGGTAAACTTTTAAAACAAATAACAGACATTTATATAAAAACAATTAACATGAACTCTCACACGAACGTAATGAAAAATATATCTACAAGTCAAGATTCAAAGGCTTTGATTTACAAATAAAAAGACGTGGTATTATTGAAAATAATATTGCTATCCACCAAATACTGAATGACCTATATAGATATTAGTACTAATGAGACAACTCTCCATCCAAGTAACAATTAATAAAAGTAAACCATTATAGGTCAAATTACGGCCTTCAGCACGGAGCATTGGCTCACACCGAACAGCAAGCTATAAAGGGCCCTAAAAATTACCAGTGTAAAACCATCCAAATGGGGTAAAACAACGGTTTAATCTATATAAAAACGATAAACGAGAAACACTTATGAACCACATAAAAAGATATATATGTTTTATTGTAAATGTTAAAGCAATAATAAGCTATGTCAACGTTTGCCCTTCATAAATGAGCAAAACCAATACAGCATAGTACGCTACAATGCATAAAAGGCCTTGATATGACAAAAAGTAAACAACCAAAAGAGATCGTATTTAACAGTATTCACTTAGAAAATTTAGATGAAGTGTAAACTTAAGGCTCATATTTATTGAACATTAAATTATAGTAGTTCGACCAAATGAATTACGGATTTAATTTTATGGAACCAAATAACCTTTCAGATTATCATTATGTAGGCAAAAATGGATATTGTCAAAGAAACAATCAAAAACGTTGTGGAAGAAACAAATCTTATGTCACGGCAAATCACTACTGAACATTTTTTATATCCACCAGTTCATTTAGTTGACGCATTATAAGACCAATCTCGTTTGTTGGTGGGATTCGTGTTGCTCAGTGACGTTTTTTGGTGGAGTTCGTGTTGCTCAGTGACGTTTTTTGGTGGATTTCGTGTTGCTCAGTGACGTTTTTTGGTGGGTTCGTGTTGCTCAGTGACATATAGTCTTGTATGCTGTTGAGTTTTTATATCATGATTATGTTAGTCTTCTGATTTATTCTATTTAGATGATCCTCATTTTATAATGTGAGGTAACTATTTTGAAAGTCAATTCAAAATATAATCAAATTGAATAGAACTTCGATTTGATTCGTTATTAAGTTAACTGTGAAGAGGTTTTTGAAAAGTTTTAATGATTTGTTTTGACTCTTGTCGTTCTTTATTTTAATAACTTCAAAAAGGATTCGTTGGTCGATTTCCTGCTTTTTGTCAAAATTGTAGATCTTTACTTGCTGGTCATCTGTGCTTATTTAAATTTCTGTCTATCTATTAATCTAATTTATTTCATAAATTCATTTATGTCTATGTGGACAATTTCTATTTGAATTAAACAGTCAATTTGAACTAAGTGTATATAATAGAATTATCTTATTTTTATATTTAGCCAACCAATCAAATAACAGATATGTTATGACGTAAAAATTTATCTGCGACAAGAAAGTTCGCTAAAATTTCTCTGAACAATTTTTAGGCAGTTAAGCTCTTATGTTGTACTGTTACACCACTATCCCATGTTCGGAGAGTTGGCGCCTTCTAACTAGTTTAACCCCTCTTCATTCTTCCATGCTGTATGTGCCTGTCCCAAGAAAGGAGCCTGTAATTCAGTGGTTGTTGCGGTGTTACATAATACTTATTTTTCATTCATTATGTGGTAGAGAATTTAGGTCGTAAGTTTTCTCGTTTGAATTGTTTTACAGTTGCAATTTCGAGGCCATTTATATAGATGACTATGCAGTATGGGATCTGTTCATTGTTGAAGGTCGTACGGTAAGTTGACTACTTGTTATTAATTTCTGTGTCATTTGGACTCTTGTGGAGAGTTATCTCATTGGCAATCGTATCGCATCTTCTTTTTTTATATGAAATTGTCTCTGGATTTCAGAAAGAACCCTTGTTTCACAGGGAATTCAATATTTGGTGTTTTCACAGATTTTGATATACTAGTAAGACCATCCCTAGCATCCTACTACTCCTAAGCTCTGGCCTTACGGTCATAAAACTTCCGAGTCAGTAATATTGGATTTCATGTATCGAGCAGGATTTTTGGGCTCCAAGCACTGAGAAAAGTTTTATGACTTCAACCCCTGGACTATAAATTCCATGATCTAGAAACCTGGCCAATCTATAAATAGCATTATTACAATTCATTCATACAATTGCCAACCAACCATACTTCAATGTGAATGCTACGTCATATCAATATGATTTATTTATTAGGAATTCAATCAGTACAAACTAAACCCAGGTTAACAAACTCTCTTAAAACCTTCATGGACAGTAACCAACTGTTACACAGTTTAATATGTGGAACAATATAAAATAACACTCCACTGGTTGGTTTCAAGTGCTTCAGTGCTTAAAACCTCTATAAATATTTAATTCCACAAGAAATCAGTTCACAGCATCAGCTAGCTGGGTAATAGGGCATGTCGACACAGTTTTTAGTGTAGGGACCCATGACGTCTTCTTTTTCATCTAATTTTCATTTTAATGTTTCTTTAATTTTTCTAATTCCTCTAAAATGTTTTTTTTTTTTAAACTATGTATTCAATTAATCAAAAGTTTTCTCTTAAAATATGATTGACAACAAACCAGTTGCAGTTTATCCAAACTGTTTTTTCCCGCATACTACGAGTGACACAGACACAGTATACAAGAAAAAAAAAGTTTGAAAATATTTCCCTTGTTGTGAAATGGTATTAGTCGCAGCAATGAAGCACTAATTTGTTTATTACAAATGTACTTGTATAATTGCCAGCATTTCTAACAATGATAGTTTCTTACGTAACACGTATAGAAATTGGACTTTTTTTTAACACATCTTTAAACGAACATTTTGTACATTATATATTCTCAGTTTACATTTGTAGGTAACAGACACGAAAATGGATGATTTAACCGAATTTATCAAATTGTGCATGCAACCAGAGCATAAAAAGGGATCATCTAAACAAGAGGCTCACAGGTGCCATCATCGATCACATGTCGAAATTGATGTTAATATACTGTCACAGTAGATTCATTTATTTTTATTGGTACCAATTTTCATGGATTGGAGAAAGCTTGTATTTTCGTGGACATTTAATTTCGTGGTTTTGCCAAAGGCTGTATACAACCTTACGGGAAATTTGTAATTCAATTCGTGTTTAAACTGTTACCATCAAATCCAGGAAAATTTGTATCTAGCGAATAATAATGAGTCCACAGTAGGTACATTTTATTATCATCTGCTATTTGGTCAGGTTATTGTCTTTTTGACATATTCCTGATTTCAATTTTCAATTTTACATAAATTTGGTAAAATTCAAAAGTTAGTAAAAAGTCGTCTGTTATTAGCAATTTCTACTACAAGACTAAATGTTTATGTCATATTGGCATTCGTAAAGATCGTGTATACCATATATTTGTCTGTTTACAAACATAATTTGTAACGAAACACTTTACGAAAAAAACATTCAAGACAGAGATATGCGTTTCTTGTGTATATTTCGGAGTTTAGTATGACGTCCATTTTTTCTGAACTAGTATAAATTTTTGTTTAGGGGCCAGCCGAAGCACGCCTCCAGATGAGGGAGTTTCTCGTTGCATTGAATACCCATTGGTGCTCTTCGGCTGTTGTCTGTTCGTTGGTCGGGTTGTTGTCTCTTTGACACATTCCCCAGTTCCATTGTCAATTTTATATGAACCTACGACAACCCATTACTACGACAAATTCTCCCCTAACATGGGACAGTGGTAACGTATCTAAAGAATAGACTAGGATGATGACATAAGTTTTCGTTGATTTATTTTCTGTAACAATTAGCAAACTCGTCGTTTAACCAGGAAGAATCATTAATATTTTATTTCAATTTGATTTACTGGTTTTACATGGTCTACTTATTGCACATTATTGAAATTGCTTTTTTTCCCATTTAAACATAAATTATGAATGTGTCTGTATACCTGTAAACATATAATCTTTACATAAACAGTTTATTTAAAAATAATATGATTTCGAATACTAGTTCTCATTATGACTAAATGTTTTATTTTGATTTGTTTTAACTTTCAAGTAATTTGAATATAGGATTTTTATAGCTAGATCGTTGATTAGATGCATGATGTTATTTTTCATTTTTCGAAATATATTGTATAATGAAGCAGTAAAAAATAACGATCAATTTTATAACTTGTCTATTGACGAAAAAATTATATTTTTATTCAGTAATGTAGAACTATGTCAGGTAGTTGCTAAAACCTGCTTTAATATTTTATGTAGAAGAACATTTTTTTTATTTGTATATAGCTAATGATGTATTTTAAATCTTAGATATATATAGTTTTAAAATTATGTAAAATATTGTATATAATTAATCCTTTAATCTTAAATTTTAGTCTCTCATAATTCTTAATAGAATGGCACTTGTATATTATGTTTTAGTATTTATAAGCTAAATAAATGATATTTTACTGTTAGTTTTAATATACGCAATGTTATATATATGTTTTCCAATATTTCATGTTATACGCAATATTTTATATGTATATTGGAATGTATAATGTTATACAAGTGTTGAGACTTCAATAAACTTTAGAATCTGAATCATTAGTTGTGATTGGCTTTGAACTAGCTGTCAGTAACTGCGAGTACTCTCAGGTCTGTACTTAAAGTCTATCTGTTGTTTAGGTGTTTAAATACCCTCCCACGTCAACTCTGTGTTTTTGTTAGATACATTTCTATGTGTGTTCATCTAACGAGTTAAGCCTTTTAAAATGATTTACATAGTTTGTTCTCATGTTGTACTGTTACACCACTATCTCAGTTTAGGAAACTGCAATTCAGTTGTTGTCTTTGTTGCTGTGCTACAGTACATATATGTTTTTTAGTTCATAAGTTAGAATAGTACATAATATAGGCCGTTAGTCTTCTCGTTTTCATTGATTTACATTTGTCATTTCGGGGCCTTAAATAGCTGACTATGCGGTTTTGAATTGTTGAAGGCCCCCACGGTAAACAATAGTTGTTTATTTCTCTGTCGAGTGGTCTCTTGTGGAGTGGTTGCACAAATACGCACATGTAGACTGATATAATTACTTGTTAAAGGTTTATGAGGGAATTAAACACAAACTTTCGATGTTTTCAAGAAGAAAACTAAATATGGTATGATATTTAAAAAAGTATACAATCACGTACTAACCGGTCTGGAATCAAATGTAATGAACATCTATAATACTAAAATTACGAGGTCCAATTTGTCAGCCGTCATCGGGTAAAAACGACAAATCAAAGAATTCAACTCTATATATAACTAATATAGGACAATGGTGTAGATTAAAAATTACACCACTCCAGACCCTTTTGTTTTCCACATAATTAATATTGCCAATAATTAACAAGTTCCGGGTCGAATCCGATACCGATACCAATAGTATATTCCCCTGTTAGCTATTACCTTATCTGTACGTTCCGCATTTGACAGGCGCACCACCAAACGGTTTATTTAGGATTTTGCTATATACACGGGTCATAATCAAAGGGCTGACACTACTAAATTCAATCATTTTCAAATTGTTCCCTATTGTAGTTTTATTCAGCAATCAGCAAGACTTTCTAAGATAACTAATATAGGACAATGCTGTTGATTAAAAAATACTCCATTCCTGAATAGCCAGGACTTTTTGTTTTCCAAATAATTAATATTACCAATAATTGATAAGTTCCAGGTCGACGGGTTCAAATAGAAAGATTTGAAAGCAAAGAAAACTTTGTATCTTATAATCGACATGATTTTATCAGATGACAATACTAATTACTAAAATAAGGCTTAGGCATAGTTATATTCTTTAATTCAGTCACGGACCCGCGATATCACGGGTGTGTACTTGTATAAATGATGTTTAAGAGCAGCATTTGAAAAAATACATCAGTCGAGAGGATGAAGTTTCACATGAAGACTGAAATATATTTCAAATATCGTCTATGAACATAATATGAATGTACCGAATATCAATTCAACATTTGAACTAATTCCTATTACTTTTAGTAACAAGACAATTGTATTTGATTAAATGCACACACAATCAAGCGTCTCAGTGCACATAATCTGACTAATATCAAGATATTTATGACCGGAGAATACTTTCACATCTTAGTTACTATACCTTTAATTTTATAATGCAAAAAAAAAAAATGAAAAAAGGGATATCTATATAGCTATTAAGTTTGATCGCGTAAACTTGTGTCATTCTCTGTAAGAACATGCATGTAGTGTAGTGGGGATTTGTAAAAAAGAAATAGCCTACACAAGAGAAAATCAATCACAGAATAATACTATGTTGTAATTCTGCTGCCTTGCCGTCACGTGAGATAAAAGATAGAACATACTATAATTAAACTCATAGATACCAGGATTAAATTTTGTATTTACGCAAGACGCGCGTTTCGTCTACAAAAGACTCATCAGTGACGCTTGAATCCACAAAAGTTAAAAAGGCCAAATAAAGTACGAAGCTGAAGAGCATTGAGGACCAAAATTCCTAAAAAAAGATATATCAGATAACATATTTAATTTATTACAATGATTTAAATAATTGGCGTCATAATATTGATAATTACATATGCATATACATTACGCTCCCTTTCAATATCCTTGGATCTGCCCTATTGGTCTTGACAAACTAAACCGGAAAATATCCCAACATTGTTAATTCGTTATTCTCATTTAATGCTGATTATCACATGTTATCATAATTAGTCGGCACTTTATTTTCAATTTTATCAACAGTTATTATTTTTCCTAGCAATTAAACATCAAACAAATATCGTTATAAATGTATATCATGTGTTAAATTGGGATTCAAATCAATTAATATCTATGTACTTTAAAACAAGCTAATACCGAATTTAATTGAATATAGCTGGAACAAATTTTACTTATGCAACGGTTTTTCATAGGTTCAAGGACGCCGCCCGTTTAATGTAATGATTATGTAATTTTTTTTATAGAATTTTCAAACGAAACGGGTTTGGTCGATACTTTGAAATGTTCGAATTCATTTAAAGTGTAATTATTATATAATAAGTAACATCTATGCTAGTAAAAGAATACATCGATTTCATTGAGCCGTAAATCCTAAACCATATTTGACGTATACTTTAAGTGTTTTATACTACCTAAATTTGCCATTGAAACAATCCCTTTTCCACGGAAAATATCCGAATTCGGAGACCGATATAGAACCGTGTCTTATACGCTTGAGTGAATACTCAGTCGAGGTACAGTCCACGAAATTTAAACAATCTGTACTCGTGCCAAATTGTACCGCGATTTTGCGATCTCCTAGTATGAAAAATGTAAGGGAAGCCAAAAGGGGACTCAACACAATTTATAATATATCGTTATCTGAAAATATATATCGTTATATCGATATGAATAATTCGTCATCTCGATATATTTATATCGTTATACTAACATTTATATTGTTATCTAGATATTTGCATCGTTATATTTATTTCGTATATTTATATCTCTATATATGCAATTCTTATAATGATATTGTTATCTCGATATACTGATATGGTTATTTCGATATTTGACATCGTGATCTCGATATAATTATATCGTTATTACGATATTTATTCTGTTTATCTGGAAAAATTTACTTACGTCAAGTGTTATATACTATCATGGCGTCTCGGAATGAAGAGGTGGAACCGAACATGAGTATTGATTTATATAGATTTTTGACTTAAGTTAATTTGTTTTGTCTGCTGTTGAACAATTCAGATAGGAAAGCATCATTTTTATATGCCTAATTGGACTAGATATTTGAAAAACAAAAACAAGGTCCCGTTTACAACTGTTATCATTATTCAAAAGGCAGAGTATTTATTTATATTCATAAGGCATAAACATTACAAGAACATTGAGGACTAAGAAGTAGCACAACCCCACAAATAACTAATTTAAAGCATAAATGGTACTCTAGTAAAACACTATTTTTCTTGTTTTGTGACCTGTGGGAAATTGATAAATATCGAGATAACGATATAAATATTTTGAGATAGGTAAACGATATACATGTAAGTATTGATATTAATATGATACAAATATCGATATAATGATATAAACATTGATGCATATTTCGAAATAACGATTTAATAGTATGGAAATTACGATACATGTACATATATTAACATAACGATATAATATTATATTTTTAGGTCTCCTATGTCCTTCCATATAATGTTACTTCAGTTACCATAATAAAAGGTAATTCTACGCATGAAACAAAACCCAAGATTCAAAGAGACCATGACTTAAAGACAAAACAACTGTCTACAAAACATCCAAGAGAAAAGAAAAAGATCATGCAAGATCTAAACTGCTCAGCAAGTGTAAGCAGTAAATTTTCTTGTCTCCTAGTGGCATTAGTCATCATGTAAATTGTTACATTGTCTTTGTTCTACTTGTATCTTTTCGTGATATACCTTTATCATCTTTCGTAGGTCTTTAAATTCCTATGTTATTTTTCATACGAAATGTAATCATGATCATGTTTGTTGACCTTTTTACCATCTTATTAATGGACAGCGTGAACTTCAGAAAAAATGAAGAAAACTACGATGCTACAAACGCTTCACTAGATTCACATTACAGGTCTTCATAAATATTTGATCACCATCATTAGCGTTTTTATTTAATTACCATATTTAATGAACCTAATAGTCTAACTTATTATAAATAAAACCTAGACGCAATATAGTAAAATGCATTTTCATTGAAAACCAACCCGTTAAATTCTACAGAAAACAAAATGACAAGAAAATTTCTAGCAATTTTATGTACCGAATTGTATTTTATATTGAATTCTTTAGGCTTGGAAATGACTATTACATTCCAAAATCGTGATAAATACCTGCCAGGGAGATCGTTCGTAAACAACACAGCAAATAGCATCTACCAGTGTATGGATATTTGTTACCGTTTTAATTACTGCAAGTCCGTCAACTTTGTGAAAGAGTTGCACGTGTGTGTTATGAACCTAGAAGATACCAGTACTCTTTCACTTATTCCAATGGTGGGCTCTATATACGAGGAAAGACCTCAATTTCCACAGGTAATTACAATTACATAATTCGACATACAAAATAAATAAAATGTAAACCAGCACATTTTTGTGCATAATATTAGTACCATATTTTTGTTACTACATGTTTTATAATGGCATATATATATATCATTCTTTCTGAGGATCGTAAATATTTTAGATAAATTATTGTTTTTATCAATATTTATATTACAACGTTAAAAAAATTAGATAGAAATTTATATGTTCTGCAATAAATTTTAAGAACAATGTTCATAAAGTATTGTAACGCTTTTTTTAAATTAAGGTTTAAATACAATATAATGTATCAAGGTGTGTCGTCCAAATTATAAGTCAACGAATAAACTGACAGCATGATGTACATGTAAATAAATGGAAAACAAATTTTGGAAGCAGTTTGAATCATATTTTGGAAGAAAAGAAAAAAAAACCAAAAAACCTGTCTATCAAAATTAGAATTTAATGCCCAAGTGTCATTTCAAGTTATAACCATTTAATACCCACTCAAAAAATATTTTTATTTCATTAACCAGTATAGTGATTTAAGTCTGAAGCTGCCCCTTTATTAACTAAAGAAAAAAAAATCTGTTAAATACCAAAAGAGCATTAGAACACGGGCAGGGCCATTATGAAAAAAACATGGGTATTCAAAATGTACGAGGGCAATTATGAAAAACCGAGCCGTTATGAATTATCAGGGCTATTAATTTTATTACTTATCAATCAAAATGCATTTTTAGTGGAAAAGAAAAAAAAATTGAAAGTTCCAAGAATCCGGACTTATCATATTTAACACAGTTTGTCAAGTCAATGATAGCATAATACATTACATGATGAACATGTGTGTCAAATTATTTAATTGTGAGTTTCTTGCTTTGATTTATATCTGGTTTCCTTGCTGATTGGTGGGACACAATGCAGAGATAGCAGACAAAATATAATATATATCTTTTATAAAACAGAAAATCTGAATCGGACTCTAAATAATAATATATTGAATTATAGATCACAGGGACTAAGGAAAGGACCATCACCCTTTTTCTAATTAAAATTATTTATATACTAGTATTTATTTAAAGATTAGCTGGAGGGTAAGAATGTATCAAATATAAACTTGCAAGACTGAATGTATTGTAGCATAACGACATAAAATAATGAAAATTAAATTTTGAAGAAAACTTGATGCAAAATCTGAAACAACATAGAAAGAAAAGAAAAGAAGAAACAGAGAGATTCGTTTCTGTTAATTGGTAGATACGATGTTCTCTCAACTTTTATTAGTTCTTTCGATTCATATATTTTCGTCGGTACCATTTTTGTGATTTGAGAGAAATAGTATTTCGCACAGTCATGTGTATTTACTCCTACATAATTAAGAATTAAGAATCAACATTGCATTATATACCTTAGACTCAGTTAACATGTCAGAATCGAAAAATGAAAAAAAAAATGAGAATGGAAATGAAGAATGTTTCAAAAAGAAAACAACCCAACCAAATAGCAGACAACAGCACAAGGCCCCTTATAGGTCCTCAACTAAGCATGGAAACCGTGCACCCGGAGGTGAGCTTCAGGTGGCCCATAAACTAAAATGTGTACCACTTGTAAATGAAAAGATCAGATGACTATTTTTAGACTTTATGTATCTTTAATACTCAACAAACCAAATTACATAGGTATAGACATACACACAATACATATTACATGATGTAAATGAACATACATATAAAAGTTATAAGAAAGCAAGAGAGAGGCAAATATCATAAGTAACAGTATACATATTAAACTATATGAAATCAAATACATAAGCTACCCAGGAGAGCCTACATGCATATTGACTAGTCTTATATATTTGCACAAGTTGTTAAGTTCAGAAAGATTTTTACTATTCATCAGTTCATTAAATTAAAAAAAAATTGGATGATTTGTATATTTTTTTCTCAATAACTGTTTACGACTATCATTCAATACAGAGCGCTATATACAAACATAATGAAATTCATCTCCGATATCGCCAGAGTTATAAATTAAGCATTTTCTATTTTCTCTTTCAACATTTTGCCACCTACATGTACCAGTCTCAATAGGAAATCTATGATTTCCTTTTCTCAGTCTACATACATTTGTAATGTAATAATATTTCTATCATCTAAATTTTAAAAATAATATTCAAATTCACAGTTTTCTTTATACATACGATAGTTTAAAGCTTTTGGCGATTCTAACATGTCAGTATGCCATTTCTGTTTAAATTGATCAGTCAACAAGATTTTGGTTAACACTAGGATACAGCCATCATGTATCACTTACAAAATATTTCTTAATCAAACAGATTTCTTATGCCTTGTTAGAGCGTTAATTATTACTGGCACGGAACGTCATCGTCATCAATACACAAGTCATCGTCACAAAATTATACGACTTTTCAAACTTTCTATTTCTCTTTTTACTTTCTCTCCTCTTTTTTTTTAGCTATGAAAGCTATAGTATCATATTCTATAAACTGTTTGCTTTATATGCATGTCCATATTATTATACTTTTATTGTAATTTTACATTGTATTTTGGAGAAGACTTCATAAGTACGATTGTCTAATCCATTTTGATTAAATTCAGCAAATAAAATAGTTTAAACTAACCTTACAAACTATTGACAAATGACAAACCCGATTCATCAAGAATGGACTTAACATTTTTTAACCAAGTAATATCATTTTTATATTTATACATCTGATGAGTTAAGCCTTTTTCAACTGATTTTTATAGTTCGTTCTTATGTTGTACTGTTATACCACTGTCCCAGGTTAGGGGGAGGGTTGGGATCCCGCTAACATGTTTAAACCCGCCACATTATTTATGTATGTGCCTGTCCCAAGTCAGGAGCCTGTAATTGAGTGGTTGTCGTTTGTTTATGTGTTACATATTTGTTTTTCGTTCTTTTTTTTTTTTTTTTTTTTTTTTTTACATAAATAAGGCCGTTAGTTTTCTCGTTTGAATAGTTTTACATTGTCTTATCTTGGCCTTTTATAGCTCACTACGCGGTATGGGCTTTGGTCATTGTTGAAGGCCGTACGGTGACCTGTAGTTGTTAATGTCTGTTTCATTTTGGTCTTTAGTGGATAGTTGTCTCATTGGCAATCATGCCACATCTTCTTTTTTATATGTACTTGTATCGAATTGCAGGAAGTATTTATTGCGTTCCAGACTATAATTTTGTCCAGTAGTTAATTATACAAAGTGTTTATATCAATTTTCAAAGGGTATCTGCCAAATTCTCCATATATCATAAAATTAGTCGTAGATTGTTTAACCTTTAGCAAAAGTTTGCAGAATTTCATATGAACCCTTTCTACAGCCGAATCATTACCAAAACCTCAGACTTCACTACCATAAATAGGTTTAACAGTTTTATCAAATAATTCCATTTAACATTCAATAGAAAGATTATGCAATCTTCCTTTATTGATAAAGTCGTAAATAGCACATGTGGCTTTTTTTTCTTTTGCTTTAATTTTTTGCCTTAAAAAAAAATCCTATGCTACTGAAAAAGACACCTTAATAAGTAAACTCATTAACAATTTCTAGTACAATATCGTTATAATTAAACTGAACATTATTAGGCAGTCTACCTTTAGAGAAAATAACAATTTTACTGTTTTGTACATTCGCTTTCATTTCCACACTTCACAGTATTCAGATAAAGTATCTAGATGCTTTTGTAATCAAACTTGCGACTCTGATAACACAACTATATTATCTGCATATAATATGACAAAAAGTTTAAGATAACAATCAAGTTCGGTTTCTTATTCATCTGATAGAGTTTTCGAACAATCTATGTTCTTGATTCTTAGAAAATCTTCTAAATCATTAACAAAGAAAGAAAAAAGTATAGGGGGACAATTTCCCCTTGCCTAACACCAACCTTACGCGGGAAAAAATCTGAAAATTCATTACTATAAAAAATTCTAGATTTTATATAACAGTAACTGCACATATTTGTAATAGTATTATACCCTTTACCATTCACAGAGTATTTAATCTATTTTGATCAAAGTCAATAAAAGTACTCTTCAGTTTTTTTCTTCTTATTTCTTAACAGTTCAAACAATAAATGAAGTACAAAAATGCTATCGGTAGTAGAATAACTTTTTCTAAATCCAAACTGACTTTCTTTCAGCAATGGAATTCTATAAAACTTAGCTTACTCTAAGATTAAGCACTGAGGTGAAAATTTTACCCAAAGAGCTTAAAATACATTTAAGTATAGGCCTATAATTTTGTGGATCGAGCTGATATCTTTTATTCTTATAAAAAGGTATAATATTTCCAATAAGTCAAGATTCTGGTACATTTTCGGAACTAGATATTACATTAAAATGTGTACATAATATAAAAACAGGCCTAAAACATTACATGTAGACTTTATATATTCATTTATATTGAATCATCACCATATGCTTTTCCATTTGATGACTGTTTGTAGACTTTAGATCGGGCCAATATGTGTGTTAGCGAGTACTGGGCAGAGAAAATCTAAATTATCTTTTTTCTATTTTTAGGACTTAGTTCCTCAAGACTGTGTGGGTCATTCCTGTCCTGTGGAGGACCTGTGTGTTGCCAATGGTACATGTGCAAACTGGTGTAAGTATATTTTCTTATCAAACTTACTTAACAGCATGAAGTTCAGTGCTTGTCGCTGGATCATGTCTGTCATATTTTATTGTACGTGAATTATTTCGTTATACATAAAGTCGTTTGTTATTTTGTTTGAATTGTTTCACAGTTGACACGTGTGGGACGTTTAATGCATAGTGTTCATTTTTGTTGAAAGTTGGACGATTGCCTATAATTGCTAACATTCCCTCCATTTGAATTCAAAAGATAGTTATAGCATTGCCAATCATACTACATCCCCTTATTTTCTCATCAGTGAATATCTTATACTATTGCATGATGATTTTTTTACGGAACCTTTTGTTATGATGCATGCACATGTGCAAAATGACATGACTGCTTGTTGCATGAGTGATTTGTCTGATGCAAAAAATATCAACTTTTTCTGATGTTCTAGACTTTGACTTTTAAACCAAATATTGCATGCATAGTCAGGTAGAGAATATATGAATATAAAATAAAATCAGACTTCTGCATAGTTTTAAAGCAAACATAGAGGGGAACATTTGCTTACCAATGTATGATTGCCTTTATAATTATCATTGAATTGTAATCACTTATCAGTGTCACCAAATTCATAATTAAAAGAACCAAGTGTATGATATGGGACGACTAACTGGAAACTTCATTGATGAGTTTATTCCAAAACTCCTGTCTATAGATGGACTGGTCTTAAATAAGCGAACTTCTTCAAACCAGCCAAGTCAAGGGAAATAAATCTAGTAATAGTGATGATGAAGGTTTTAATTACTACGCTGTCGAACAGAGATCTCTCTCTTTTTAACGATATGTTTCAAGTTCACTAAGTAGTTCTTATTGTCTGTGCCTTTATACACCCGTGCAACCATTTGGACCCAAAGTGAACAACTGTCTCCTTTCCACAACGAGTCGTAACGTTACACATGGATTTCTGGCTCTTTACTTGGTTTGTTAGTTACCAAGTGAACGTGTGTTATGTTATCCGATTTGTAGACAATCTGAAGTCTTTTGGGACGCTTCCTACATAGCACATGACGTTAAAATAATAAATTAACAATCTCACATTTACTTAAAAATGTCTTGCATATATTATGTAATAATTCAAAATCTAACACAAGCACAACCATTTCTGTAAAATACGAAGATTGACTAAACCATACAATAAAAAAGTATAATTTACTGGTATTCCAGATAATGGTATGATAGGGGTCTGCACAGATTGAAAGGTTCATGCTCTCTCATCATTAGTTTTCTGTGTTGTAATTTGTAAACCTTTTCACGTTTCAGCCTGTTATATTTATTTGTGTTGTTCAACTAATTTTGTCAATAAAAAGATAGAATAAACAACTGTCATAAGTGGAAGAACTATCTAGTCAGTTTAAACCTTCCATCTTTTTTTTCTCGGAAAATGTCTGTTTAAGTTAGGAATTTAGTAGTTGTTTGTTTACTTGATCTGTTGATTGCCAACGTTCGATTTTGTGATTTTTTTTAGAATGGTCTTCTGCTTTTTGAATTAGACATAGAGTTCGATATTTAAAAACATAATTTTAATCTGTTTCTTTTGTTCACCTTATTTTTTGTCCACTAATAATAAAGTACATGCAGTCGGTTGAATGCTCATTTTCAATTGTCGTACTTTGTCATTCACAGACGATCAAATTATAACAAATAAAATTATTAATTATTAATCAGATTCTATTATTGCTAATATATTTTTTTTCTTAAACTGAAAAATTTAATTTACAAATGTTTATACCGAACGAAGCCAATTGATCATCTATCATTTTTTGTTATTTAATTTGATGGTTGGTATAACTCCTTAAATGACGCAAAAACATCATCTGCTATATTTTTCGTAATTTAATTTTATGGTTGGAATACTTTGTTAAACTTTTCATGCCATTCAATGACGTAATACACAGTTTGTCAATGCATCAACAATCCATCAGAGACCATACCACGCACGTAGACATCAGCAATTATAGGTCACATTAGTTGGAGATATTATGGAGATACAAGCATGAAATTTGATATAAAGGTTGACTAAACGATAATAAAAAAAAAAATCAGCTGCTAGACATAAATTATTTTCAGTTTTTCAAGATTGCTACCGCTCATTTTGTGAATGGCGTCATATCCAATTGGCTACATTTCGTAAATCCGTTGAAAACTGTGTTATAGATATAACTAAAAGTAGGTTTTGATAAAACGTAAATTACAGTTCCTTATGTACGATTAAACAACAGGAATGACTAAAAAGTGCCCGGTTCCAAAATGGCGGCAAAAACGTTGAAAATGGCTACATCTCTTACATTTAGAGTTTCAACATTTCCAATGCTCAAGACCTGTACTAAACATAAATAGAAAGCTTCAAAACACTCCGAAATGATAAGATAAAAAACCCTAGTTCTAACATGAAAAGTAACAGCCTGAATTATCTTCAAGGCGCTAAACGAAAAAACAAATATGAAAGATTGTAATGGACGACAACCAATCTCAATAACTGAATCATGTTTTATAATGTTTTGGACCTCTTCCTTTACCACACACACCTGGAAAAGAAATGGTGTAACAGTATAACTTAAAAAGTAAACAATCATACATAATAACTGAACATACTGTAACACTGTTTATGTACGGTATTTGCTTTGCATCCCAGTGCGGAGTATTAGTTTCAGTCGAAAAACACGCCTCATGACGAATCTGAGACACAGCAACTACTATTAGCTTAAAAATGAGATAAAATATTACAGATTATTCTCGTCTAAGGATAAGAAATCAAATGCGATGAAATTTACTATACCGGTAATGTGTATTTCAGTTTCGATTAACTGTCATTAATTCATGTTCGTTTTATTATGCATATATTGCACACGGAAATTTAATATTGAAATATCAATTTTGAATACGTGTTTATTTGCTTTGTTAATATGCGGTGTTCACGATTTGGTTTTGCTAAACAATGTTCCTATCCGATGTTTAAAAAATGTTTCCCGTTTTCACACTTAATTATTCGACTTTCACGTGTCACGCTAAAAGAAATTAGGGTGTCACGCTTAGACCCCAATGAAAACCACAATTAAGCTATCAAAATCTGACATTTCAACGTGTAGTATACTAAATTCAAAGAATTCTAAGCTCACATAACTATCTAAACGAGATTTAACAAGATATGTGCATATTGCTTGTTGTAACCAAAATAGATTGAATTCAACCTTTTGTACAACTTACATGACGATACATACTCTAATTGTACAGTACTAGTGTACGATAATGCATGATCATCAACCATTGTCAATATTGGACACGTCTAATATTGTTATTTTGGCCTGAAGCGGGTTTATCTTTTTTGCCATGGAAATATGATGTCAGTATATGGCATCTGTCTTAAAGTAGCTACAAAAACAACATTCATTAAGACATTTTTAATGAGATGACTTGTGCAATCTTCAAAACACGTAGAAGTCGATTTTTTTCGCTTTGTTTGGTTCGCAGTGAAAAAGTGCACGGGTTAATTTATTTTCCCATTTGACAACGAGTAATAAGAACAAAATGTTTTACAACTAACTAGACATTGGTATAACATATTGATTGTTGACATTGGCAATCCTAGCCAATTATGATTAAAGTTAAACGTAACTGCTACATACGGGGTTCGAACTAATAAACTGGGTGTTGACCCCAAAACTCACGATAGATACAGTAGATAACCTTCATACATTATAGACCAATCGACCACCAAAAGGCCAAGTCTTTTTTATTTTCAAAAGAAAGTAATAATTATATCGAGCATTTTTACATTTTAAATACATCAGTTTCAGTGTCTTAGTATTGTTGTATATTGATTCAAACATATCTTCTAATATGACGTCCTTATTACGGTTTGTAAACAAAGCCGTGTTCTAATGAGCACAAAACATGTTTGACACATGCGCACAAACTTACTGTTTAAATTAACATTATTTCCATCGTTATCCTTTAAAATATATACATTTAGGCAGCTAACATAAACTTTTATAATATATTTTTATGAAACAACATATATTTATCCTGCATGCTCGTAGTTTTTAAACTTATCAAATATGAAATTCAAGGAGGAAACGGGAACAGCCAAACATTTTTACGGTAATTTCGTACGCTTCGACTTCAAAAATACTGTATTTGTCCTATTAGAATCGAAATAATTCCTTCATGTCATGCTCTATGCTCATTTTAACATGGGTATGCATTATATTTGACCACATTTTACACCTCGCTAACGCTCAGTGTAAAATATCGACAAATATAATGCCTACCCATGTTAAAATGAGCATAGAGCATGACATGAAGGAATTGTTTCTTAATTTAAAACTGAAGAACACATATTAGGTAGTTGACTTTATTTACAGTGTATGTAGACTGTGGAGAGCTAGAAGACAAGAAGGCTATCATTGAATACGAGTATACTGTCGGGTATGCTGAAGCCAAGTTCCAGTGCAAACGACCTCTACCGGGCCAAATTGGAAAAGAGACTTTTTATTGTTTGATGTCAGGAAAATGGGGTGGACCAAATGTTCAATGTGGTCGTAAGTACTTTAAATGATCTTTGAAATACTTCAATCAAATGATAAAGCATAAGATACTATTAGAAACATAGGTCACATACTTCACGGTGGGTATGGTTGTCCTGCAAGAGAACGTACTGTGCTGGTGATTTGGTCCTGACGGGTGCTGGTGATCAATGAAAAAATGTAAACAAAGACGAAAATGATGATTTTTGACGTTTTCACTCATAAAAAATGGAAGAAAACAGTTGAGATTTTTCAATTTTGTTTCTTATGGGTTCATATATAAATCATTAAAAAGTTGACCCTCTAAACTGTTTCAGTAAGCGTAACACAAAAATGCTCAATTTCAGAAAATCTCGAACTGAAAAAATAAAACAAAAATGCTCATAGAGTCCGCTTTCTATACCGCAATCCACACGACAAAACTATTTTGTGAAAAAAACATTGCAATTTATTAAAATTTAGCATTTTCTCAATTTATTCATGTCCTGATACTGTGCTGGTGGGTCCTGTCATTGTGCTGGTGGGTCCTGATACGGTGCTGGTGATTTTGGATAAGAAGTTGGTCATATTTGAAACAAATGTTACAAAATCAATAAAATTGGGCAGATAATTGTTGTCAATAGGATCTATGACTCCTATTTTAGCTCTTGTGCATCCATTTGGCTGTTTAATGTGTGTTTTCAAATGATCGTAACTTGTATTAAATAATTACATAAAAGGGCAACATCTTTCGTCCAATATCAGATAACAATATATAGTATCTAAAATAAGAATAGTTCATTAAGATATTAAATGCCCCTTAAATTGATGCTTCAACAATGATCAAAGCCCATGCCGCATAGACATGTTTGTTAGCGCTCCGCATACCCCTCCCCACTTTCATCCAACCAATCCTCCTCATTTCCTCCTTCATTGTTACAGTGGTGTACCAACACAACAATTTATTACATAAAATAATAACACAAAGACACACATTATTGAATAACGAATGCTTGCAGGTACTGAAAGCTAGTTCAAAGCTGCATTTTCAACTTATAGATAAACCATGTTCTCATATACAAAAATCCCAATCGTGTCGATGAAAAAAGTCTCAAAACTTAAGTTCACATTTCAATGTTTGATGAAGCAGAACTTTAAAAATGTGCAGTGAATCTTGTGCTCACAACATTTATTGTCATAATTATGTTTACATAAGACTTACAAAGGAATTAAGCAGGTACCAAGAAATATTTTACACTTCAATTTAATGATCATGAATGGAAGGAAATGGTATGGAAGTTACATAGGACAAAAAGAAATTGATAGTATTTTTGGGCGAAAGACTTAAACGCTTCTTTGCATTATATAGTACAGCTCTTCTATAAAAGCATGCAAAAAAACTTTGATTGACTTGCATGCTATGTTTGCTTGGATGTTTTCAAACAATAGGTAGGCGGAGTTTCAATACATACTGGGATTTGATTGGACAAATACAAACTGACAGGAATTGAAGTTAATGTTTATTGTCCAAACAAATTGTAGTATATAGTAAACAGACTACTTACCTGTCGTTTACAAACATCCAAACAATCATAGCAAGCAATTTAATCAATGGTTTGCTTTGCATATATTTATAGAAGAGCTGTAAATTCTAAAAAAAGAAATTGTGTTGTCGTAGATGGTTAAATCCTCAATAAAATCTCAATAACTTTGTTGGAACGAGTAAAGGTTTTAAATCAAATTTTCGTGGACTTTTTAGCTTCCACCCTGACGAGGTATGTTAGCTGTTCTTATGCTGTTGCACCTGACGCACGGAAACTTTCCGTTTCCATCTTCTTTTCTGAAATATTTTACCCAGTTCATACTTGACAGGATTGTTATCCTAGTAAAAGGTGTAACCAATGAATTGAACACAAGTTAAAAATTCCACAATACTATATAATTCATTTTATGTGTCAATTTGTTTAGAAAAAAGTCGAAAAGAAGAGAGTTTTTTTAATGTCATGACTATCTGCCGCTTTCTAGATCTATGCTTAGCATTTGCAGATGACATGGACTCCTCACCCTGGTGACCCTGCTGCCTTTCATAACTTTATCCGTATACATGTATTAATAGATAAACAAAAGGCTGCAAATGGTATTTTTGTATTTAAAATGATTCGTTGTAACGAGAATATTTGTGGTGAATGGAAACTGTGAGGGTCAAAATCTTAAATTGCTTCTAAATGTTGCTGGACCCATTTTTCGTTATCTGATCTGAATTTTCTGAAATGTGCAAGGTAGATAGACATTGATTTTTTTTACTCGGTAAGTTTTGCCCTAATTGCTTGAACATTTGCAATATTAAAGCCGATTTCAATGAGTGTGTAGACAAAGGGAATATCTTTGGTTATCTTGCTTGCTGAACAGAAAAGTCATTGTTAGATTATGTAAACTACCCTACTTTAAGAGTAGACTAGTCCGACAAGTGACACATCTTTCTGTCTGTAGGACCAGGCTACTTCGAAAGGAGGGTAATATACCTTACCTAACAATGACTTCACGGTTTAGCTAACAAGCAAGCTAACCAAAGATATAACCTTTGTCTACATACTCTCTGAACCCCTATCCCGGCCTGTTTTTTAGGAGGGTGTCTAAAAATGGTTGATTACAGACAGTCGAGTACGCATTTTACTTTCCAGGCGTGTTTACGTTGATTGTTAAAGTCCTGAAAACGGATAGATGGAAACAAAAATGTTTGATTTATCTGGCTTTAGATTCAGTTTTTTTAAATATAAATTAAGGCTACATTTTAATATAATAATACTAAGAATTCACAATATAAAAAAATGCAGAAAAAAAATGGAGAAGTGAAATATCTTTGTAAGGAGTCATAACTACAGAGATGGTGTGTTTGACACACAAAACTTAAAAGCTTGGTGATATTACCAATATTAAAATAAAAGTGTATTTTAGGTGGGTATTTTTTCCATTTACTCATTTTCAATTATAATTAAGGCACATTTGATTTTTATTCATAAAAATATTTAAATATAGAAAAGTAGGACACATTGTTCACTTCCTCCCCTGTAATTCTTTATCAAAAATATTTATTTATTTTGGAATTTTGAAATGAAAAAGCTAAGAAATCTTAGTTTTGTTAGTGTTCTCTAGGTTATCTCGTCTTCATTCTCTGACATATTCTCTGGCATATTCTAGTCTGCCCTTTCATAAAATAGTGATTTTTTTTTAGTGTTCTATCGTACTTTCGAAAAAAAATTACCTGATAACCGTTCAGACAAAAAAGTAATGTTGAAAACATCTTACAGATACAGCAAGTGATTCTTAATAGCTGTAAGATACATTTTTCTTTTAAAATACAACTTTTAAATCTTACGGGAAACTATTCAAAGCTTAATTGGATAAAGGCAGATGTGGTGTGAGTGCCAATGAGACAACTCTCCATCCAAATAACAATTTAAAAAAGTAAACCATTATAGGTTAAAGGACGGCCTTCAACACGGAGCCTTGGCTCACACCGAACAACAAGCTATAAAGGGCCCCAAAATTACTAGTATAAAACCATTCAAACGGGAAAACCAACGGTCTAATCTATATAAACAAAACGAGAAACGAGAAACACGTATATATTACATAAACAAACGACAACTACTGTACATCAGATTCCTGACTTAGGACAGGTGCAAACATTTGCAGCGGGATTAAACGTTTTAATGGATCCAAACCTTCTCCCTTTTTCTGAAACAATAGCATAACATTACAACATAGAAAAACATACGATAAAATATCAATTGGCAGACTTAACTCAATCAAAAAACGTATGATTACACAATGAACGAATAAATTTGATCTGCGATATCTGAATACAAATGCACAGTTAAATAAATATTAGAGACAAACATTCATGACCAAATAGCTGACAAACAAATTCAAACACACTGAGAAATATTTAACCAATCAATGTTCACTATAGAAAAAAACCGGTTTTTTATAATCTTGAAGTTTTTAACACTTCCACTGTAACCTCGCTCTAACTTACCCACATCCCCTCCAAAAAAAACACAAACAAATCC